>NW_022589721.1:28096131-28359401 GCF_004348235.1 Phoca vitulina
CTTTCTTTCTTTCTTTCTTTCTTTCTTTCTTTCTTTCTTTCTTTCTTCTTTCTTTCTTTCTTTCTTTCTTTTTCTTTCTTTCTTTCTTTCTTCCTTTCTTTCTTTCTTTCTTTCTTTCTTTCTTCTTCCTTTCTTTCTTTCTTTCTTTCTTTCTTTCTTTCTTTCTTTCTTTCTTTCTTTCTTTCTTTCTTTCTTTCTTTCTTTTCTTCTTTCTTCTTTCTTTCTTTCAATAATTAGCATGTCCAATGTGAAATTTTAAGGGATTTGGGCTGCTGTGGCACTGATCCCCTAACTCCACCGGACCTTCAGTGCTAGTATGCCTGGATGGGCTTTGGCTACAGCTGGGCACTGACTCGGTAGAGATTCAGGAGAGGTCGATGCCAAGTGACAGAGCCAAGCCCTCAGGTGAGCTAACCCCAATAGCACAGGGGTTTGTTGTGGACATGGCCAGCAGAGCATGAGCCTTTTGGAAATACACAGGATTTGGGATCCAAGATTTACAAAAGCCCGTGCCCCCCTCGGAGGGGCTCATCCTTCCCTTCTTGCTCCCCTGGGGCTCTGACTTCTCTCTCACTCAGCTGTCTGTGCCCATTCTTGCTCAGTCTCCAAATGGCAGCCAGACCATCTTCTAAAAAGATCAACAAGATCGTGTCTGTCCCCTGTGGAAAATCCTTCAGTCACTTCTCCGTGTTGGGCAGGTGAGATTCACACTCCCTTTCTGGTCAGCAAGCCCAGGCCAGCAGGTATGTCTGTCTCTGCCCATGCCTTGCCAGCCTCCCACCCCCCTCCCTCCAGTTCTCCGCTCCTCACCTGCAGTCCCTACAAGGCACATGTGGGATGCTTGGGTGAGTCCGATAGTGCTCCTGGTGTCAGTTTCCTGGTCTATGAACTGGAAGTGGTAACAGTCCTTACCTCTTGGGCTGCCACGAAGCCCAAGACAACGTCCAGAAACGTGTGGAGGGATCCAGAAAGGGGAGGTACTATTGGTAGTATTGTTGTAAATGATCTGGCCCTTCCTCAACTCTGCTGTGAAACCCTAAACCAATGCCCTGTCCAGCTGGGCTGTCATATTGGGCTACAGAGCAGAGTCACGTCTTAGGCAAGCTTCTAATTTCTCTGAAAGGGAGGAAGGAGAACAGCAATTCTTAAAAATAAAATAGTCTTATCTACTCTAAAAGTAATAGAGTGCCATCATTAAGATGTTTGACACCTTAAAAAAGTCAAAGGAAGACATCACAAAAAGCAACCCATGATCCCACCTGCAATAGGTAACCACTGTTAAGACATGGGCTGTATTCGTTCTAGTTGCTTTTTAGTGCATAGACTTTTAGTTGCCCATTTTCTTTGTTAGTTTTCAATAGTGATGATCAAACTGTCTAAAAAATGTTAGCAGACCTGTAACTCTGAAACAAATAATACATTATATGTTAAAAAAAAAAAAGAAGATAGTAGGAAGGGAAAAATGAAGGGGGGGAAATCGGAGGGGGAGATGAACCATGAGAGACTATGGACTCTGAGAAACAAACTGAGGGTTCTGGGGGGAGTGGGGCGATGGACTAGCCTGGTGACGGGTATTAAAGAGGGCACATATTGAATGGAGCACTGGGTGTTATATGCAAACAATGAATCATGGAACACTACATCAAAAACTAATGATGTAATGTATGGTGATTAGTATAACATAATAAAATTAAATTAAAAAAAAATGTTAGCCTGATTTTCTTTTCTTCATTTAATGTTATAAGCCTAGTGCTTCTGTGTATTTGATGGTAATAATAACTAATATTTATAAGATGCTCACTATTGGCCAGGAACTACCTTGAGAATATTACATAAATCATCTCGTTTCATTTCAGAATCATCCTACAAGGTCTGTGGATGTTATCTGCATTTTGGAGTGGATTAGGTTGAGGCTCAGAGAGGCTCAGTGACATGCCAGTGGTTTCACAGCTTGTAGGTCAGGGCAGGGTTTGGAGAAAGGTCTGTTTGACGGAAACCCTGTGTGCTCATTCCCCACCACCCACTCCCTGCTCACGTCTCTT
Organism: Phoca vitulina; assembly: GCF_004348235.1. Lineage (NCBI taxonomy): Eukaryota > Metazoa > Chordata > Mammalia > Carnivora > Phocidae > Phoca > Phoca vitulina. Next base: position 28,098,174 of record NW_022589721.1, read on the forward strand.
GTATGCAGGGTCTCAGGGTTCGGATCCGGAATGGTGCATAGGAAGCCAGGTTTTGTAGAATTCCAGAGAAGGGTTTCATTTAGTTTCCCTGGCCAGTAGCTCTTTCTTTCCTTCTACATTCCCTCTGGGTAAATTCCAAAAGGAAACATCCCTTTATGGCTCTCCTTTTCTTCTGCCTGTATTGAAAATCAGAGCTCAATTAAAGCTAGGTAGTACTGCTGATTCAACAGCGTGATGCTTTTACAATGATTGCTTTTCTGAGAGTTACTCTTGAAAACGTCACTCCAGAAATGCTTAGAAATTTCCTGGATCTCTCGTGGCCCAGGCAGTGCCTTCGATATGACTGTGTCACCTGTTGGTGTCTGTTGCCCCTGGTCTTTAAAATCTGTCTGGCTCTTTTCAACCCGATTGCAAAGGATCAGGGACAAAAGTCAGCCTCAAGGAAAAGTACTTGTCTCGGTGTTCAGGACACCCCCAGGACAGGTGGCTTGTACCTACTCTCTAATGATCTTGGTTTATTAGTCAGGACTCCTTTTGTCGAAAGTGACAGTAAAAAACAACTCAAATGAGCGTAAGCTGACAAGCAACTTATCAGACTACATAACAGTTAAAATACAAAACCAACTTCAGGCACAGCTGGATCCAGGATATCAGACACTGTTCTCAGGGTCTATGTTTCTCCATCTATTTGTTCTGCTCTCTTCTCTGGACTGGCTTCAACTCTGGACAGGCTGTTCTGAGGGTCAATGTAGCTTAAGTCATCCCAGTTCTGAGTCCAAGAGGAAAGAGAGAGGGCCCTTGCCCAAATTAGGGTGAGGGACTCTTTCCCTCTTTGTAGTAAGAACTTGGGTTATGTAAACTTAGCCATTCTCTGTAACTCTACTGCTATTTTCAGAAAGTGCTAGAATTTGCTTAAGCTATGGCTAGGACCTTCCCTAAAATGTTCTGGATTTTTCACCTATGGTATCATAAGTTTGGGATCTCAAGGAGCTTTCTAGTTTGATCTCAGTTCCTCTGAGGAAAGAAGGAAAGAGAGTGAGAAAGGATGAGGGGTAGGAAGAGAGGAAGGGTTTGGGGGAAGAGAGAGAGAGACCCAGAGAGACTGAGCTTGTATTCTGCCAGGCTCTGTACCAGGTACCTGACTTGGGCGCTTACATTGAACCCTTCTGGTAACTGTGAGGGGGAAGCATCATCATCTCCACTTTGCATTGAGGAAATGTGGTTTGGCCACAAAGCAGAAGAGCCTAGATTTGGACCCAGAACTGCTGAGGCTGAAGCCTATGCTCTGAATCACTGATTTCCTGCTACATGGGAGACTCTTGGCTTGAAGAGAAGACTCAGCAGAAAGGTGGTTACTAGCTTCAAAAACGTGACGGTGGGATGAAGATGTGTGGGCCCAAAGTGGGCTGACCACATAATCTACTCTCCAAGCTTGAGCAGCTTTGGGGCTGCAAGGTGGTGCTATTCATGATGTTCCCAGGATAACGGGCATCTACTGGGATTCTCATGAGCAAAACTGGGGACAGGAACATTCTAACCAAAGGCAAATGTTGAAACATAGGAGGGCTGTCTTGGGCTCATTTTTACAGGTGAGAAAGCAGAGGCCTCAAATCACAGAGCTGGTAGCGGAGCAGCTGGGATTCTCACCCAAATATGTATGATTCTGAAGTTCACGCCCTCTTCCCATCACAACATCCTGCCTTCTGAAGACTTTGGATTCCACTTCTTGAAAGTACAGCTCTCCGTGGGGGCTGGTGGGCAGAGCTGGGCATTGCCAACAGCAGCCTGCTGCCAGCACATTAGGGACACCACTTTCTCAAATCTGTTATTCCCAGAGACATCTTGTCCTCACTTCCCCATATGGAGGCTCTCTCTGCTCCCAGCCCTGGGAACTGGGCAGGAGGAGAGGTGCTTTCCTTTTGCCAAATGCAAGAAACTCAGCAGGTCTCAGGGTTCTTGTTCCCATCTAACTGCCCTATGTCTCTTCCTCCTTCAGCCAGATCTCTGTTTTCCCATTCATATGTCCATCTGTTCAGTTAACAGTTTATTAGTTGCTGCTTAAATTCATTGCACATTAATTGAGCAATAACTCTGAGCTAAGACCTCTGTTAAGTGTTGGGATTAAGCAAAAAGGCACATACTCTCTGTCTTCAAAGAGCTCACAGACCACTGTAGAAGGCCAAGAGTCCCCATTATCCAATCAAGATAGCTTTGGGAGCACAAGAAAGTCATGCCTACTGCCTCCTGGAAATTGAAGGCCAGTGATATTGTCTTGGATGAAGAGGTAGCAGTATTGGGCAGTTTATCCATTTATCTGTCCGTGACCCATTTGTCTATGCATCCAACAATTGTGCCTAAATCTATCTGTGCCTAATGAGCCCTGACTGTTCAATGTAACGATCTCCCTAATATTTAGGGTTTTCTGTGGATCAGCCTCTGTGCCAGGCGCTTGGTGTAGGACTGAGCATGTCCTCTTGGAACTTGGAGTCTACTGAAGTTGGGTCCCTCATGGTGTTGAGCATAATAGTCACCTGGGGGTTAACAATGCAGATTCCCAAGCTCCCTTCTAGAAATCTGGATAACTGAGTCAGGAGAGTAACCTCAGAGCCTCCGCTGTTACAAAGCACCCAGGTGAATTCGGACAGTTCATACCTTCAGAAACATTGCTCTAATTGATGTCTAGTGGTCTTGAAAGGTGAGAAGTTAAGAGTAAGTCTAGACATTCCAAGTAGCGATGTGGCATTAAAAGGACAAAGAAGAAACTCAGGAGTGCAGATATGGGGAGAGGGTGTTTGGGGAGGGGGAATGCTTTGGTGACCAAATAGTAGGGTGAATGCGATTGGGGCAGGCAGTGGGCAGTGTACCTTGAAAATGCTGGAAGGTAGATGGAAGCTAGATTCATCTGCAGGAGTGATGATGAGAAGGTTTGGCTTTATCTTACAGGCAACTGGAAGTTGTAGAAGGTACTTGAAGGATCAGTATTTTAAAATCCCCAGGAAGTTACAGAGCTGGGACCTCATAGTCCCCATTTCCTAACTTTGATGAGTTTTAGTGTCTTCATCTGTGAATGGCAGTTTTCTTTATCCAGGAGAAGTAATGACTGCTTTAAAGGGGAATGTGAGGAACTCCACGAGATGAAGTGGCCAGAACAGTGCTCAGTAAACAGCAGTGGCTTTATTGGTACTGTCACTTGGTGGGCACAGTGGCCGTGGTCACTCCCACTGGACCTGTGTAAAGATGAGGGAGGGGCTCAAGGCATCAAGTGTAGTCACGGGAGCTAGAAACCTGGGGGCACCCATTCTTGCTCCCAGGGCACGTTGGTGTGAAGATGAGGAAATAGAAGAAAAGAGAATCGGAATTTGGAGGCACCTATTCCACGCTTGGCTGTACACAGGCTCGGTCCGTCTCCCTGACATGACTTTAGACTTCATAAGGATGAGCATTCCTGAGAAGAACAGCCCCAATAAAAAAGAGATCTGCTCACAACGCTGGCCTTTACACTGCCACTTCCTCTTTGGCTGCACTCCCTCTGCCCCGTGTTCCTCCCCTCCTTCCAAATCTCCACTCCAGCCTGCCTCTCCTGGCAGCAGACCTGTTCCAGCTGAGGCCCCCCCGGGAGAGCAGGCAGGTGCATGCGTGCAGTCTCTGAGCCCTGGGCGGGCGGGACAGGTGTCCTGGGCACCTTCCCTGCCATTTGGCTTCCAGGAGCCCTACCTTTCCAGCCTTGGCCACCTCTTCCTGGCAAATGCCCCAGGCTCTCCTTCCCTGGTGACAGGGTTCTGGGATCTGGGAACAGCATCCTCGCTTACAGGGTCTGCTTCTCTCACTAATGAATGAGTTGGGTGGGTGCCTAGAAGTCTATTAAAGTTGTTGACTCATTAATTTATTTCCCTTTCCCTTGACCTAAAGACTCCAGAATAATCACATTATGATTTGGTGGCTGCCCCTGGGTGATTCAGCAAGAGGGGGAAATCTGGATACAGGGGGTAGGGGTGGGGGAGGGGAGCTCTGGCAGCAGGACCCTCAGTGAAATCACCCTTCTGCCCTTCCTTTCTCTGGGTTCAGAGGGCATCTGTGATGGGCCCAGCAAAGCAGTTCAGTAACGGGACGTGGTCCTTGCTCCCATGGAATCCACAGCCCCGTGGGGAGGAGGGAATGGGTGCATGAATGCAAGTGTGACTGAATACCTACCACAGGACGCTGTCATTGGCACCTGGATGCCCCGGGTGTGCTCCCCTCCCTCAGTCTGAACCTGTGACTCTTCAGAGAACCACCCTTGGGCTACTGGAGGTGTTTTGCTTCCTCATGCTCAGGGGACCGGAAAGGCTGTGCATTTAGCTGCCCTTAGTCTGTGACCGCTCCCTTGTCTCAGGCTGGGACAACTCTGAGCCCACCCTCCTCAGCCCCTGGCCTGGAATCACACCCTTGCTCACTCGCTCAGCTCTTTCCACTCCCTGTCCTGCCTCCCTTACCTCCCACCCATCTCCCCTCAGAGCAAGTTTATAAACCATCCCTCACACGCAAGTTCTTATCTCAGGGTCTGCGTTAGGGGAGCCCAGCTTAAGACAGACACCCAGCAGCATACAGACCCAAGCCCATAAATATGAAGGAAGGAAAAAAATTCAGAAGATGTGGCATCATAGCCACATCTTGGGGAATGATTCATATCCCCAAAAGGAAAGAGCCTATGAAGCAGATTACTATTTCCAACTGTGCATTTTTAATATTTTCCAAACTGAGTCCTACCTTCTTGAGGTCACCCTCTGAGGCTCCCTTGAAGCCTGGCCACAGGTGATCTAGATGTGGCTAGTCTATCCAACCCATCTGTGCTGGACTTTCCCAGGAGCAGGGGCCACTGGAGGCAGGGATGGGGTCTCCTTCCCTCTGGCTGAGCTGGCAGCCACCATGGTCTAGTCATCAGACCAGTCCTGCTGGCATGGGCCTGCTCCTACAAGCTGAACCTGGAACCCATATCCTCAACTGTCCTGTGATTCATTTGCATTGATTCTTTTTCCACTCAGTTATGTAGCTTTCATTATCTGCAACCAGGTTTGGAGGGAGAGAAGGAAGGAGGGAATCCAGACAGGAAACAGTGTGTGCAAAACCAAGGAGGTATGAAAGAAAGAGCTGGGAACACAGAAGGCAGCTCAGAATTGCCCCAGCCAGGGATGCATGTCCAGGGACCAGATTACTGTTCATGATTCATGCTTTTCCCTGACTCAGCCATCGACTCCCTCAGTGACCGTGGACAAGGCACATCTCCGTAGCTTCCAAAGCAGCACATAGCAGGACTCCCTGCATGTTCCTTCTCCAGAGCAATCCCCCACTGAGTTGTGAGTTGTGAATCTCAGCCCTCACCTGGTCCTCAGTGCTGGAAGGGCAAGAAGGCTCGCTCTGTGGCCAGAGGAAGTCCCATTGTTCGGTGATCAGGTGGGACACACCCAGTCCAGGGATGCTGCAAAGAGTCCTTCATTCCTCCTTCATGTTTCCCCTCTATCCATGTGTTGGATGGGTCCTGGAGTCATCTTCCTCTATCTTTCTCTTCTCTACCATCCCCAACTCATGTTATTGCTCTGTGCTCCCCTGGTGTCCCACATCTGCACTCTATCACTCATTTTCTGTCAACCAGTTTCCTCCAGTCTCCTCTCAGTGGAGCTGGTGGCAGGTGAGTCATGGGGGAGATTCAGGTCCTTCAGCTCCCTCCTAGGAGGAGAGTGGATGGGCAGGACTGCTTCAGCAGCATGTGAGAAAGCCAAGGGGATAGGGACTCTAATATGGGAGCTCACTTCTCTCTCATGGGAGTGTGTCCTGCAGAGGTCACTGCAGAGCCCATGTGCAGCAACCTGACCATCAGAGACTGGGTTCTTGTTGGACCCCTGTTCATCCAAGCTTGGCTTGCAGCTTCATGGTTAGAGAGCTCCTCGGGCTCCAGCCATCATGTTTGCATGCCTGCCTGCATAAAGAAGGAGGGGCTTAGAAGGTACACCTTCTTCCTTTGAAGACACTTATGGGAAGCTCCAGAAGACACCTACCTCTGTGGTCAGAATTTAATCACATGACCACATGGCAAAGGGTCTGGGAAATGTAGTCTTAATGTTGGGCACCCTGTGCTCACCTAAAAATCAGGGGTACTCGTAAGGCAGGAATAAAGAGTGAGATTTGGGGCCAATTCAGTCTCTGCCACAGTGGGGAGGAAGGAAAATGGTCTTTGCTGGTCTAGCCTCAGAGTGAAATGTCAACACAACAGAGAAGTTTTTTCTTGCTCATGCTGACCAACTCTTGCTGTGCACCTGGCAGTATGGTGACATCCTAGGTCTCTCCTCCGATGATTCGAAACTCATCCTATCAGCTTAGCTCGGTGTTGGCCAGGTTCTCTACTGGGGTTGGAGGCAGGTGATAAGCTTCCTGCGCCAAGAAGGGTTTGGAGGAGGGTTGAGAAAGGAAGAGGCAAGAAAAAAATCTCATCATCTTGAGACGTGATAACCATAATCTTTCCACACATCAGCCCAACCTGCCCTCATTGGCCTTCTGGGCACCTTGACTCTACATACAAAAAGCCAAGGGCACTGTTCCCTGCTCCAACCCAACTCCCTGACTGTTTTTTTTTTTAAATCTGAGTGAGTGGGATGGCTTCACCTTCCTCTAAGTCATAAATGGAGGCACCCCTTTCTTCCTCTCTCTCCAGGAGTCCTCTGTCCACTCAACTCCCATCCCATCGGGTGCCAGGTGATATGGGTGCTCTCTCCCTTTATTAGCTGCCTGGGGCCACCATAAGAAAGCACCACAAACTGGGAGGCTTCAAACAACAGAATGCTATTGGCTTTCAGTTCTGGAATCCAGAAGTCCAAAACCAGAGTGTTTGCAAGATTGGTTCCTTCTGGAGGTCTGAAAGGAAGGTCTGTTCTATACCCCTCTCCCAGCTTCTGGCTTGCAGATGCATCACTTCGATCTCTGTCTCCACTGTCACATGACATTCTTCCTGCAGGTCTTCATGTGGCCTTCTTATAAGGAGACCAGTCATTGGGTTTCAATCCACTGGATTGAATCCAGTATGGCCTCATTTTAAGTTAACTGATCATGTCTGCAGAGATCCTATTTCCTGATAAGCACCGATTCATAGATAGTCAAGCCTAGGACTTGAACATATCTTTTTGAGGGACACAATTCAACCCATAACACTCTGCAATGACTCAGCGAAGTGTCTTCTGCCGTCCCCCTCTGCCCCTGGCCTGTTAAGTCTCTGTCACATACCACCCGCACAATTCCTAGAGCCTCCTGCCAGGTCTCAGTCCACAGCCTCTCCCACGTCTATTTCATACTCCACAAGCTGCTTGTTCAAATTTTCAAGGCCCATGTGACCACTTAGTCTCCTTCTGAAAACCCCACGATGTCCAGAATAAAGCTCAGTATGAAAATTCAAGGTCTTCCTCCACAACCAGGCCTCGACCCTGCTGCCTGGCACATACCCTTTCCTGTTTGCCTTGAGCCCCTGTCAGGTCGGATTGCTCGTCATGGGACTGCTCTCCCTTCCGGGCCAGCCCCAAACGTAGACGCACTTCCACACCATGCTGAGGGGGTCCCTCTGTCTGAGGTGCTTCCCATCTTCTCCCGTCAGTCATCTCCTCTCAATCCCAGAGCCCAGTTGTGATGTCACCTGCCCCATGACACCTGCCTTGACTTCAACGCTGAACGAAGCAAAAGGCATTCCTCTCAGGCTGTGCACATCCCTGATGAAGTCAACGCTGTGCACTATGGGAATGAATGCCCAACTCCAGCAAAGCATGGGCTCCTTAATTTCAGGGACTGAAGCCCACTCAGTGCTAAATCTGCATGCCTACCCCAGCACTTGACACACGACAGACACCATGACGTGTGTGGGATGAATGAATGAGCAAATGGATGATGGACGAGGAGAGTTCTGACCATTTTTTTCTGAAAGTTTTGCTACTGAAACAGCCCAGCTGTGGATATCAGGAACCTTGACCCATTGAAGTCCTACAGTTACAGCATAGGTTCTGACTTACAATATGGGGTGTTAATATAATTTGTTACCACTTTCATTACTTTATTCAACATATAATCATTACACACAGGTCCAGTAGACCTCAATGTAGAAAAGTTGAATTCACGTCTTTCCAAGACACAAGGTGACAGTCTTGGGCAGCTCAGTGAGAGTAAAGATGGCCTGAAATTCCAGCCACTTCTCGTTCACTCAGAACAATATGAACAGGGCCCAGGAGCCAGGGTGATTTGGAAGCTCCTGGGATTCACTGATGAGAAGTTCTGGAAACCTCCCAAGGATGAGTGATGCAAAGTTTGAGCACTCTCTACCTCGTGGAGTTAATTGATTCAAAGTCCTCAAAACCTCAGGAGGCTAATTTCTGGCAAGAGCCATGTTCACTTCCAGACTTCAGAGGTCCAATAAGCAAGGGGAAATATTCATGACCAAAAGTGTTCATGAGAGAAGTAATGGATTGATTGAAGGGAAGGGAGGATAATTAAGGGGTTGGAATAGTCGTCAGTAAAAGGCTTGGAATTCAGCTTGAGTGAGATCAAGGAATCAGGGAGACTAGAGATAGATATACCTTCCAGGCCCTGCATGCCAAGAGCAGAGGTCACCTGATGAAGTTTAGAAGGGAAAATTGGAGTTTATTAAGAGGGAAGTTTTCTCAACTTCACAAGCCCCTGGAGATCCCCCAGAAGAGAATATTTCAAATTGAAATTACATTTTTTTCCTTTATGAACATGACTCCTTCTGTTTAATATTCTCCCTCCTCCAATAGCTAACTTTCATTTTGGGTTTTCCGAGGAACATTTACAGATATTTTTAGATTCTGTCCCCATGAAGAAGCTAAGGTACAGAGGTGAGGTAACCCAGCCAGGGGGCACGCAGCCGGTTTGCAGACTGCACTATTCCTTTTGGCCAATCAAGTCTCTTTCAAGTTATTATCAATGAAACTGTCATTCTCAAAATGATTTTGCTCTAGACAGGAATATGTCTTTTAGTAGTGTCTTATTGAAATGTAATATACATATAGAAAAAGGAATATATAAGTGTAAAATCTGGATGGATTCCACAACCTGAACATACCTCTGCAAGCAGCACCGAACATAACAACACAAAGAAGCCTCTTGGTGCCCCTGCCGTAGTGACCACTGTCCTGATTTCTAACCGCTTAAACTAGTTTTTCTGCCTTAGATATATGGAACAAGACAGGCCCTTTTGCTCAACATTATGTCTGTGAATTTCATGCTTGTGGTTGTAAGTTGTTCCTTTTCATTGCCAATAGTATTCTATTATATGAATATGCCACCATTTATTCATTCTACACCAATGGGCATTTAGGTTGTTTCCAGTTTGTGGTTATTACACATCGTACTCTATGGACACTTTAATATTTCTTTGGGTAAAGATATGTATGCGGGTCCGTGGGATTCACACTTAGCAGTGGGATTGTTGGGTCGTGTGGTGAGCACATATCTCCCTGTAGTAGACACTGACAGATTTCCAAGGTGTTTGGACTAATATGTCCCCACCAGCAGCGCATGACCATTCCCATTGCTCGACCACCTTCCTAACATTTGCTATTTTCCATCATTTCAGTTTTAGCCATTTTTGTAGGTTGTAGTCTTATCACGTGGTCATTTTAATTTGGATCTCCTTATGACATTTCATATCTTTTTTATGTCTTTGGTTAGTGTCTTATCAGCGGAGGTTGCTGTAACAAAATACCACAGATGGGGGGGCGGAGCTTACACAACAATTTATTTCTCACAGTTCTGGAGGCTAGACATCCAAGATCAGGGTGCTGGCAGACTCAGTGTCTGGTGAGAGCCCTCTTCCTGGCTTGCAGATGGTCACCTTCTTGCTGTGTCCTCACATGGTAGGGCGAGCGAGAGTGAGAGCAAGAGAGAGAGAGAGAAGTATAGTCTCTTCCTCTTCTTCAAGGACACTCATCTCATTATGAGGCCCGACCCTTACAACCTCATCAAAACCTAATTACCTCCCAAAGGCCCCACCACCCCCATATATCATCACATTGGGGGTTAAGGGCTCAGCACACGAATTTGGGGGGACACAAACACTCATCCCATAACAGTCAGGAAAGGGCCTCCTCTACCCTCTCTGGGCACCAGAGTCTTCACTGCAATTGTCAGTGGGAACCACCTCTTCCATTAGTAATCCATAAGTGAACTTGTAGGAATTCTTCAACAGAGGAACATAAAAATAAAATAATTTATCCAATTACCTTTATTTCCATCAAACTCATCAAATTACCTTAACTCAATTTGCTCTTTGACTACCAGATGCTGTGTGGGAGTCTTTATTTTCAACCATACTATGAAATGGACTCAATGAAGCCCGTTGAACTTGGAACAGGTATCCAGGCCTGTGTCCACGTGCAGCAGCAGGTGCCCGCACGCACACACTCCACTGCATGCGCCTCTCATCTGTGACCCCACTCCGCCTCTCCCCTTCATTCATTCAACATCTGTTTGTTGGGCATTGTCTAGTGCTAAGTGGGATGCAACAATGAACAACGCAGGCAAGGTCCCACCCCCACTGACCTTGGAACCTACATCATCGTAACTGTAAGAAAAACAAGGGTACACAGTGCATCAGACTTTTTTGGGAAAGAGTAAATCTGTAAACGGGCAACTCCCAAATGAAGCCAGATTTAATCTCATTTTCACGGTGTAGAAGGTAACTCATTCTCCATCCCTCCTCCCATGCCTCGTCCCACAAAGCCAGGGCTCCCCTGTGCAGGGGAAGTGGACATATGTCTTTTGTGACTCTAAATTCCCGTGCTTTTGGTCACAGAAAGGAAGTAAATTTTGGAGTGAAATACTGTTTTAAAGTGAAGCTGTGTTTGCAGAAAGAGAAGTGACTGATTGCAGGGAAACAAATCTAAATGTTCTGTGAGGACATGCATGCAATTATTTATGGAGTTCTTGGAAACCTTCCTTCACTAATGAACAACACGAAGAGGAAACTCACATAGCTCAACTCCAGCCCAAGGTAACATCATATTTTCCTAATCAAATGCTTGGGGAAAATAGGTAAGTTTCATTTTTTAAGAGCTGTAGGATTTTGGAGGTGGGAAACTTATCCCAATCTTGGGAGATGGCGGCAAGTTCTGTGTGGGGACCTATCTTTGTTATAAATCCATAAATGGAGGGCAGTATCCTCTCATGAGTCCCATTCAAACATCATGCATTTTTTAGTTAGAAGAAACAAACTTTTTCATTGCTCAGTTTCCTCTTTGACTTTGCTAATTGGAACGTTTCATTAAGTGGGTCTTGTCTTGATTCCGGAGTTAAACCTGTATCAGCATGATCTGAACACAGCACACCTTCTAGCTTTTACTGAGTCAGCCTCCGTCCCCTCACTCAAAGACCTTCCGTAACTCCACTTTGTCCAAAGGATAAAGTCCTAACTACTTAGAGTCACATTTGAGAGTCCCCAAGGCTGACCTCCACTTTTCTGCCATAATCACCTGCTGCCCCTACAGAAAGGTGGGCATGGCAGAAAGACAGCTATTCATGTGTTGGTAGAAGGTTACTTCTGGCTTCTAGTCATGCCCTACATTTGCCTGGGCCCCTCTCCCCACGTGAAGCACCCTCCCCAGCCCATTTGTCATCTGCTTTCTCCTGCTAGGCTGTGTTTGGTATCTCCCTGTATTTTGCTACCCTGGCTTGCAACTTAATTGTGACCTCTCTGAGGAAGGCCTTTCTCTTCCAGAGGGTCCAGATACCTAGGAATAAACCTAACCAAAGAGGTAAAGGATCTGTACTCTTAAAAACTGCAGAACACTTATGAAAGAAATTGAGGAAGACACAAAGAAATGGAAAAACGTTCGGTGCTCATGGGTTGGAAGAACAAATATTGTTAAAATGTCTATGTTACTTGGAACATTCAATGCAATCCCTATCGAAATATCATCGTCATTTTTCACAGAGCGGAAACCCACGGTATTTAGCGCCATGCTAGCAAGTATGGGTGGCTCAGTTGGTTAAGCAACTGCCTTCGGCTCAGGTCATGGTCCCGGAGTCCTGGGATCGAGTCCTGCATCGGGCTCCCGGCTCAGCGGGGAGCCTGCTTCTCCCTCTGACCCTCTCCCCTCTCATGCTGTTTCTCTCTCTCTCTCTCTCTCTCAAATAAATAAATAAAATCTTTAAACAAACAAACAAACAAACAAACAAACCAAAAAAAACAAAGGGATTATGAGTGCCCTGGGATCTAGTCATTTACCCATAGTACAATATCCAGAATAAAATTTTACATTTGTATTTATTATTATTGCTTATAAAGAGGAGAAGCATTACAGAACAGAAAGGGGAGGTAGGGTGTGTGGGTGCTGCTCACGTTTAAACTAAGACAGAGCCCCTGGAGCTGACAGAACAAGGCTGTGCTGGGAGAATCCCCATTACGCAGGGACTGGGAATGAAACTGCATTGGTGGAGCAAGAATTTTCTCCGTCATTCTTCTTCAGGCTCGAGTCTCTAGAAATGGCACTGTGGCGAGGAGGAATCAGGGAGCGCTGATGCTTTGAAGGGTGTTCAGAATATTCCCACCTGCTGTGAGGGTGGGGGGTAAGGAAGCCAGGCCCAGAGAACATCAAAATCCTCTGCTCTCTGGGGCGTCAGCCAAGCAGGGCTTCTGGTCTCACTGGACGAGGTTTGATCATCTAAAGGTAAGAACTCTGCCATTTTGCTAGCTTGGGGAAAGCTGTTCAGGGTTTCACCAAAGTCAAAGCAGAAATAAAGACGTTCTCTGCCTGACAAGGAAGAGTGACCTACAAAACTGAAGACCAGTGGGGGTGTGGTCTATAGGGGCAGCACGCCTGGGGGCAAAACCCGGAAACTGTATAATTGTGACAGTGACTCCCCTCCCCCATTTAGAGGACACTTTCAGAGCTGATGTGAGACCAACCCAGTGGGAAACCATGTGGTATTATTCGATCATGGTGGGGAAGGAACCCCATCCAAAATATCACCTTCATTCTGGATTTCCATCATTATAAGTCATGCCCTTGATGCCCAAGTGATTTATTAATTCACTTGATGAATGTGTTTGTTTCTACCAGGCTGCATACCATAAAGAATTTTAAGTACCTAACCAGAAGCTAAGGCATAAAGAAGAGTTCAAAGGGAAGGGGTAGAAATAAAGCTACAAAGTTACGAAGAAAAGTGAAGATACTACAAGTGAGAAAGGCATGAGGGTGCATTTAAGTGTTATCATTGAATCTAAAATTTGTCTTTTGGTTGGGAAAACAGAATAGAAGATACGGTCAGTGACAAGTGTGTAGTATCAGGGAGGAAAGATGCACATGTCAGCACCGTAAAGGCCCTGGCAAGTCCTGCGGCAGGTAACAACAGCAGCACGCTAACAGCCGTCCACGGCTCTTTGTTGTAGCACATTGTGTGCATTAGCCTCACAATGACCCAGCATGGAATGCTGGCTATGGTCAATTGGCACCCAACACCTCTGATCCCTCCTACTGTGTAACTTCCTGAAATGCAGAGGTTGGGACTCTGAACTGGCCTGTCCACATTCTGCTACACATGGGATTCTCGTTGAGAAAAAAGTGCCACCAGCAAGATGCCCTGTGGTGAGATGTGGAGGGAGGTGGTGGGGCTGAAGCTGTGTTCTTGCGTGCTGGCTATTTTTACCATCCAGTGGGCGTGGTCGTGGGGTTGCTGGTGTCCAGCGACCGACTTTGGGTACAGGGACGCTGGTGTGCTGGGGTTAGTGGACTGACTTGCCCATGGCCGGGCCAGTGCAGCAATGGCTTCGCTGGCTTCCTGAGCGCTGAGTGGTAGCTACCACGGCTGTTCAAGCATGGCCCAGTGAACCCTCGCTTTTCGGACTGAGGTCGAGGTTGTGGCTTCCCACTTTATTTCTCTTCTGGGAATCACTTCTGCAGGTCTAGCCTAGAATTTTCTCCTCCAGCCTTTTTGGGGAATTTTGCAAGGACCTAGTTCCCCATACCGAATCCTTTCTACTTCGAACACTTGCGATGTTTTCTGTGTCCTGCATTGAACCACGACTGACCCAGGAAAGTACTAATCATTCCTATTTTGTGGGTGAAGAGACCGAGTCACAAAGAGCTTAAATAGTTTGCAAAGTCACCAAACTAATAAAGAGCCCGCCTGGGACTCATACTTGGTTCAGTCTGATGGCAAAATCCACTCTCCTAACTGCTTAATTTTGTTTTACTCAGAATTTTCCAAACTAACTGATTCCAGAAACTGTTTCTGTGCAAAGCTGGTGAATAGTCATGGGAATTATCTCCAACAAGACCACCTCCTGACATTGTTTTTTCAGAGAATGAATTCTGGCCAGGTGGGACCTGGCTAAATCAGTGGTGGGAGAAGAAAGGGGTGTTGCCTCAACTGGAATCTGGAAAAATACTTGGCTTAGGAGCTGGGCAGAAAAAGCACAATCTCTCTAGCAGAGCCCGGAAGCCATGGAAGGGCGGAGCATGACGTCAACGTGGTCTATGTTTGAAGACAGATTTGCAGCATGTCCTGGGGATCCTTAGTCACTTTTCTGCATCCATGAAATGAGATTAACAATATCATTCACTCACTGGTATTTTGAAATGAGATGTTTTGGTCAGCATTCTTCCTCTTGGGGCCACAGAAGCCCAGTTCAAACTAGCTCAAGCAAAAGACAAACATTTGGTTTCCAGCCCCTACCTCACACCCTTATCCCATCTGCTAAGGGAGGGCAAGTTCAGTGTGTTGGTCCAGAACTCTCTCAACCTTCAGAACAGTTTCAGTCCAGGGGCTGCTTTTTCCTTCCATGGCTCAGGGTCAGTATTAATTGAGTCCATTCAACTGGGAGCCTTAACTTTGAATTTTGGAAAGAAGGGATAAGGGTCTTGGTTGATCTCTCTCAGGAGGCATCTGGACATGTGCAAGCCCAGAGGAGGGGCAGACTTTGCTAAACCACACACATACACATACACACACACATGCACACACACTCATGCACGGGCACACATGTAAGCACACGCACACACACAAGCCTGTAATTCACGGTACAATGGAGATCTCAGGCTTTTTCTTGTTGAGGGCAGAAGTTATTAGGAAGGGGTTTGGGGGAAGTATGGAAAAAGGGGCAGGTGTGTTGGGAAAAGGGGCAGAAGATCCCCTCCCCCAACCTTGGTCTTGGGAGATTTAGTTGTAAGGATACGACTGATGTAAATCAATGCTCAGTGATAAAAAGAATTCTGAGGGCCACCTGTTTCCCTCCGGGTCTCTGGCCTCTTTCTTCACACTGGCTGTGTCCCCTCTCCCTCCATCCTCAACACCCTCTGGGATTCGTGGTCATTATGTGGTAAGTGCTTCAGGAGTTTGCAGAGCTTGACCCAGGCGTGAAGAGCCATAAAATCTGATACTCTCTCTGGGAAAGCAGTCCACCCGGCTGCCTCAAACCTTCCTGGGCCTCTCTGCCAGATAGCCAGATGGAGCTGGGGCCTTGGGGGCTCTAAGGCAGAGAGATGCCTGATTATCCATTAAATTGGAACATGCACTAGGACATCTGAAATGAGGGAGAGAAACATGTCAGCATGGTAGTGTGGGAGGAGCACAGTCCTGAAAGGAAGGAGACCTGAACTGGCTCTGTCACCTGCGAGTGGTGTGACCTTGGACAAGTCCTTTTGCCTCTCTGAGCCTGGATTTCATCCTCTGCAAAATGATGTTGCGGTTGGATTGAATGAGCTACAAAGTGCCCTTCAACTGGAGACCAGAGAAACCGCTGTGAAATAATGACTCTCTTTTGGATGCTTCAAGAACACCATCTCCTCCAGACTTTGCAGAGAGCCCTGAGCTTCTGAACTAGTTCGAAATGAAGCCCAGAGTGGTGTAGAGAAGTGCAAGAGAAAATAAAGGGAAAGCATGGCTGTGCTGGGGCTCCCATTCCAGCTGTGCTCACCCAAAGGTCTGCACTCCCTCCTCCACCCTGCATCCCTCACCGTTCCTCAGCGGAGTTCCCACACCAGCAAGCCAAGGACCAGCCCAGCTGGATTAACTGCAATGTCGCCATGCCAGTGGCGAATTGTAGGCTTTATTTCTTGATAATCTAGAAGCCATGCAGAAGGAAAAGATGAAGAGGGATGGGAAGGGGAAGATGGAGAGAGAAGGAGAAGAGGAGGAGAAGAAGGGAGAAGGGAGGGAGAGGGGGAGGAAGGAGGAGAGCAAGATGGGGAAGGAGAAGACCACTGCCACTACCACCACCTTCTGCATTTCAACCTGTAGCTGGGGGAAAAGACACGCCTGAGTCCGTTCCTCTGCCTCAGGACGCCAGGCCCGTGCATGAGTCTGGAGGGCTTCAGGGCCCTGTAGGACTGTGGGGCTTGTGCACTCCCAGAGTGCTCCTACAGTTCCACATGAACCTCACCACAGGTCTCAGTGGCTCATACCCTATTTAGTTTTTTTTTTTAAACAATGAATCGTGGATCACTATATCAAAAACTAATGATGTATTGTATGGTGACTAACATAACATAATAAAATTAAATTAAATTAAAAAAATAAAAGATGTTATTTATTTGAGAGAGAGAGAGAGAAAGAGCACGCGTGTGTGAGCCCAAGCAGGGGGGAGGGGCAGAGGGAGAAGCCTACTCTCTGATGAGCAGGGAGCCCATCCCAGGACCCTGAGATCATGACCTGAGCTGAAGGCAGATGCTTAGCTGACTGAGCCACTCAGGCACCCCCATAACTATTTACTTGGCTGTCTCTTCATGCAGACCGTGAATGACATGAGGAAGGAGCCCAGGAAGAGTAGGAATAGCTGGGTTCCAGAACTTAAACTGGTTTCCACGGTCTGTCCTGCCTGTGGCTATTGGCTTCCTTCTGCCATGGTCCTGGGCAGCCTTGTTCTTCATTAGCACCTCTCCTACTCTCTCTGGCAGGCAGTACAACAGCCTCCCAGAAGTGCCTAATCCCCAGAACCTGTGGATATGTTAGGTTATGTGGCAAAGAGGAATGAAGTTGCAGGAAGAATTATTAAGAATCAGCTGACCTTAAAATGGGGAGATTGTTCTGGATTATCTGGGTGGGCCCAGTGTAACCACGAGCCTCCTTAAAAGTGGGAAAGAGAGGCAGAAGAGAGTGTGAGAGGTGCAATGGGAGAGGAACTGGCCCCATCACTGCTGACTTTCAAGAGGGAGGAAGGGGCCGCAAGCCAAGGAATGCTGGGAAGACCCCCAGACGCTGGATAAGCAAAGACATAGATTCATCCTCGAGAGCCTCCAGGAGGAACACAGCCCTGAGACACCTTGATTTTAGCCCAGGGAAACCCATTTCAGATTTCTACACTGCTGAATTATAAGGTTATAAATGTGTATTGTTTGAAGCTACTGTATTTGTGCTGATATGCTACAGCTGCCTAGGGAAGCTAATATGCTCTCCCTGCCCTGCTTCTGACAGAGCCTGGCTCCTCCTTCCCCCAGCAGGCCCCCAGCATGAAGCAATAACTGGACAGCACTAGCTCGGGACCATCCCGGGAGTGGTTCCCTCCCTGCCTGGCTGGCCATGAGGGCTCCCTTTCCTTCCCATCTTGCTCCCCACCCTGGAGAGCACCACCATCCCCACAGGCTCAGGGAGTCTACCCACTATCTCTGAGTCCCGATTTCCACTTCCAACCGGACAGTTTTGGACAGGCCTCAGTTTTGTCCAGGGAGATCTATGGGTTTTGCCTCCCGGCATTCATGCAATTTTCTCTTGGGGCCACCTCTCCAAATTCTCCTTTTTTTTTTTTTTTTTTCCTACTGAAGATAAATATTGGGCTTCTATGACTGACAGATTGAGTGTTCTCTCAATTTCTTCATCTTCACCTCCTGAAGCAAGGACTCCATAGAAAGATGATCACACCTTGGCCAGATGGACTTTTTTAAGGGTATAAGTCAATTAATTTAAATGTCAGTGTCAACTCAGTGTTGAGCTGCACAGTTAGTATATTTCTCCACTCAAAATGTCAACCCCTCCTTCTGTATGATTGGTAGGAAATTGGAAATGACTTATCTAGATAAACATACATCCAAAGTAAACTCCTAGAGAATTTGAATTAAGAGTGGGGAGGGGGTGCCGCTCAGTCAGAATTATGACTGCAAGTGAGGTAAAACAAAGTTTATACAAATCATGATGAATGTGTGTCTTTGGCATATAAAGGATGACAGCCATTGTTATAAGGTGTGAACAATTCCAGCCCTGGTTTCCAGCTGAGTTCTAGAGTTGCTTGGAGGAACCGACTGGGTCTGCCTTCAGGCAAAAAGCTGTACAAATGAGAAGCTCATCCAATGTCATTCTCCTTTACTACATGTAGACTCATATGTCTAGTTCTGCCTGCCTTTGGTCACTTCCTGGCACCTGATAATTGTTTCCTATATGTTTTGCTTACATGTATGTCTGTGTCTATATCATCTCTGTCTCTGTCTGTCTATCTACCTATCATCTAACTATCATCTAATCTCCAGAGGATATAAACTAGGGAAGATTGATCCAATACAAGCTATTTCACCGTTCCTGGAAGAAGAAGAACTGTAACACTCAGTTTTCGTGGACAGTGAAATGTTATGTCTAAGCCAGGAAAGGGCCAGCTATCGCCACACACATGCGTTTAGTCCCTGCGTATGGCTATTCTCTAGTGTGGGCAGCAGACCTCAGGATCTGGAACAGAGACATGCAAAACTAAATGGTCCACAAAGGCTAAAAGATTTACTGTTTGGCCCTTCACAGAAGAAGTTTGCCAGTCCCCAGTCTCCAGGAATGGATAAATGATATAATCCTAGGCAATCATCCATAAATATTATTTCTCGTTACCAGGATTTTGGATTACATGAAGGTTTATATGCTCTGATGCACTGAATTAGAATCAAGGGTTAAAATTCCTCACCAAGATCACACGGTAGTGAGGCCAAGCCAAGTCACAGAGCTGACGTATTGCTCCAAGGTTTGTGTGCTTCCTACTATACCCGCAGAGCTTCCTCGACCTCAGGGAAAACATTCTTCTAACTCAGCCTTTTGTGAAGCTTTGTGGAAAGAGAGCAATTAAGATTCTGACTTGGACTACCAGACGCTCTGTTCTTTAGAATCATCTTCAGGCTCAGAACCTCTTAAGGTCAGAGGCCAATTGACTGGTCCCCTCCCTCTGCTTCCTTCTTTGTCCACTTTCCTCTTTTAAGATGGTAACATTGGCTCTTAGCCTTCAGCACAGAACTTTCCATTCCAGCCAGGTCTGGGCTGGAAGATTCAGGCTATCGGTCAGGTATGTGCAGCATTACATCTGCCAAGTCAAACCTCCTTATCTTCCACCTCCTGCAAAATTTTCTGCTTGTCAGTTAAATTGGGTCAACGACTGCCCCTGTTCAAGATCAGGAGTTTGTCCAAATTTCCTTGTTCTTACAAAGCAAAGGAGTGTTTTTCAGACTCGTAGGCATATGGCAGGAGTTATGGGTCCACTTCTTGGCATTCTTAATTCTTTCTCAGTGATGTGTTTCTTGATACAGAAATATTTGTAATTTATCCCTAATACTGTTGCTTGGTGAGAGCGATGGGAAACAGAGAGAGGAGGAGGTTGAGTGAGGTGGTTGCAATTATGACCTTCACCTATAATGGTGGATAAAACCAGAGGATTCTCAACAGCTAGGTCAAATCAATGAATGGGACACTGCACTGAAGGATTTCGGCATTTTGGGCACAGAACCCCATCCTCAAATTTCTGACAAACAACATGTGAAATGTCTGAAGGCGAGAAGAAGCTCGTCCAACCTGAGAAGCTGCTGTGTGCCAAGTACTTAACACACATCATTTCGTTTAATTCTCAAATAATGTGTATCTCAGCTGTGTGAAATTGTTTTTCCTGTGTAATGGAAAACTTAGCTTCATCTCATTGCTAAGAGTCATAATTCTCATCTATATTTAGGTAAACATGGCAGTGGTCACTGTCCTTGTCCTCTGTGCTCCGGCCACCCTCACTTTGTGTTCTCCAAACACGCCCAGCAAATCCCCCTGTAGGACGTCTGCATTGCTCTCCTCTCTGGCTGATCCCCCAGAGAGCCTCCAGGTAGGCTCCCCCACCCCGTCCCCTCTCTTCCTCAGGCCTCACCTCTGCACTGCCTCCCTGATGAGTCTCTGTAAAATTGCCACCTGCCTGCCCCTATTTGCCTATTGTTACAGAATTCATCCCTCTTAACCTCCTCTATTTCTACTATTTTCCCATGGCATGATCACCTTCGTGTCTACCATATAATTTACTTATTTTAAGTTTATTTATTGTCTTTCTGCCTCCTCTGCAATGCAAGTTCCAAAGGACTTAAGATCTTTATTTTGCTTACTGATGTATCCTAAGTATTTAGCACAGTGTCTGTCTAGCCTATAATAAGTGCTCAAAAATATTTGCTTAGTGAATGACTGAGTGGCCTCCCTTCTCTCTTTGGACAACGAGTGCTGCCCCCACATCTCTGCTGTTACTGTCTCCATTTCACCTTCATCTCCCCACTGGGCCTCCACTTATGTCACGGGTGACCACCTCCTACAACCCCAGGGCCACCTTCTTTCCCCAATGCTGTGCTGGTACCACCCCACTGGCTTCAGAGAGGGAATTGTGCATGTCCCTTCATCTCCTCCCCCTGGGCATGTACATCTGCAAACTTTAATTCCCCCAGGGCACCAGCACTCCAGGTTTGCTGCATATAGGGCTGTGCATGTCTGTTTGGAGGAGAATAGCAATAATACACTGCAGAAATCAACTTTAAATCAAATGTCCAACCTCATTCACTGATGCTAAACATTTCACCAGTTCGTTCCTGGTACACAGGAAATTTCTCTTTGCTAGGTTCTCTTGGGCTCCAGACTTCTGCTATTCCCAGTCTCCTTTTACTGCTGATCATTCTTTCCTCTCCCCTCTTTCCTGGGTTTTCTGAATCTGCCAAATTTCATCCTCTGGAGCCATCAGAGGACAGTTCCCAAATTCCTCTTATATTACTACACAGAATCACTTTATTTTGCTTTTTTTTGTAGTCTTCACCTTCTGTATTATTATGGTGCTTCACTGTCCATAAGTAGGAAGCCATCGTGATTTTTCTTACTTAATTAAAACCCCATCTTGCTCAGAACTTCACCCAGTGACATGAGAAACAATAGGAACTTGGAAGTTCCAACTTTGTTTCCTGATTTTTGGTTTTTGTAAAGGCCAGGTCAAATGTTGAGCCAGGTCTCCAACCCATCTCTCTAAGTGGAGAGCGTTGCTGGGACCCTGGCTAGACGGAAACCCCATCTTCTTTAGTGACGTGCTTTAGTGTCTTCTCTTTACATTGGTGGTTCTTAACCCTGGCTGAACATAAGAGTTACCTAGAGAGCTGCAATAAATCTTAACACTCTGGGCAATTAAACCAGAGTCTTAAGGTGGGGACTACTCTGCAGTTGGGTTGTGAACCACTGGTTTACACTCATGTCAGCTGTCAAGTGGAAATGATCTCCTTTAAGGATGTGAAAATGAAAGTTAGAGAAGTCTGAACTGCTAGTTCCTCACAGGGGGTGTAGAACATGGGGTCCATGCTCCACACTCCAGAGCGCATGCCCTTCCCACGGGAAGCAACACCACATCTCACAGGGCGGACAGTCAGACCTGAAAACAAATAATTTCAATTTACTGTTATAGTAGAAGCATTGTAGATGCTTCACAGTTACAGAGGAAAGGCCATCTAACTTTATGTGAGAGGTCAGGAAAGGGGCTTTTGTAAACTTTTCCTTGCTTTAGGGCAGCCCAGGGATGTTTTGTTCTAGCTTGGTTTTACCTGGATAAGCAGGTTGTGAACCAAAGGGAATTGAGGACATAAGGAATGAATTAGTGCAACCCTTCATCCCCCAAGAGAGAAATTCTCATCAAACTCCCAATGAGCTTGTAGTCCCTCTCCTCTCATTAACCAGGGAGGGAATTTTCCCTGCTTCTGGTTCTGCCCTTTTAGAACGGTCCATTAGTTCTGAGCAGTTCTCCTTCCCTTAGGGTCTGTTTTGAGATGACTCCATCAGGCTGGGGCCTGACTCCTGTAAATGGCCACCTGGGAAAATGGGCAGTCAGTGGCACTGGGGTTTTTTTACTCTGCCAGCAGGTTGGGGAGGATGCTGCTAAGTTCTGTGGAAGATTATGCTTCTTTGGCCGGCTTTTTTTCTTTTTTTGGTGGAGATAGGTGATGGTGCAAAGGGAAGGGCAGTGTGGCAGGGACAATACTAGCTGATCTCCACTCCATTTCATTTTCCTATGCTTTGGCACACAGAGGACTGCAGCTATCAGTCTCCACTGGAATTAAATTAGGATCATGGACTGCGTTTTGGTCAATGGGATGTTTAGAAATGATAAGCTACTTCCTTAAAAATGCCCTGGCACTCCTGTTCTCTTTTCCCTTGTTGCAGCAACTTTGCAAGTTGTATATTAGGATGGTGGCATCACAAGTCAGGGGATCTTGATCCCTTGAAGGGAGAATTATACCAATGACTCTCCTGGCCTGACGTGACTTCACTGAGACTTGAGTGCAGCAGGAAGAGGTTACCTATCCTGATTAACTATACATAGACATACACATTTCAATTCCTATATGCAAGCACAGATAACCCTGAAACATATTTACACACACAAATACAACCTAAAGTATATAGACTGTAACTCACACACATGTGTGGAGACACAAATGCATGACACACTCTTTTTGCACACATAGAAGCAGAGTTCATCCATGCATGTTTTGCTCTAGTGTGTGAGACACCCACATTGACATAGCTACAGAAGGATGAACATGGATGCAGCATGCAGAGTGACCCAGCTCCTCCTGATCAGCTGCATTACTTGTGGCCCAAGGCTTAGGCTGCTTTAACTCTCCACCAATTTATTCCACCTCAAAACTCTTCCAAGCCCCTGTAACTGGTAAAGTCTCCAACATGGGAGGTAGAGAGACTTCAAGTCATTCTTCATGGTTTTTTCTGGCCTTCCTTGGACATAAATGCTCTGTGACACCATGTCTCATTTGCTGTGTGAAATGTGCCAGGCTGAGGGACAGCACAGTTAAATAGAAAGGGCTTAGTGTCTGACATCAGGAAACCTGGACTGGATCTCCTGCTCTCTCATTTACTGGCTCTAGTCTTGAGTGCATCACTCAACTCACTGAGCTTCAGTATCCTCGTGAAAAGCAGGGATGATGGAATTCTTACCTCATAGCTTTGTGAGGATGCATAGAAATTATTTATATGAAAGTCCACTGTTAGCACTTTAGTCCAACAAGCATAGTGTGAGTGCATCCTAGGTGCCATCTCTGTGCTAGATACTGGAATTACAGAAGTAAGCAGGCCCGTTCCTCGGGCTCAAGGGGCTTGCAGTTTAGGGGAGAGAACCGATGTGTAAACCAACGGCCATGTTGGAGGCTACACAAGATCTAAAGCAAGCTTTGGAAAAGGGCACTGAGGTGGGAAAGTGAAGGAAATGTTTGAAGGGGAGGTGATATTTGAGTTGCCTCTTGAGGGATGAGTAGGAGTTTGCAAAGTGGACAAAGAAAGTAAGAAACTGTGAGCAGAGGAACAGCATTCACAAAGGCCTAGAAACATAATGGTATAGCCTGCTCCATGGGTTTTTGTGGATAATTGGCCTTATTTCCTCAATTTCAGAGGCATGGTTTTCATATTTTAGTATTTTTGAATTCCATATGCATCTTAAAACTAAGGAAATACAATATAAAACATAGTTTGGCCTTCAAAGACCTACATTCCCAAATATAAGTTAAAAAAATGTGCCTTGCAAATAAAAAAAAATCAAAGATCAATGACCCAAGGGGTAGAAATCCCAATTTTCTTGGACAGCCCATTTTTGTGTGTTTTTGATGCCAATTTTACAGACTTGGATGCTTCTAACTTAGACTTCTATATTCAGCTTTTGAATAAAGGAATCCTTTCTGGACCAGTCCATCATCTAATTTAAAATTCAGGACCACTTTTTCCATAAGCTCAAGGATTTAAGTTTCAATAGCTCTGATTTGTGAGTCTTTCCTGTTGGGTATAATTCTTGAGAAAGGATATTAGTGAGTTTGCAAAATAGCAGCTCAATCACATCAATTTAGCAAATAAAGGTAAGGTTTCACTTTGTTTTTGGCATGAAACGTTATTTCCTCAGACAGAAATATATGCTATTATTTCTCACAGATTTTGACATCTCCCAGTTGTTTCTCAACCCACTGTCCATGTCAAGCATCCATATTCCTCTGTATTTCTGGAACCAGGATGGGACCTGGAAGATAGTCAGGAACATCAAGGTATAAATGCAGAAATGCATTAGACATTAGCATAGGGGAGCAGGGCTGGGGTGGGAGGTAAAAGAAGGCCTTCTCCATGTGAGTGTTGTCTGTGAGAAAACCTGAAACATTTTTGAGCATTTCACTGAAATTTGAGAATATGAAATCACTGAATATTTTTCATCAAGGAAAAGTAATGAATAGTATAGATTCATTAGGACAGATAGAAGAAATGTCATTGTTGTCTTTTTTGTATATTTTTTTTGTGTACTTTTGTGAAGATAACACTATTTGTTAGGGTTCTCACTGGCTCACTGGGGATGCTATTCTCTCTGGTCCTCCTTTCTCTCTGGCAGTTTGGGAATGCTCTTACCACACTGTGATTCCAGAAAATTACCTTTGTGGAAGAAAAAGGCTGATATCATCCCAAACTCCTAGTCTGTAGCTGAGAAAATTCTTTTCTTACTCCTCCCCACTCCTGATAATTTTGTGTCTCTGTTCTCCTCTCTTCCCAAGAGCATTGGGGATGACCATGTTTTGGTAAGACCTAGGTCTGCTTTTCTAAAATGCCAAAACCAGTTTGCCTGTGCCCTTCTTCCCATTCACATGATTCTGCTTTGCTTCTGGCAATGGAACATCACCTCTTCAAACAGGAATTTTCATCCCTCCTCATTCTTGATGTCTGCCTATTGTTTGGCAACCTATCTGGATTTTGCTCACTTCTAAGCAATGACATGGGTCTGAACACTCGTTCTTTGTGTTGTGATGTGTGTCTTCTCTGAGGAACTTTGCTTTGTGACAGCCAACATAAGAAAATCGATTTAAGAGAAGAAGTACTTGACATTAACACAGAAACTTCCCAAAGGCTGGAGGAGTCTGGGCATCGACAATTATCATTTCGTTTTGACTTTGACAACTTGATTATATTTATTTTTGTGGAGTTTTTTTCCTTCAAAACTCCAAAGCAATGAGCTAGGGTAAGCACCTTCTATGTACCAAGGACTGTGAAAATATAATGTCAGGTATTGCTCACAATAATGCTTTTGCTGTGTTGGTATAATTATAGTAACCTCACTCTATGAATGAGGAAATTGAGGGCTACAGAGGTTGGAGATCTTGTCTAATTCTTTACTGAGAGACTCTGATTAAAGCATCAGCAATTGAATGAAGGAAATCAGCTCTATAGTTTTGGAAAGAGTACCACAAGTCAATAAATGGCAGCTTATTGCTTTCATTTTTACTTGTGAGGATGACTGCTTAATTTTTCTCTTTGTATTAGTTATAGTAAGATGTTAAGGTGAAATAACAAGAAGCACAATAAGAACATGATTTAGAGAAGAAAAACATTTACTTCTCTTTCATGTAACAGCTTGAGGAAAGCATCCTATTCAATGGTACCTTTGCTCCACAAAGTCATTCAGGGATCCAGGTTCTTTCCATCTTGTGACTCCTTCATCTCCTAGAGCACTGTCCTCAACTGCACAGTAAGATCTGGGTCACCGCCGCATCTCAGTTCCAGCTAGAGGGGAGGAAGAAGAAAGGAGGGTGGAGGAGGCACCCCACTGTCTTAAGGCACAGCCTAGAGATGGCATATGTCACTATGTCACTTCCATTGTAGTCTAGCTAGCCAGCAATGTGCTTGAGTATACTTATTACTACTGAAAAAGAGAGAGTTGATTTGGGGGAAGATATAACAGTCTTCATAAAATATTCTTATCCTAAAAAATTTTACATTCCAGCATTATCTAACTGCCCGACTCATTTGCTCAGAGTGAGTTAACTTTAAAATTCATTTTCCTTGTATGTTTTGCTCTTGTAACTTCAGTGAAGGCAAGGACCATGCACCCCATGTCCAGGACCCAGCATGATATCTTGCATGTAATAGACTTTCAATAATTATTTAGTGATGATCCCTGAGCCTAAAGAAGAGGAAAATTCAGCATTGCCTTTTCAAGGGCAAAGTTAAGGTGACTTCCACTTCTTTTTAAATTCTTGGGAGAATCAGAACAGGTACGGGTACAAGGTGGTTCATATGAGCTATCCCTATATGCTGGACTTGAAAGGGGGCCCTAGGGCCCCAGGCTCTGCGATATTCACCTAATTGAAGAGGAAATGGGTTGAAAGGTTTTCACTTAAGACTCAAAAGGGAAGACCAAGATAAAGGTCACAAACACCCAGAAATGTTAGTTATAAGTGCCTGAGAATTCTGTCCCAAATGGCTGTCTCAGTGTCCTGGCTTCACAGCTCTGATAACCCTAGAAAGTCTGTCCTTATTTGGCAGATGAAGATCCCTCTGACCCTGCAAGTGAGAGTTCTACAGTGCCCAGAACGACTAACTGGATTGGTCTTGGCCTTGATGTCTCTAGACATCATTAGTTCATTCTTAAGCTCAGAGTTTTTTTTCTTGTAAAGAGAATTGCTTCACATTATATTCTTTAGATTGCAGCTGTTGTAAAACTCTCCAGATGCTTGAGAGAACCAGCTTGCTCTTGATTGTGCTTTCCCTGCATCTGTGTTAAAGTACAGAGCTTGAATCATAGCAAGTACTGAATAAATATTCATCGCATTTAATTAACTGATTACTTACTATGAGGACCTGACAAATATGGAAGAATGTCACCATTGAAGTGCATCTAATTCAATCCTCTTGTTTTATGGATCATCCCAGTGAAGCCTAAAGAGGTCAGGGGTCTTAACCAAAGCTTTAGTACAGGGATGAGGACCCAGCTTCTCTGGGTTCTCTAGCCCCAATCTCCATCCCTTCTGTTATCAGCAACGAATAGTGGTGATTTGCCAAGAGGATTTTAGTCTGTGGAAACTATATTCACACCTGCTTCTGTGTCATTGTTTATAATGTACTGTCCTCCTAAAACATACCTTGTCCTCACCCGTGCCTTCTAGGACCCTTTACCCTCTGTCTATGGCATCTGCTTACAGCCCCATCCTTCCTGATTCTCTCTCTCCTTGGATTTGGGGTCTCTTTCTTGGATGATTCTCAAAGTTACACTTGCTCTCTCTTCTCTATCATCACCTTGACTGGTGGTGGTTTTTTTTTTGCACAGGGTGGATTGGATTATTGAAATAGATGAATGATGAGTAAAAAAAAAAAAAAAGACCAACTGGATCAAATAACTTATATCTGCATATGTGTTAGTGTCTGCTTTTACAACGTGCATTTAAGCACCTCAAGGACAGGGACCCCTTAGCACTGGACTGAGGTCATAGTAACTCTGTAGTGATTTGTTGAAAACATGACTGAGTGAATACGATTTAGAATTCCCCAAGTGCCTACTGTTGACAGGGTTTATGGACATCTCTCATTTCACCTTCCCAATTTAATACAAAGGAGATCAAGACTCAGCAGGGCTGTGTGGCTTAGATGAGGTGGGGCAGCTTGACAGTTCTTGAATCCACAGTCCTGATGGGTCTCTCTCTCCCCATCAACAAGACTGAACAGAGGAGAATCAACAAAACAGGGGCCACTTCTTACATCTTGACAAGCATGCCAAGCCCCATGTTCTGGGGGGAAGGTTGGGGAAGAAGTGAGAATGGGGTCCTGGCTATTTCTGAATCTATAGACTCAGGGCCCCATTTCTGTCTTTTAAGGGTACAGTCTTTCACTATCTTTGATGGATTGCTGCAAGGGTGGGGCAGAAGTGTATTGAAAGGGAAAAGAATGATCTCTTCATGCTCAGACATTCCATTGCAGAGAAAAGAGGCATCCAAAAACCAGGCCTATAATTTCTGTTAAGCTAATTAATTAATGTCACCAAGTCTTTGCTTCTCATCTTGAAAAGGGATTATCATAGCTACCTCCCAGGTTTGCTGAGATTATGGACATAAAATCCCTGGAAGTTGCTGGCTCATAGTAAGCTATAAATTATAGCTGTTACTATTATTACTACTGTGCCTTTCTACATTTCCCCAAACTTTTTCAATGAATATGAATTAGACTACTCAATGCATATGTTTGGTACTGAAAAGAGTGTGTATAGACCAGAACAAAACCAAGCCTTACTATGCTAACAGCATGTTCTAGTTCCTATAGAAAGCAGTTCCCTTAAGAAGTTGCATTGTTGAGGGAAGCCTGGACGTGGCTTTCTTCTTCCTCCCTCCCTCCTTCCTTCCCTCCCTTCCTTCCTTCTTTCTTTCCTTCCTTCCTTCCTTCCTTCCTTCCTTCCTTCCTTCCTTCCTTCCTTCCTTCCTTCCTCCCTCCCTCCCTCCCTTCCTTCCTCCCTCCTTTCCTCATACCGTTTCATCCTTCCTTTTTGTGCTCTATTCATTTATAACTTATGTTCACCTATTTTTGAAAAATTCAGGCAGTGTGCATTATAAAAGTAAGCATGTGGTGTGCTGTTTAACCAGAAAGGAAGACTACAAATATTTTAAGAGATGAGAAAGAACTGCGCTGAGAACGTAGGATAAGATTCATTCACTCATCAAAATTTTCAACATTCATTGATCATTTTACCAATATAGAAAAAACAGGGGTGGGTGGAAGAGTCAGTCTCTGCCTTCCAAGAAGCTATTGTCTAAGGAGAGACAGAAAGTCATTAAAAAACACTTATTGCCATTTTAATATATGCAAAGTCCAATGCCTGGGATAGCAATGATGTTCTAAATTTAGCTGTGTTTCCTAGTAGCCAAGGTAAAAATGTGCATAGACCACAATGAGTGCAATCCTTCTTTTATCTGATAGAGGGCACATGTGAGTCCTCCTGGCGAGGAAACTAGACCTGGATTCACACAATTTACTGACTTGCCATGACACCTGGTTATGGTGCTTATGCCATTCATGAAAGATCTCTACCTCAGAACTGGTAGTTACATGTTCTGTCATCATGGATGATGTTATGCAAACATAGTGTGTGTGTGTGTGGGGGGTGGTTATAGCATTTAACAATAATATTAGCAATAATTATTTTATTCTAAGTAGTCCAATTTTGCCTTTGGAATATTTTGTCTACCTTTTCTGGTGTCTCTTTCCTGTAATTTGGTTCCCATCTCTGTCTCTAAGCTCCCTTTCCTATTGAGATGCCCTCTGATTCTCCAGACCTGCCCCCTCCCACATGGGCTGCTCTTAATAATCCTCACTAATGTGATCCATGGCCGAATTAGTCACTCTTAGTCACTCTCAGGTCCACTAAGAGTAGGGTCCGTCCCCTCTTGCATTCTCTAGAGCGTGTTCTTTACTTGGTCTCCTTTCAGAAGGCACCTGGCTCCACAAAGAAACTGGATGGGTGGGCACAAATGGGCATGCCGTTCTTCTGTGCCCTCTGGGGCTTTCTTTTCATGAACACTCACTTTTCGTAGACATCCAGCTGACCTCTGACTGCCATGTCACCGCCAGAACTATTTTTGACATGAGCAGGAGGCTTTGAAATTTACAAAGCACTTTCACACATTTCATACATACTAACTTGGTGAGATTGTGTATATTTTTGAATGCTGCTTTTTTTCCACTTAACTTTATATAGTAAGTATTTTTCCATGTTTTTCTTTGGAAACATCACATTTGAAGGTTTCTATTATATACATGCGGCAAGAAGTTCTCTATTGTTGGGCAACTAGGTTGCTTCCAGTTTTAATTTGTAAAGCTGCCTTGAGAATCTTGGTGCAGATATCTGAGCTCCACATCTAAGATTATTTACCAAAGTTAGATCCCTATAAAGGGGATTTCTGAGTCAAGTATTATAAAGCACTTTAAGATTCTTGAGAAGTATTTGATCTTTGCCTTACTGGTTGTATTTTTAATGGGTCCCCATGCAAATATCTCAATGATATCAGGAAGGGGTCTTCTATTGGATGGCATGAAAGCATTCATTCAGAAAGTCTGATAGGCCAACTTACAGAGAGTCAAGTGCACACACACACACACATACACAGTGCTGACCATAATTCTTACTCACTGAAGAATTGGTAAACTTCCTTGTCAGGTGTGACCAAAGGAAGCAACCTCATCCTGCCAGAATTCCCTTCTTTGTTTGCCTCTGTGTTGAATATTAGTCTTTTTCCTCATTCAGTCTCATAGTCTAGGACAGTCAGTGTTTTAAGGGTTCCACCTCGAGTCAAAGATTTCCTACTGTTTGCATAGGACACTTTTCTCTCTGCCTGCCTAGAGTATAGGCTCTCACACCACTGTCCCTGGCTGTGTCCATTCCTAACTTACTTTTGCCCCCGTCTTTGTGATGATGGAACATAAGGAGACCTGGCACCTTTGGGGAGAGTGCTGCAGAACGCCTGACCATGCTGTCTGTGTCTGCGAGTAGTTGCTCTCCTGGGGTCCCATGACTCCATGTGTGTTTTGTGACACTCTCCACTGGTTCAAATAGCCCATAGCTATTCCATTGTGCATGTGTCCGGGAGTCTCCTCTTGTCCCAAGGATGTCCTGTAATCCGGTTACCTAGTAGTTTGTTGTTAAGCTATGCTCAGTCTCATAGGGCTTTGCTAGTGTATGAGCAAGTTTTTAACTTTATTATTTGTCCAGTTTGGGCAAAGAAGCAACTTTAGTACAGGGACATGGTGTCTTACTTGTTTTTGTAATACTGAGTACTGGGAAATGGTTGTTTTTCTCTTTTCATTTTCTGGCATTTCTTGGTGGCATCTTTTGACCAGCTCTAGGTATTGGGACAATGTGAATGTGTGAATGTCCAGGGACTACGAGGTTGGGAACAGAGCAGGGAGGGGAGCAGCAAGAAGAGGGAGGCATTTTCAAGTGATAAAGCTGTCAGTGCCAGCACCTCATATCTCACAGGGGGGAAAGCACAGCGTGTTAGACATTAAGGGAGAATTTAGCTCATATGTTTGGAATCTATAACAAGCTAATTTGCTCCCCAAAGACAATTCTGTAAGAAAGAAAGTTGGTCTGAGCAGAGGAAGCCAATTTCAAGGAGTTAGAGCTCTTTGCTCAAGTAAAATTGTTTGGGGAAGAAACCTCTGGTGGAAACCAGTAAACACTAACTTTGCAAACACCACCTCCAGCTAGTTGCTCGCTCAGTGCTGGAGCCCACAGAGAAAGCCGGGGGCAGCCCCCTGAGCCACTTGAGGAGGTGCCCACTGGAGCCCAGAGGAAAGGGTTAGTTCAGTTGAGACTTTTTGGCTTCTGTGGGGAAGCTGAAGGGAAAACCACACAGAGGAACTCATGTGCTTTCATGAAAGTTTAATTTGCTTTCGTGAAAAGAGAATGGCTTATATCCAGGCTTGCTGTGTTTAATATTAAAGCAAGGATGAGAGCCTAGGACAGGGATGGAGCTGGTAAAATTCTAATCCCAGAGATAGAGGTGTGTGTGCGTGTGTGTGTGTGTGTGTGTGTGTGAGAGAGAGAGAGAGAGAGAGAGAGAGAGGGAAGAGGATCAGGGCAGGATCAAACCCAGGCCCTAGTGGTGGGGAGGGGCATGGGGCTCAGATCCCAGATCCAGAAAAGACCCTCAAATGTAGCCTTTTCTCTAGATGACACCTAGTAGACAATCACCAGGGGGCGCCTGGGTGGCTCAGTGGGTTTTGTCTGACTTTAGCTCAGGTCTTCACCTCTGGGTCCTTGGATCTAACCCTGCTTGGGGCTCTGTGCTCAGTGGGGAGTCTGTCTGTCCCTCTCCCTCTGCCCCTCCCCCCACTTGTGCTCTCTCTGTCTCTTTCTCAAATAAATAAAATCTCTAAAAAAATGAGGGGGACACAAACTTAAAAAAAAAAAGACAATCACCGGGATATCTTGAAAGGACTGACACAAGTCAATTTCCTCAAATCAAGTTTTAAAACTCACTGGGGCCTGGAGTGTACTCCAAATTGATGTTTTAAAATAAATTATATAATTATTCTATGTAAACTGTGATCATATTGCTTTGTATTTTTGCATGCTCAAAGTGTTAATTTATTAAAAGTAAACATTTAAAACAGGCCACAATTTCTGTAAGCCTGTTTTGGTGTTTTCTATCTTTTTAATATATTGAGAAATTCTTTTTGTGTGTGTGTGTGCTTAAAATACATTGATTAATTTAACAAAGATTTAATAATTTCCCAAAGACAATGAAGATTTTTATAGGAAGACAACATCCCAGCACAGGTTGGTCTAGCATATGAATAATAACAAAAAAGAACTTCCTCAGAACTGAACAATGAGAAATTCTTGAATGAGAAGCAGCCAGGGCTGCCAAGGGAGCCCATCTGACCCAGAGCCTCTGTCAGAAAGGGTTCTGTCAAAAAGCTAGAAATTGGTCACCAAATGGCCACCACAGCATTGATAGCAGTAGTTGTTGATGATACTGGTGATAAGAACAATTGTCAGTGAGTCTGTCAGTAGAGCATGCAACTTGTGATCTCAGGGTTGTGAGTTTGAGCCCCACGTTGGGTGTGAAGCCTACTTAAAAAAAATGGAAAAAAGAACAATTGTCAGTGAGTCCTATGAACCAGGTGTGAGCCCCATATGGAAATCCTACTTTCTGAAGCCCACCACACACTAACCAGCAGGTAGTGGAGTGGACCACTTTCTACTACACACAGGCACATTTTACTACCAAGTATGT
This sequence comes from Phoca vitulina, assembly GCF_004348235.1. Lineage (NCBI taxonomy): Eukaryota > Metazoa > Chordata > Mammalia > Carnivora > Phocidae > Phoca > Phoca vitulina. The sequence goes on from NW_022589721.1 coordinate 28,130,978, forward strand.
TTTATGCTTTTTAAGAATCAGCTGTGTTTGTTCTCAAACCAGTTTATGCCACTTGTACTTGTTATCAAATATTTAATTAACTACAAGATAGTATGACAAAATATGATGATAAAAACTAAGTTATTATTGCTACGAACACCAAGTTGAATGCTCTGGGAAGAATTTATTGGGCACCTACTATGAACAATGTTATCCACAATCCAGGTTGTATGCATTATTTCCTTTTTTCCTTATGGTAGCCACACTAAAAGTTAGGTATTATCATTACTGTAATGATAGCCAAAATGAAGTTCAAAGAGCTTACATAATTATTCAATGTTACATATCTAATAAATAATGGAACCAAAGTATGAACACAAGCTGACAGACTCTAAAAACTGTATGCCTCCGGCCATACTGCAATGACCAGCCAACCTCCCGTCTGTGCCTGGCATTGCTCAGGCTTCAGGGATACAGCTGAAAAAGACACAAGCCTTTATCTTGTATAGCTCAGAACCCCAGAGGCAGGCAGGCAAGTAAACAGATCACTACCATGAACAGCAGGTCCAATTACGAGAAAAGGACCTGGAACTCACTGGCAATGCCTATATGGGACATCTGACCCAAGCTGGGGAGAAGGAACTGGAGAAAGCTTCTGGAAGGGAAAGCAGGTTGAGTCTTACCACATGAGCAGGCATTACCAGGCCCACAGGCTACAGATTCTGCCCCAGATCCCAGCAGCCCATTTTATTAGAGCCTTTCCCTGGTGAAACTCAGTCCTTACAACCCAGCCTGGCCAGGTGCTTTGGAGGCCTAATGGAATGAGCCTAGTGGGCCTGCCCCCTCCATGCCTGTGGGTCTGGATGACATTGCTGCCCCTGAGGCCTCTCCAAATACCACTGTAATTTTCTGCAAGGTAAATAGGACTCTGTTGAAAAGCTGGAAATTGCTGACCTTGTCCCGTTCATCAGTTTAAAGGCACTGAGTGAAGGCGGGTAGGAGAGGGGGTGGGTGGAGGCTCCAGGGACTCTTTCAGGCTCATTTGAAGTGAGAAATGCTAAGCCTGCCATATTTAATGGCAGGCCTGGGAGTGTAGTTGAAAGCATAGGAGCGGCACTTCCCCTTGACTCTCCTGTGCCCTGTAACACTGCCTCCGGGCCTTGCTAAGTGGTGGCTCCATCTCTCACCATGGACGGGGGCCAAGGGACCAGCAAACATTCTTAGACAGCCCCTTACCTGCCAAGCCTATGGATTTCTTTCTCTCTTTCTTTCATTTTTTTAAAAAAAAGAAATTGGCTTTTCTTCTTGTGGGGTCTCTGGGGTTCTTTGGAGACTATGAAAAGCTTTAGAAACTGTTCAAAACATACTCTGATGAGAAGACGGGGGAGGAAGGGGGGGGCCCTAATGGAACCTGAAGTCACAGTAACAGCTTGGGGGCCCCAGACCTCATTCCCCTTATTTTCAGAAGAAAATCTTTTGTATAGAAGAAATCTGGATGACTGGTCAAGATGGCTAATTGAAAAGTTACCCTCTTATATAACATTCTTGGATTAAAAGCTTTCTTGGTTCCCTGAGATGGAGGCACATATGGATATCAGTTTGATCCTTTGATTATGTTTGAGCTCAGTACTGGGTCTTCTGGGAAACTCAGAGTGCCTCACCCAGTTCTCTGGGATCTGGCAACAGCTGGGGTCTGGATCTGACAGTAAGGATGTTTTCTTCTCTGCCTACTGACATCTGATCAAAGTCGTGTCCCATCAATTACAAAATAAATAAATTAATTAATTAAATAAATAAGTAAAGTAAAGCTGCAGAATCAACACTTTAAAAAAAATCCTTCCCCTTGAATTTTCAGGATGTCTAATTAACGATGTGAGTGGGCAATTTGCTGTAGACCTCACTGATTAATTTATCAAATGCCAAAGTCTTTGTTGTTTGCCTCTCAGTCCAATTAGTTAAGTGGTGGATGTGACAGACAAGGCAGTATCTTTGGGAAAACCCTTTTGCCACTCCCTACCACGGTCTTCTTCCCACCCCACTTCCCCTGTGTCATTCCCCTCCCCATTCTCCTGATTTTGATTGCCCAAGGTTGGTTCCTAACAGCCCAGCCCATGTGTGGTCCAAGGCAGCCTGTGGCTCAGGATGAAGCCAAAACTCATTAGCTGTCCCAGAAGGGTCAGTCATTGACTTACTGTCAGAACTCCCCAGCCCGCCACTTGCTTAGACTCAATTTAACTCTTCAGAACAGATCAACCTTTGTTGTCCTCGAATTAATAATAAGCAGGAGCTCATATATGCCTGGCATGTCATCATTTGTGAAGTGGCTTTCACACCTGTTGTGATGAAAAGTTTAGGACAGTAATTATAATCTCCACTTAGCAGAGGAGAAAGTGGATGCTTGGAGAGGTGGGTGTAAATTGTCCAAGTTCACTGCATCATGTATCTAACTGCCACAATTTTGACGCATAATGTACTACTTTAACACTCAGTGGCTTATGAGGAGGAGCATTTATATAGCTCACTCATGTATGCGTTAGCTGTTAGTCTGCTGATGTAGACTGGGTTTGGCTGGTGCAGTTTGGTTCTGGTCCTTGAGTCCCTCATCCTCCTCCTGGGATAGAGGGCTGTCCTGTTTTCTTCTCATGATGACAGTGGGGACACAAGAGCTTAGACTTGGAGCTGGCACACAATTACTTACGTCTCGCTCTATTAGCCAAAAGAAGTTGTATGGCTAAACCAAGCCAAGGATTGAGTAAATATATCCTATTCCTTGTAGTGGAGGTAGACAAGAGGCACAGATCAAGAAGGAATGAAGAACTGTGGCCAACAGTGCAATCTATTATAGTGAGAAGGGAGGAAGAAACAGCCAAAAATCTAACTGGGGTTTTACTACAAGTCATATATATTTTTCATGGTACAAGTATTTTGGGGGCAATAGCAGTGTGGTCTGGCAGTTTCTAAAAATGGGGACATTGGGTGATGGGCATTAAGGAGGACACGTGATATGGTGAGCACTGGGTGTTACATGCAACGGATAAATTGTTGAATACTACATCTGAGACTAATGATATACTATATGTTGGCTAATTGAATTTAAATTAAAAAATTAAAAGTAAAAATGGGGACAAAGCAGTAAACAACAACAAAAAAGACCAAGTCTCTGATGTTATGGCACCTAATTTCTAGTGAAGAGAAACATAAAAGTATCTAAATAAGAAAAAACCTGGTAGAGATATGGACAGTGCAGACAAGGAGATGGGCAACATCTATGAAGGACCAGATAGTAAATATTTCAGGTTTGGAGGTGCCTAACCTGATCTCTGTTGCAATTATTCATCTCACAGATGCAGCACAAAGGCAGCCAAAGATTGAACAGGTATGCTTGTTTTACAATAAAACTTTATTTACAAAGAGAAGCGGGGGCACAATTTGGCCTACAGGCTGAAATTTGCCAACTCATGATGCACCGAATTAAAACAGCACCAGGATTCAATGAGCAAGAGTGGTTACTTTAGATTGGGTGATCACAGTGATCTTTCTGGAGCCATGATGTTCAGACTGGGGTTTAAATAACAAGAGAGAGTCAGTCAGGTAGGAGTCCTATGTAAGAAGGGCCAAGCAAATGGAAGAGCCAGCACAAAGGCCTCCGGGTAAGAAGGACAAACAGAAGGCCAGTGTGGTTGGAGCTGGGGTGGGGAGGAAGAGTGAGAAGAGATGATATGCAGGTTAATAAATTCAAGGTTTATTCTACATATAATAAGAAATACAAAAGAAAAACTTTGAACTGAGCCCATGTTAAAAAAAATAACAAGACAGATTTTATTTGAGCTACTGCAGTAGGGGAGAGAGACTTTTGTACAGAACCAAACTCAACTTCAAATACAGCAGAGATTGCCAGGGACTTAGAGCCAAGGAATGGAGTACAGAGGTCAGTGGACGGAAAACTCCTACAAAGATCTTGAGTAGGGGTAACAGGATTATTGCTAAAGGCAGGTCAGGGACTTAGATACCAAAGGGGACAGATGAGGAATTCAGTCATATATCAGGGTTGGGGGAATTCTCACTAAACCAATTTAGAAGGATTTTTTGCTATAACTGGGTTTGGCAGTCCATGCAGGGCAGCAGACCAAGGCCAAGGTCAGTCAAGAGAGGGCACAGAGGAGTGTGACTGAAGTTTGGTCAAGGAAGGAATCTTTGTTGGAAGTCACTGTACGGTTTTGAGCAGAGGAGTGATGTGATCTCATCTCTAGTTTATCAGTTTGGCTGCTGTTTCCAGAAAAGGAGACAAGAGTGGAAGCGAGGAGACCAGTTAGAAGATCACTTCCCTAGCCCAGGTGAGAGGTGCTGGTGACTCAGACAACAAGTGTACTAGTAAAGATGAGCAAAAGTGTATGGAATGGGAGGTGTCTAGAAGGGGGCTTAACAGAACCTTCCAGTTAGTCAGATATCGGAGGTGAATAAAAGGACAAATCCAGTATCTCCTCTAGAATTTGGATTGAGCACATAGTAGGAGGGTTATGATGCTCACTAAGATGGGGAAGCTGCGTGGGAACAGCTTTGGGCATCAGGAGTGAATAGGATTCTGTGTAGTTCAGGTAAGTGTGAGATGAAGCATAGACATCTACACAGAGACATGAAGTAGATAATGGCTCTATGAGTAGAGTTCCATGAAGAAATCCTTTCTAGAGATGCAAGCTTGAAAAGCCATCTGTGTATAGATAGATAACATTTAAAGTCATAGGAGTTGTTGAGATTGCTTAGGAAAAGAGCATCTATAAGAAAGAAGTCTACCAAGAGTGAGCCCTAGGATATCCTGACATTTAGGGGTTGGGAGGAGAAGAGGAATCCAAGAAAGAAGACTGAGAAGAACTGGCCAGTGATGTGGGAAGAAAACCAGGAGAACAAGATGCTGCCAAAGCTGAAGGAAAAGGGGCGTACCCCACTGTGTTTCCTGTTGTTGCTGAGAAATCCGAGAAGATGCAGCCAGAGGGGTGCTTTCAACCTCCAGCTACCCACTTCCAGTGAGCAATGAGAAAATCATTAGTATTTAAAGCCTCCCACATATGATAAAGGTGGAATAAAATCTGTGTTAAAAGGATGAATTATTTACTGAAAGATGTTGGGAAAATTGGCTCATTATATATGATAAAATGAAATTAGATCTCTACCTCATATCATACAGAAAACTTTTGTTTTCATAAAACCTAAACATGGCAGGCAAGACTATATTAGAAAAATGTGGGACATTATCTTCAAGATTTTGAGGTGGAGAATGATTTCTTTAAAAATCCTCGAAAGGAACTATAAAAAGGAAAAATGAATGGATTTGACTACATCAAGTAAAAGTTTGCTCTTCAGTTAATTAAACCAGAGCCAAAGTTAAAAAAAAAAAAAACTAGCAAAAGACTGAAAGACTATATTTTAAAAGTACATAATTGATAAATTACTTTATTTTTAATGCCTAAATTCTGAAAATCAGTAAAAAATGTCAGGCACCCCAGGCTTTTTCCCGAATATTGGAAAAAGAATATAAATAGGTAATTTAAAATATAGCATCCTGAAAGGCCAGTGAGTACATGAGTATATGATGGGCTGATTGAGTTAATCAGATAAATGCAAATTAAAATAGTAATAAGCTACTTTATATACCTACTCAGCATAAAAAGCACCACAGTGGAAACCTGCAGAGTGTTCTAAGGTAGTCCCGAGGAGAGGGTGATTGGGTCCATGTGGTAAGAGCAGGAAAAGCCTGCCAGGAAGCGACATCTGAGCTCAGCCTTGCAGGATATATGGAAATCCAGCAAGGCAGAGAGGGATGAGCAGAATCCGGAAATGGATTAGAGAAACAGAGTTGTACATGTGCCAATAGAAACAATTGTTAATGAAGCCACTGACAATAAAATGCCAATCACCAATAACTGGCCCCCACCCCGTCCCTACCCCTAGTGCCCTCAGGGATGGGTTGGAAGGCCAAGGATAACTCCTGGAAACAGCTACAGAATGGAAGAAAATCCTAAAGGCAGATCTCCAAGGACTAGAGATGGTATTCTGAGTCCTCCAACTGGTGATCCACGTCCATGTTCCACCTTCTAGGAGAACAGGCAGGCAGATGCTCCATAGGATGACTGGAGGGATGCCTGAAAGGTACCCCAACCTTTCCAAAATCCTGACAAGGTGTCTAAAGCTTCTCTGATTTGTGCCACTGATGTTAAGGCCCTAGCGCCCTCAGTTAAATAAAAACAATATCTAAGAAGAGTAAGGCAAGGGCCTCTTTGGAATTGTGATGCAAGAAGAAAGTCTGAATTTGACTGGATCTGTATCCATGGGGCTGGGGAAGGCTCTCCAGAGAAAGATCCAAAGCTGCTGCAGACACTGGGAAGACAGCAAGAAAAAAGTGTCATGGGGAGTGGAGGGGCTTCTGAAATGTTTTAACCGAGTGACCTTGAACAAGAGATCTCTACCAACATCAGATTCCTTTATTCATTCTATATCTATCCATGTATCATGCATTTATCGAACACCTTCTGTGTTCAGGCAGTTTGTGAGGCACCTTGTTCCCACCCACACAGGACATGCGGTCTAGTGAAGAAGATAGGCGATGGTTGCTCGATGACCACAGTGAGCATATTCTTGCAATGGGGATGCGTTACTGGGTGGAGGGTTCATTCTTCTCATGGGGAGCTCTGACTTAATAATCCCTGCTCTCAGGGAGGCCTCTACAAGGAGGTGACAACTGGGCTGAGATCTGAGGACAGGAAGGGCTTGCCTGGGTGAAGACGCTGGGGAAGAGCCTCCATGCCCCAGCCAACATGGGTGAAGTTGCTATGGCTGGAGGGATCCTGGTGCTTAGTAGGGACAGAAAGGAGACCATGATGGCTCAAGCTGAGGGAGTAAAGGATTGTGAGAGATACAGAAGAAACAAGGAGCCAGGCCCTACAGGGCATTGCAGGCCATGCTAAACACATTTGCATTTATCTCAAGCACAAGAAGTCACTTGAGGAGCAGAGAGGTGACATAAAGAGATGTGCATCTTGAAGTGATCGCTCTGCTGCTCTGTGGAGTGCAGCAAGGAAAGGGCCAATCCGGGAAAGGAGCACTGGATTGTTCAATGAGCAAGGATGGTGGTTCGAACTAAGATGGAGGCTGAGGAAGTATAATGAAGAGAATGTGAGGAATATCTCTGAGATAAAATTGTCAGGACTTGGGTATGGGTTGGGGAGGAGGAGAGAGGTATCAAGGAGGACTCATGGGTTCTGGTTTGTCCAACCAGGTGACGGGAAGGGAAGTGTCAGTGTCTGAGCAGGGCACCCTGGAAGAAGTCTAGTTATCTGTAAAGTAGGGCACCCTTGCCAATCATTGCCCCTCACAGTGTGGCCGCCAAGTCCTGGGGAGACAGCGTGTGACCACGCTTTGTGAGTCGTGGGGTGCTGCAGACCTCCCGTAAACTATTATTATTTGTCCCACCTCCTGTCCTTAGTGGTTCAGCAGTGCCCTGCCACCAATTCTTTTAAGGAAATCTAAGTTCTCACTGAGGAGCAAATGACTGAAATTCATCCCATCTTGGCAAACAATTGGAGAAATCAGGCATAATAAAAACCTTGGGACAAAAAAATGTCTTTTGCCAAAACTACAGAAACTTCGAGTTCCAAGTTTCCAACTTAGCTGAAATCTCTTCCATTTCTAATTCTTATAGTTGGCAAATGGCAAAATAGTGAGCAGGGGAAGTGTCCTTTATTATTATTAGAGTTTTTGGACTTTTTGCTTTTGCAAAACAGTATTTTGAACAACAGTCGAGTGATTCAGAAGTATAAAGACAACTGGCTTAGTGTTCCTGTCGGTATAGCAGGCAATGTGCACCGTGGACTTGGCCTCCTCCCCAAGGAGACCTCTTGCCATCTTTCCTGCATTGGAATAAAAGGCAGCTTAGGGATTCCATGGTTTCTTCCTTGTTTCCACCAATCATGGCATCTGAGGAAACTCAAGGGCACAGAGGCCACCACTAGGTTATAAGCCTCGCATTCCCAGCTAGGTTTATGACTTGCATGGAAGAGTCCCTGAGGCCACCCTGCGAGTCCTCTTGTACCTAATGTTTCTGAGAACAAAATCCATACTCTGTGGCATCACACTATGACCCATCAGGATGTGGCCCCACTTTTCCCTCTGGTGTTCTTACTCAACACTCCCCACTGTTGCAGATGTACTGTCCTCTGACCCTATAGAAATACTCCTCACCACACTGGCACACTGCCAGATTCCTTGGCTTCTGGCTAACTTCATCTCACTCTTCTGGATTCAGCAAAGTCATCTGTCCTTCTTTTGGTTCTTTGAACAAGCCTAATTCATTCTCAACTTTGGGCCATCGCAGGAGCTGTTCCCATGGCTTGCAATTCTCTTCTCCCATATTTTTACTTGGCTGACTCCTCTTGCCATAAAGATTTTTACACAAATATTCCTTTCTCAGAGAGCTCTTTCCCAGGATTGTTGCTGATTGTTGTCTATGTTGTGCACTGCACAACTCCAGGGAGCAGTGTTCTCATCACAGTTCATGTTAATGGCATCTACTAGAGTCATATAGGCACAATCAGCACAGCCATCCTGAGTGGCCCTTGTCTTCTCTGACATGCAATCTTATTTTATTTTATTTTATTTTGTTATGTTAGTCACCATACAATACATCATTAGTTTTTGATGTAGTGTTCCGTGATTCATTGTTTTCGTATAACACCCAGTGCTCCATGCAGTACGTGCCCTCCTTAATACCCATCACTGGGCTAACCCATCCCCCCAACCCCCTCCCCTCTAAAACCCTCAGATTGTTTCTCAGAGTCCATAGTCTGACATGCAATCTAATAACTCTCCAACCCAATCTCAGTCATTTTATATATATATTTTTTTACCCTTTAAACATTTTATTCATTGTACTTGCCACAATTCAAAATAATTTCATTTAATTATTTACTTTCATTGTGCTCATGCTAGAATATAAACTCCACAAGATCATGGGTCCTGACTTTCTGGGGCACATGGTAGCCACCGTGTCTGGGGGGATGCCTGGGACATCACAACTGCTCAGTAGATAGGTCTTAACTCCAAGGTCCAAAGTGTAAAGAGGCAGAAAGGACAGCAACCAAGAAATGAAGAGTCACAAGACCAGCAAGGAAGCTCTCTGTCTCTATTCCGTGTCCCTGGGTCTCCTCATTTGTCCAGTTAAGTTTGCTGTCTGGTTGAGCTTCTCGGCTTTGTGGTCCACTTGTCACATCATGATAGCTGCTTCCACACTTCTGGATCCAGCCACAGGAGGGAAACACTCAAATCTCTCTTGAGCCTGATCCCAAATTTCAGTACAGGGCACATGATTGTTTCTGTTTGAGCCACGTGTCTATCACTGGTCCAGTTGACTATGGTCTGGGGAGAGAGCCCATATGATAAAACATGGATGCCAGTGAGGGGTGGCCCAGGGAATTTCTTAGAAAAGAGGAACCTTTGTGATCTGGACAGACTAATGATTTCTGATATAAGGAGGCAGCACAGCTTCGGGTTCAGGTAAGAGCTGATGAGTCTAAATGCTCAGTGGAAGCGGTCATGTGATAGGTCAGATTCAGGCAGATTTGGTAATCAGCAGTGTGATGTCGGACAAATATGAGAAATAATGGAACTAGGGACAAAAAAAATCATGTTAAGGTCCACAAAAAAGAGATTGCTATTTCCTGAGACATAATAAAGACCACAAAGGAAGGCCAATAAAAGATGTTCAGACCTCTAGACCCAAATAAAGTGAACATGCTTGAGGGAAAGGGGGGGGGGGAAGTGTCAGAAATGGTGAACTCAGCTGAGGGAGTGATCAAGATGCTTGAATGGAGATTATAATTTCCCAGTTGGAGACACTCGACAAATGGACTGATGTAATCTGTTCTCTCAAGTTATGAAGCCCCGGCCTTTAGAGAATGTGTTCTAAATCCCCCAGACATCCTCAACCATTACCCCATTAGTACCTTTGTGTGTGTGAGTGTGCTTTGAGATATTTTGTTCAGCTGAAAGATCATTAAACACAGAGAGCTTTGTGCAGCCTCAAGATTTGAGGCGGCTCTAGGGCTCAAGTGGTGTAGGCTGTGATTAGCCACTGCTGAGGCGTCTGGAATCAGACACAAAATTATTTGAACAGTTGAGAATTCATAGAGAATGGGGAAGAGGCACAAAACAGGTGACATGCTGGAGACATTCTATTTCTTTGATGAAAATTTCCATTTGTTTGCTCCCTAAGGACAGGGACTTATCACATAGTCTTCTTTTTTCTTTTTTCTTTTTTTGTCCTTAACAGCAGTTGGCCTGATGCCAGGCACAAAGGAAGCATGGCTGTGTTTGTGGGTGGAGTGTCCATGTTGGAACAGGCAAGCACAATGTGCCCACAGAAGACCTCAGCTCTGCAGAGATTTCCTTTGTCACTTTCTTGGTTTTATGATGTCCCCCTCCCCCCCCTTAGCCAAACTTAGATTCTCTAAGGGTTCTCTCACACTGAGAACAATTCACATGCACTATTAAAGTCTCCACATCTGGGATAACAAGCTGCCAAAGAAGCTTCTTTTAACAACATTGACCTTAGAAACTTTCTCAGTTCTCCTCGGAACTGCTTTAATAGATCTTGTTAATCTTCAGGATAAAGTCCAAATATCTTAGCCTGGTGGCCAATGCCCATCACACTATGGCCTTTGGCAAACTTCTCCAGCTCAACTCATGACACTTCTCCATTTCACACCTTGAAGTTCCCTGCACCTGCTGTACTTCTTCTAGCCTCCAAACCTTGCTCATTCTATTCTCCCTTTTCCAGGAATGCTCCCTCTCCTCTCTCACCTGCCCCATGCCTTGCTAATTCCTTTAAGATTCAGCCCCAATGCATGTTCCTCTCCATCCTGTCATAAACTTTTCATTTAGACCTCATCCCGGCACTCATCCTTCCGTGCTATGATCCATCTTTCCTTCCCTTCTATTCTCTGTTAGAAGCTTCTTGAGGATTGGACTGCTATTTTATTCATCACTACCTACTCAGTTCATATGACCATGCCTTATATATTCTCGGTATTCAATAGTATTCAATTGTTTGTTGAATGAATGAATACATGAATGAGGTGATGGGCTAAAGATCAATCCAGAAAGATGGTGTAAGAAACTCCCTATGTTAAAGACTCCATTCTCTTAACTTCATTGATGGACTCACCGAAACACCAGGATTGAAGCCACACTCCATCCCTGAAGTCCACAGCCATTTTCACAGCTTATCCAGGGAAAGAATCAAAACCAACTTGAAAGCACAATGTTGAAGCATCTTAGGCCAAAGGGAAGCCTCTTGTGCAAGTGGAGGTTATTCTGCCATGGCTTCCTTCTTGACCCTGGACTCGGGCTCCCCACTGATGATACTGAGAAGGAATTCAAAGTGAATGGAAGAAGTAGCTGATCTTGTACCACCTGTCAATGCTTACCATGAATAATACACAAGTAATAAACTTCATGCACTGAAGACCTTCTCATTTTGGGAGTTTGGGGTTGGGGAGTGTCCTATCCTAGCCCATGTGAAAGTCATTTCTCCTACAGTTTGAAGCCCAGGTCAGGCACTGGACATCCAGGATCTCATGGTTCATGACAGAAGGGGTGTGAGCAGTGAGTATGTGGATGGATAAACGGGCAGACAGAAGGATGGGTGCACACGTGTATGGAGAGGTGGGAGGAAGAGCGAGAGGGAGGAAGGACAATGAGCTAGAAGAATTGATTGAACTCAGTATTTCATTCTATACTGGGGATAGAGGAGGCAGAAAAATCAAATATAATGAACAGTTTTCAGCCTAGGAGACTAGGAGAATGGTGATAAACACTAGTGGAGAGAGAAGTGCTTTAAGAACACTTCTCCGCTTAGGAACAGATGAGAAGTAATTTTCTCTTCCCAAACTGAGGGATTTATTCTGATTGTGGAGGTGAGGGAAGATTTCATTGGAGAAGGTCACCATATGTTGCCACTGTTCCAGTAGGACCTTCAAATTTGCTTTCCACAATATTTTACTCCAAAAAAGGGCAAAAGAACTTAATTAGTAGTGGTGTTTGAGTATATACCCTGAAAATGTCTCAGGTGAACAGGAAAACAAGAGGTCTGTATCTCACTTAACACTTTCTGGTTACTAGACCATGACCATCTAGGGTAGCAGATATGAGTGTGAAGAGTGGGTAAGATTAACAGGGAAAACTCCTTTACACTCACCAATTCATAGCTGTTGTTACAGATAGAAACAGTGATGTAAATAAAATACTTGGAGAGAACAGGGAAGGGAGGGATTAATTTTGAGCAGGGAGATGAGGTAAGGCAGAGATGAATTTGAGGGGCAGGTCTCACTCGCTCCGTCATCCTCCCCTTAGCCACCTACTACATTTGGCAGGACTCCAGCTCTGGCTAAGAAGGCTTGTGGGATTCATGACATCTGAGTGTGAACATTCTGAAGTCATACAGTGTTTGTATTCATCAGAATTCACACTCATACCCATGGGGAATAAATCCATCCCTGCCAACCTCCAAAGAGAGTAGCTTAAGGGCATGTTAATATGAAGCATAAATTGGGGGCTGAAATAGTACCAAGAGGAAAATTATCTGTAATAAGAGCCATTTGTCAGGGAAGGTGGCCCAGAGTACAGAGAAACTGGAGACCTTATTGCCAGTGCTCTGAGGATCCAGCAGGTGGCCTCTTCAATGCAGGCTGCTGGCTGTCACTTCCTGAGTGGCCACTGTGTGTAGGGTGGGGACATTCTGTGGGTCACTAGAGACCTCTCCTCTAGAGACCTTGCGTACAAGCCCAGCAAGCTGCTCATTTATCCCTCAAGGATGAGGAAAGACATCATTTGTCCTCCCTCTTCCCTTGTTTTCGGGGGAAATAGAGCTGAAAAGAGCCAACCATGGGCCTTTTTGACAGACACCAAGAGTACCAGCTTTTGTTCTTGGACTGTCATGAACAGTTTGGGGGCAAACCTGTCTGCAACCAGGAAACATGAAGGAATCTTAATTAGTGCTTTGAAATTCAAACTCCAGGCCCCAGAGGAGGTTTGGAATCAGGAGCAAGGTTTCCAGAGACAGAAAGGAGGTGGGAGGAGGCTGTCCTGGAGAGGAGAAACTTGAGAAAGGACCCGGAGAGTACAGGAGTTCTAGTCTGCAGCATGCCGAGGGAGGAGGTACGGTGCCAGGGATGGACACTCAGACTCCGACCCAGAGCAGCGTGAGGTTCAGATCCCAGCCAGGCAGCTCACTACCAGCGCTGTGGTGGTGGTGGGCAGGTGGGTGGATTTGTTTAACCTCTGAGCGTCAGTGTCTTCATCAGTAGACTCTGATGAAGACATCCCCTTCGAGGTGCCAGTCAGCACGCGGAAGAGGGGAAGGGAGCCAGGCCTCTGGCAGAGGCACAGAGAAGTCAGAGCTGAGTCCCAGGGAGGCAGTGGCTGGTGGCAGACCTGAAGCTCGGGAGAAGGACTCAGCGTGCAACTGTCTGCCTTTCTCCCCAATCCCCTTCACCCAACCTGTCTGGTGCCACAGCAAGCTGACTCACCCCTCACCTCGCGGGAGCCTCAGAGACTAAGTTTTCCAAGGGTAAAAGGCAGCAATTCTGTCTCAGAGTTTGTGGGCTTTTTTTTTTTTTTCTTGTTTTATTTTGTTTTCTGACAGATCAGGCAAGCTCCCTGCCTGGGGTCTTGAAACAATGTGCTGTCAGCTGGTAGGCATTTTCTGTACTGCTTTTTTTTTTTTCTCTACCTTTGATAGGTAAGCTCGGACCTTCTAAAAGTCAGTTCAGGAATTTCTCTGTGACAAGCCCCTCTGCAGCCTGTCTGAACTCACCCCAGGGAATAATCAGAGGAGATGGTTGGGCTCAGAGGCTTGGAAAGCAGAGAAGGACTCGCTAGAGAGCTAGACCTCCCCACCCCCAGGATTTATATCCTCATGGCCATCACCCCAACAAAGGGCAAACTTGCAGATGAGAAGAACAGTCCAGGGTGGAGGTTCCCCCCAGAAGTCTTGAGATTTGAGACCCTCTCTGTCTGCACTAACCAGGCTGACCTTTTGTTACATTGGCATCTTGGTCAAACACGTGATGTGTGCCAGGCATGGGTTAGGTTCTGGAGCCACGAAGGTGAATAAAATGTTGTTCTTCTAGAGATTTAGACTTCTATTCAAGAAATACATGCCAGCACAACACGGCATTTTTCATCAATGGCAAGACAAGACTACCCACCCAGATGTGCAAACCAGAAATCTGATTGTCATCTTTGATATCTTCCTGTATGAAGGGAAGGCCATCAGCCCATGATGTACCCTGTGTGGAGGGGCTGTCCACATGGAAGATACGGAATGCTACACCCCTTGTTGATGTGGATGAAAGATTGAGTGTTATTAAAATGTCCTCAAGGGAAGTTCATTTGCACGTGAAAGATCACTCACAGGTTACCTTGGTTTTAAAATGTAATATTGGGTTCATGAAGTTTATAAAATAGAGTTGTTCTTTCTCAGGCTTTTAAATTGAGCTTCTAAATCTTATTCTTTTTGTAAAAGTCTAGCAAAAGTTAATCACTTGTAAGGAGATTTGACTAATACCTAGTATCATTAAAAAAATGCCTGGTATCATTTATAAACTTTAGAATTTCCAACTGTCTTTGTAATTTTGACACATTCTATTTTCGGCACTTTAATGGTCTGATTAACAAACAAAATTTCCCAAGTACTCAAGTCTTATAAATCTAATAGATTACATTAAGCTTATAAACATGATGATTCTTATGATATGGTAAATGTTCAAGTACTATATATAAATCAAGTAAATTTCAACTTGAAACAGCAAGTCTAAATCAGTTACTAAATTACTCATGTTAATTGTAATCATAAAGTTTAACTACCATCCCGATTGACCAAACTCTCTTAAATGCAAAAATTTCTTTATGAGTCATACATTGCTTTTGTAATAATAATCAATTAATAAAAATCATACATAATGATTTCTTTTTTAGTAAAAACATATCCAAGCAATTATATAACTATATACACCAAAATGTTAACAACTACTAAATCTGGGTGGTGAGATTTTGGCTGATTTTTATTTTCTTGTTCAAAACTTTCTTCATTTCCTAATGAATATGTATCATGTTGTAATCCCAAAAAGAACATAATTTAAAAAAACATTTTTTAATGTTTTAAAAAAAACATTGGCCTGTCTTGGGATGGATCCCAAGCTGGATCCTATGGGTTGGTCCCCGGATTCCTAGACCCTTATAAGGCCTACTTCTTGGGCCATCTGGAACCCAGACCCACCAATCTCTGCAATAGGTCTCATGGGATGTGCATTTTATGAATCTATTTGTGCAAGGATTCTTCTTATATCAGGCTCTGAGGCTTATTATTATTATATTTTAACAAAGAGAGGAAATGCATATTGAAAGTCACACTCCATAGTGTGAGGCTTTGGGACCATCATGCAGATGCAAGTTTAACCAGAAAAGTGTCGTGTAAAGCTGTTCTCCCAGAGCCTGGTTGACAAGTCACTGTGACCCAGTAACTGACTCGCAGGATTGCTGAAGGACTGGTGGGTAAATGACTACATGCATGGATGAAAGAATGCATTCGAGACTAGCTCTGAACATCTGAATAAATGAGCAAATGAATGAGTAAAATAACTAATTAATGACTTAATGATTGACTGATTGATTGACAGAAGCAAAGATGAACTTGATAAATGAATGAATGAGTGAGATCAAATGACCACCTGAGACACATGGTGTAAAAGAAGGAATTGGTTGAATAAATGATAGGACTGGGTGGATGGAGGACAAAATGCCAGAGTAAGTGTTTGACTGAAAGGCTGAATAGGTGAACAAGAAAACCGACAGTGGGAGTGAATTCAGAGATCTGTGGACCTACTGGACGTGCATACTGAGTGAAGGAAATGATGGCCTTCTGCAATAATGCAATGGTTAAGGGATTATGATAAAAAATGATAAATGAAAGAATGAGTGGCTGGGTTTGAAGGACAGAGGGCCTCACTGGAACTCTTGTCCTTGAAGTTGCCCAGCCTCCGTCCCACTGCTAAAATGCCCACCCAATCCCCCACATTCCCAAAGACCTCATTAGACCTACTGGTACAATCATCCAGGACCCCTTGGTTTCCTTTTCGAGTGCTCTCTCTTCATTTCTTGTTCTTAGGATTTTTCAACCAATTTTGCCTTTGTGGTTTACTCCCCATAGTATCTAAGAACATTGAGCCAGACTTGAGTCTCAGGTCTTTGCTCCTGGGCACCTTGGCAAGGATCCAGGTCCTGGAAATGCAAATCTCCCAGCGTCTGGAGGAAGCCATTCAAATTCCAGGTCTTAAGGTCTGTGTCTGTTGGGTGAGAGGTTTTACTGCAGCAGGGGCTCAGCAGGGAGGCCTGGATCTCCTGCATCTCAGTACATGGGTCTTGATGACCTGGTGCACGTCTATTCTCAGGCTGGGCCGGTGGGAGGTGGAGGATGCTGGGGAATGCTATGCACTTGCACAGTTTCCTGGCATGCATTCTATTGAGGAAGTCTGATGTTTGCCTGCTCGCCATTTTACTGTTGACCCACCTTGTTTTGCCCTTATTTCTCTGGCTTACTTGAACTAGGCTGATCCTTGGAAGAGTTTTTGTTGAAATAAACTCCTCCCCAGTGACCCATTCAGACGAAGGATCTGGAAATACAGCTTCCCACTTCTCTTCTGCCAGCTGAAGCTATTTCCAAGGACAGGAAGACTTCACTAAAGAAGGCTGTAGGTGTTATGGAAGGGTTTGTTAATTGGGAGCTCACTGTACACCTCTTGTTCATCAGCTTCAAATCACACAGTGGATCTGTTGTCTATTTACATTTGTTAAAGGAGCATTTCAGAAGAGTATTTGTTCTTAAAGGAAAGCTCAGAGTTTGCCCTTGAATTTCAGAGCAAAGATCTGCCAAAATCCATGGCAGAAAGGCTGAAAATAGATGCAATGTTTATCTGTCAGTGGCTTCTCTTGGTGTGTTATTAGCTGTTGGTGTGGAGTTATAACATCACCTGCAGTGTCAAGCAAGAACAAAGGTGGGGCTGGCATGACCATGGAGACAGGGCCTGATGCCCATGTGAGAAATTGTCCTGTTTGGTTCAAAGCTAATCAACAAGAAGTCATTCTGATTAAAGGTCCACTTTTCCCTCAGGATTTATAGAGCAGGCTTAACTTCTCAAGGGCCTTCACCTATGTGAATACTCACTCTGATTTGGGAGCAGGGCAAGAAGGATTAAACTAGGTTCATCCTTCTCTCTGTCTAGGGTGTCCTCCTGCTTCCCACTGTTCCAATTTCCATCACATGCTGGATTGTAATTATACATGTATTTTATTCACCCTATGCAGTGTCTGGTCTGTGGTTGGTATTTGATAAATATTTGTTGATTAAATCAATAAATGAATAAATGTCAAACTCAATTTGTCCTTGAAGGCTGGGTTCAAATTCCGCATCACCACATAATCATTCCTTGAATTTGCTTACAACGTGGCACAGAAGGAACATCAAGAGCCTTGGAGACAGGCCAAGTCGGTTTCACAGCCCAGTTCTTCCACTAATTAGTTGTGTGTTTAACTTCCCTCAGCCTGTTTCTTCTTCGTCATTATTGCTGTAATCATGACCGCCATCATCACAATAATGAATACTCATGAATGTTTACCACGGACCAGTTAAGCACATGGAAGGCATCATCATTCTTATCTTCACAAAATTCCATTATGTAAGTTCTGGTACCTTCACTGGACAGATGAAGAAACTGAGGCACACAGAAGCTTAGCAGTGGGAGTAGCTACCTCTTTATAAAACTCCCTGCTTGCCAGGCACTGTGCTAAGCATTTTGAAGGCACTTGACCATAGGAAGACCAACATGTTCCAGTTTGCCTAGAACTGCCCTGGTTTTAGTGCCGAAATATCCATGTTGTGGGAAAAACTTCGGTCCTGGGGAAACCAGGGTAGTTGATTATTCTATTGTCATAACAAAGTACAAGAAAGGCATTATTCTTCCAACATACAGATGAAGAAATGACTTTCCCAGGTCGGTACAGCTAGCAAATGGTAAAACCTGGTATTTTGGTTCTCTTGAGTCTCAGTTTCTGCATCTCACTGGTTAACCACCACATGGTGCTTTCTCTCAGGAAGAAATGGGGAAATGATTTCCCCTTGGCTGGATTGTTGGGATATTACATACTTTCTAACATGTAATAAGAACATAGTGTATTACTTACTCTTCTACCCCTTGTCACTCACAGCTACTACCTTATCTTTGTCTCTCTCTTTACATGCAAGAACCCCAAAGAATCACATCAGGTGGGCTCCATCTCATGACCTCCCATCTGCTGCCAACCCGTCCCAGTCTGACTTCTGCCCACATCACCGTCTAAGGAAGAACTCTAGTCCAAGGTGATCAAATGACCTATGGATTATTCTATCCACTGGTCTCTGCATAATTCTTTCTACCTTCCTAGAATATAAGAAGCAGTCTCTCTATGTTTTTCTTTTTCTTTTTTTTTTAAAGATCTATTTATTTATTTGAGAGAGAGACAGAGAGAGAATGAGCAGGGGGAGGGGCAGAGGGAGAGTGAGAGAGAGAATCCTTGAGCAGACTTCCCACTGAGCATGGAGCCTGACGTGGGGCTCGATCCCATGACCCCAAGATCACGACCTGAGCCGAAACCAAGAATCAGACGCTTAACCGACTGAGTCCCCCAGGCACCCCATCTATGTTTTTAAAATTAAAACAAATTGAAATGAATTGAATAAATCCTAAGGCATTCGGCACGTCTGACCTCTTCTTGAAATTCTATTCTGTCTTGGTTCCTATGTCTCTCTGTTCTCCCAAGTGTCGGAAGGCTCCTTCTCTGACTTCACTACCCTTCTGTATCTTTCTTCTTAACTACTGCCGTCCTTCAGGGTTATTCCCTCTGGACACCTGGGCCCTCACTGTGTGGTCTCCCAGTAAGCCCCTTCACTTCCCAGATTTACCTGCCATGATTCTGCAGGTAAAATTCTAACACCTTTCTCCTGAGACTCATACACACACATCCAACTTAGCCAAAGGAAGCATAGGTTGTGCTGCACTAACAAATATGCCCTTGACTTGGGCGTTCACATGTCATATACTTCTCATTCATGATGCATGTCCAGCTAATCGGGTAGAGCCACCCAGAGGTGGATGCCACACTGGAGCACACTGACCTCTCCTCAGTGGCAGGGAAGTAAGGAGCTAGATGGTTGTGTAATGACTCTTACATGTTTCTGTCTGGAAGCAACACAAATCACTTCCACACCCAGTCCTTCAGCTACAACTAGGAGTGTGACTCTGCCAGCTGTGAAGGTGCCACGAGCTAGGGAAGCTGAAGGGACCCCGTCTTAGACAGCCTCGGTCTCTGCTGGCTTTCTGCTAGGCGCCCATTTCTGAATAAGCCAAAGGAGCTGTGTTCCTACTTCATGGGGGAAGCAAGAAAGTTAATCTTTCTCTGAGTTTTGTCCTAGTCCCCAAACACCTGATAACACCTAAGAAGAGCCAGATCCCAAACATGTCCCAGGACATCAGCTTCAAACAAACCTCGGCCGATGTTGGCATCAACACCCCCACCTTCGCTAATTTATGGAATAACACCTATTATTCATCTGACACTCACCTCTGATTGGACCCTACCCAGGATTCCTGAAGGAACATGTACACTAGACCCCTTTCCAGTATAAAGTCCCAACCCCAAGCAATGATGAAACTCATTCTTCCCTCCTTACTGAGTCTTCTAGACACTCCGTCCACTCTTCTCTGTCACTCACGCTACTCAGTAAACTCTGTTTTCACTTTCTCTGGCTCTATCCTGATTTCTATCCAGCATGAAGCCAGGGACCTTCTTGGCTGGTCCTGTAGGACCCTCCCCTGGGTTCTTGGACCCAGCCTGCCTGCATCACTAGGAAAAAGGAGACACGTGGTGAGCAGTAAATGTCTCTGTCATATCCACACTCCCTGGACACCTCCATGGAGAGTGTACTAGGACAGTTCAAGTTCATCCGGTTGCTCACAGAAGTCAATATCTTCGTTCACCAAACCATTCCATCTTCTATTTTCCTACTTTTAGTAGAATGGCCAACATCCACACTGTATCCTGAACTGTCAGTATGTCTGATAGTTACCTCCAGTCCCCCACATTTGGCCATTTCTGAAAACTTCCTGACTTCACCTCCATGACTTCTCTTGTCCTTGGTCTCTTTGACTCTGAACCTACTTGACTGTTCTCCACCTATTGCTCTAGATCAACTTCTTAGCAGCATTTTTCTGGATTTTGATTTTGGCCTCTGAAATGCCTCCCATTACTCCAGAGCATCTCTTGGTGTTCACACGTTCTCTAATCTATCCTCCCTAAGGCTGCCAGAGAAGTTCAGCTTGGTTTTTCTCAAGTGTTGATCCGATCACAAAATGTGCTTGCTTAAATTCCTTTCCTGTCTACAGGCTTCCCAAACTCACTTCCTTTAACACCTAACTTCTTTTCTCCCCAAACATGCTTCTCCTGAAAAGTTCCCTGCCTCAAGTACAGGAATTCCATCCTTCCTGTTGCTCAGCCAAAAATCTTGAAGTCGTCTTGGTTCCTCTCTTTTTCTCAATTCCACATCCTACCCACCAGCAAATCTTATTGGCTCTGCCTTCAAAATATGTCCAGAATCTGGCCAGTTCCCATTAGCTCTTCTGCTTCCATTCTGGTCCAGGCCCCCAACATATTTCAGCCAGCTTAATGCAAGAACCTTCTAACTAGTGCCCCTGCTTCCTATTTTGCCCCCTTTGGCCTGTTTCCTACATATTAGCAAGAGAGATCCTTTCACAAGTAAGCCAGTCTTAACCACTCAGTGCTAGAAACCCTCTAGTGTCTCCACGTTTCACTCAGGCTAAAAGCCAAAGACCTGGGGATCCGGAGGCCCTCTGCAATCTAGCTATCTTAGGGGATGTCTTCTTCCAGGACCGTCCCCTGGAATCACTTCACCTGCTCACTGGTCTCCCTCCTCTTCCTTGAATGCCCCAGAATCCTCTGCTCCAGGTCTTTGCTATTCCCTCAGATGGAGTCCCCATCCACAGAGCCCACTGGATCTCATCCTTTGAGCCTATTGTCACCTGTCATTTCCCACTGACCAGCTCCCTGCACAGCTGATGTAAAATCCCCATCTCTCTTCTTACCTCCTCTCTGCTTTACTTTTTTTTTTTTAAGATTTATTTATTTATTTGAGAGAGAAAGAACACACAGGGGGAGGTGCAGAAGGAGAGGGAGAGTCCCAAGCAGACTCCTTGCTAAGTGTGGAGCCCTACATGGGGCTCAGTCTCAAGACCCAGAGATCACAACCTGAGCTGAAACCAAGAGTCAGACGCTTAACCAATTGCACCACCCAGGTGCCCCTCTGCCTTACTTTTTATATGTGGTGCTTATCACCACCTAACATACTATATATTATTCCTATTTATTTAGTTTAGGGTCTATCTCTCCCCAGAAGAAGTTAAGCTACATGGGAACAGGGTTTTTTTTCTTTCTACCTTGTTCTCTGATGGATCCCCAGTGTCTTGAAGAGTGCCTGGGATATAGTAGGTGTTTAATAAATATTTGTAAATTGACCCGAAGATAATGGCCAAACTTCTAAATCCAACCCCCACTTACTTTTGCAATCTCTCTGTTTGTCATACTATCTTCTTTGTACTAACCCAACATTGCAGAAATTAGTCTAGACAATGCCAATCCTACTTGCATATATACCTTAAAAATGGGAAATATTTTATACTCTTGGCCCATCCACCACCCCACCAAACTAGCCAAGATTCATAATACATAATATCATTTCATAAAATCTAAGAAGTACTACAGGCAGTTTAACTTTGTTTCTAAGCTTATTTATTCAATGAATCCTTTCAGATGATTTCTATTAACATCCTTTGCAATCAGTTCCAGTTTGTGGTTTTTCTACTGTGTAGCAATATTGAATCTCTTACAATTCCCAAAATGCATCAGACTGTTTGTTTTGATACATGTTGTTGTTTCCTCACTCTCAAATTACCAAATGCCTCTCCCTCATCTCCTCCCTGCCCCTACACACACACATAAACACAGCACACACGCAAACACACACACAACAAACATAGACACACAACACACACCAATGTACAGACATACACACAACACACACAACACACACACGACATACACACACAACACACACACGACATACACACACAACACACACATATACACGCAAAACACACATACACAACACAGACATAAACACAACACACACAACACATACACATACACACAACACATATACACCAACATACAGATGTACACACAACATACATATACACACAACACACACATACACACAACACATATATACCAACATACAGATGTACACACAACACACATATACACACAACATACACAACATACATATATATACACAACACACACATATACATAACACACATACACCACATATACACATACAAATAATACACACATACACACAACACACACAGCACACATATACACACAACATGCACACATACAAATAACACACAACACACATACATGTAACACATACACACAACACATATAGAGCATACACATACACATAACACACAACACACACATACACAGCACACACATGCACACTATATGCACACACCACACACCACACACACACACACACACACACACACACACCACATGCACACATAGTCCTGGGCAAAGAGTGACTTTCCTACCTTGCTCAAACAGTCACCTCCTCCATGAAGCCCACTCTGATTCCCCACCCTCCTAAACTATTCTTACATGGCCCCATCATGGCCTGGGCAAATATTTATCAGAGCACCTGATTAGCTAATTCCAGATATGAAATCACATGTTTATTTTCCTGATTAGTTTTTAGCTTCCCAAAGGCCTGGGCTGTATCATTTTATCCTTATATGCCAGCATGCAGCCCTCTACCTCACACAAAGAAGACTGGCCTTCACCAGTAGAACTGATTTTTGGGGCCTTATGACGTTAGGTCATAAAAAGCCATAAAAGCTTCTGCTTGGTTCTCTTTGAACTCTTGCTTGTGGAATACTCTCTTTTATCCACCATCTGTGAGAAGCCCAAAACACATAGAGAAGCCACTTGTAGGTATTCTGGTTGACAATCACAACTGAACTCTGAGCCAACATCAAGTGCTAGCCACGGGAGTGAGCCATCCCAGATGTCCAGCCCAGTTAGGCCTTCAGATGGCCACAGCCCCAGCCACCATCTGACTGCTACCACATGAGAGACTATATGTGAGAACCATCTGGCCAAGCACAGTCAACCCACAGAATCAAGAAAGATAATAATAAATCATTCCACTAATCCACTAATTTTGGTAGTAATGTGTTATGTAGCAGTAGATAACTGGAATGGTTCCTTTATCCCACCTTGTCATATAAATTGTATGCAAGTCTAGTTTAAACTTCCCCTTTCTGGTTAATTCTGCTATTCCTAATGAAGGAAATTGGAATGTGAAGCATATCCCTTCCTATTTAAATAGCTTATAAGCTTCTACATCTGCCTATGAGTAGTAACCCCCTTTAATCCAATTACAGAATGGCTATGGTGCACATCTTGCTAGATTCCACACAAAAATACCTCCCTTTCTTTTCTCCAAAAGTTTCATTCCATTAGAAGAGCAGGATGTCCTTTTAGAAACCTCATTCTGTAAATATCATCTACTCTTCAGCAGTATTGAAATGTGCTCTGTGAGCCAGTGTCTGGTGTGTTTAAGTTGGTGGGGCATATTATTCTCTGGTTGTAGCCCACAAAACACAGCAATTTTCTATCAATAAACTCATTTTAAGATTCCTACATGGCACATTCTCACTTGGGGAATCTCCCCATTTGCTCCAAATATTGCCTGCTTTGTAGTCATTTGTGTACCTGCCTTCCTTCCCTAAGTGTGTGAGTTCCCAGGGGCTGGAAATGTGTTGTATATTCTTACACTGTGCTATTTACATTGCTCTTTTATCCCATGATGGTATTTGCTTTTCAAGCTCACTTGATTTTGAATGATTTTATTGTTTAATCCCCAGAGGTCCAACTTATTTCCCTAGATCCCAAGTAATGTGTGGGGTAGGCCACCCAGTATCACCTACAACAAACCTGATCTTCAGTATAGGGAAAGGGGTCACTATAGGATTTAGGATCTGAATAATCAGCTCTGGGGCTTCCTGGATGTGTCTCTATGCAGCTAGTGTGACCCATCTGAGTCTCAATTCCCTCATCTGAAAGTAGGCAAAATAGGTGTCCTTCCTCTCCATGTCCTTGGGAATATCAAGAGAGATGAAGGACATGACAGTTTTGGTGACCTTGCCTGATAAATTCTAAGTTACCCTTCCACTGAGGTTCTAGGGTAGGGTTTCTCCTCAGTGAAACTGGGAGGTTGAATGGCAAGTCAAAAGAACCTCAAACTCACTCTATGCTCTTTTGCCTGTGTCTTTACTTTTCTACTAAATTCAGAGCAACTGGAGGGCAGAGATACATCTGATTTATGTTGAGCTCACCTCCTTCACAGTGCCGTCAAACCCAACCATTTTGTAACCTAAGAGGAAGTGGGATGGAACATGGGACAATTGGATATATTGGCCTGGAAGCTTTGGAAATGAAAGGGTAAACTCAAGATAATTGCTCACTTTGTCTGGATTCCATGTACTCCATGGTTTGTTTGATGTGTCCACCAAGGACAACCACACCAGATGAGGAAATCAGTTACTAGGTTTCAAACATAAGAGCCCACGCATGAACAATCTATACATGACCAGTTATTAAAGAATGGCTATTAATGTAGTCATTAAAAATATGTGGCTCTTGCCTAACAAATTCTCTGTTGCTTTTCCCCATTGGTCCTGGTTCCACCCATTGGAGACACTACCAAGTTCTCACATTCTCAGATATGAGGTATTCAGACATTTGGAGTCAGTGCCCACATCTCCCCACCACATCTTCTCTTTTGTGGCCTGAACACCCCAGTCCCTTCTTCTGTTCCTCATGCAGTTGTTTTCAAACTTGTTGCCATTGTGGATTCCCTTTTCTGGGGTAGTTATATTCATTCTGTCAATCTAAGGGCACATCTTTTGTACCTTTATCCAAGAAAGAACCAATTCTGTTGCATGAGTGAATCCAGGGAGAGCTCTTGGAAGCCATGGCTTGCAGAGAACCATGAGATGGACATATCTAAGCCCTGGTGAGATTTTCTAGGTGTTTCTACCTCCCAAGAGAGGCACTATATTTCATCTCTGGTCTGACCAAAAAGCCCATGTGAAAGGTCTATTTAAAGCCAGAACAACCCTAAGCTTACAGGGCTTCCATGAGTTCTGCAGAGACAAAGCCCTAGAGCTCTTGCTTTGATTGTAGCACTGAATGGAAAACCAGAGGGAGGGAGGGCAGGATTGGAGGAAAGGAAGGAAAGAAGGAAGGAAGGAAGAAATGAAGGAAGGGAAAGAAGGAGGAAGGAAGGAGATTCTATTTTGTCTCAGGTGTCTTCATATTTTAATTATTATTATTATTTTTTTTTGAGAAAGAGAGAGAGACTGTGCACAAGCAGGGAGAGGAGAGAGAGAGAGAATCTTAAGCAGGCTCCATGCCCAGTGCAGAGCCTGACGCAGGGCTCAGTCTCATGGCCCTGAGATCAAGACTTGAGCTGAAATGAAGAGTTAGATGCTTAACTGACTGAGCCACCTAGGCGCCCCAGGTGTCTTCCACATTTTAAAGGATTACAGGATGATTCTGAAGTTGAAAGACCTTAAGTCTTTGTACAGGCTTTTACTGATTGCCTATGCTGTGACAAGCATAGTTATCAAGGCTGCAGAGATAAAAAATGCAGTTCCTGCTCTACAATATCAACATAGTAGGAAAAATAGACAAGAAAATAACATTATGATAAATGAAACAATAACTCACACACTGGTGAGCATGAAGTAATTATATGATCCCAAACCATGCCACTGTTGCCTTGGAGAAGGCTGTATGGTATTACCCAAGAAATGAATTTCCTCTACCTAATCCTGATCCTTAGTCAGCCATGGTCTCCAACAATGAAGACGAGGCCAGTCTGGTTGGGGGTTGTTAGGAGAAGTTGTAGACTTTGTGAGACTTGCAACCATCTCCAGTGTAGGTGATGAATATGGCCATACATCCTGGTTTACCTAGGACAGACTTGGTTTACATTTGCTTTTCCAGTGTAATTCTTAATAGCACACCTGTTCACTCTCAAATACACTCCAATCTAGATGATAAATTATATGGTCACCCTAGTGATAAAACATCTTAATCCTAGCACCCTTTCAAGGAGGAAACTTCTCCAAACTTTATACAGCCCTAAATCTCATTTTACATTGAACATCTTTCCTAATTCCTCACTGGTTCCGTCTATCATTTTTGCAAATGATATCCTACCATCAAGAATGGAGGTAGATGCTGATAGTGATTAGAAACTGAGAATGTTTAATGTTTGTTTTTTCATGGATTGCATTCATAATATTACTCCTGTGGACATTTATTAACCTTTGATATGAGGTCCCTAAGAATTAGTGTTGGATTTGTGTGTCCCATACCTTGTAGCACCAAGGATTATGCTTAGATTCATCCTTGTCCTCTGAGTCACAAAAGGACACAGCCAAACATCCTAAGACAAAATGAAATGTAGGATGTCATCGGACAAAACAAACCCAAGAGGAACATTTCAAACAAAACAAAAAACCCTCAGGCTGTTTCAGAAAATGCCATCACCATAGAAAGGGGATAAAGAGGAACACAAGGTAAATTGGTGAGGCAGGTTTGAGACCTCCAATTCCCTAGTCAAAGAAAGGCAGATATTACAGAAGTATCAACCATGATGAAGATGTTATCCAAAGGGATAACGAAGAAGAGCAGTGCAGCAGCTAAGGCAACTGTCTCCTTCCCATGTGGACCTGTTTGGAGTATCCTCTTCCCGCAACCTGCCCTGCCCTGTTTGAATTAGAAACCACTCTTAATTGGCCAAAGTTGATTGGACCAAGGGTAGACAAGTGACCCCAGAGAAAGCAAAGTCACAGCTGGCCTTAGCTGATCTCTCTCTCATTTTTCTCTCAATAATTTAGGGTGTGTGACACACCAACCAACTTAGAAAGTGTTGGTCGCTGGCATTGTGAGATCATGTGGAGTCAGAGTGACCATTTCTGCTCTTTTCCTCCTCAACCAGGAAAGCCAGAGACAAACACCATGATGACCAAGAGTGATAGAAGAACTCAGATTTTTGATTCCAGTCCCTTATGAAACCAAGCTGTACCTTAATCCCTTGTGTGTCAACAGAACCCCTCCATATTTAAAAAAAAAAAAAACTCTTTTTGGTTTTGTTATTTATGTGTTTCTGTTTCTTGTAAAAGAAATCCTGAATGAAAGAGAAGATCAAAGAAGTTTATCTTTTAAGCAAAACAGGTGAATGACCATTTGGGTTTCCGTTTGGTTATTTTGGTGTTGGCTGGCAAATCCCAGGTAGCACAGCCTGTGCAGAGAGCACCTTAGCGTCTCTGTGTCTGTCTTTACATCTGTGAAATGGGGATAATATAATTTGCCTTATACGGATTGTTGTGAGGTTTTTAATGAGTTTGGAACAGAGCATAGCACACTTGCCCAGATGTGGACCTCTGCCCCCTCCTTGACGGCCAAAGAACACAGAACTCCTTAATACACAGGCACGTGTGTGTCTGGGTAGTTTTACTGGAGATCCGGGGAGTTGGGGCCAGAGTTGGGCAAGGGGGTGATCACAGAAACAAAGAGCCCAGCATTCCTTGGGGTCCTTCCCTCCTCCACTGGCCCCATGATGTCCCAGTTTCATTTCACTCATGCCTTTTTTCTCTCTTCACCTCTCCATTCATAACACACTAGGCTGAAGAAAATTGAGGGTGCTTGGCCAGGAAATAGTTTTCTGTTTTCAAAGGGAAGCTCTGGTCCTAGGGGAGAAACAGGAAGGACTGGACTCTCCTGTGTACTTTCTCAGGAGGGTTGCCAGAAAAAACACAGGACACCAGTTAATTTGAATTTCAGATGAACAGCATACATATTACTTTTCTTAAGTATAAATACATCTCCCAAATTTCTTGGGGCATGCTCACACAAAAAATACATTTGTTGTTTACCTGTTGAAATCTAATTTAACTAAAAAAAAAAAAATTTAACTGGGCATGCCATATATTTATTTGCTCAATCTGCAACCCCATCCTTCAGGCCTTCTATTTTGCTCTTCACATGTCATCTGTTTATTGCCTCTTTATTTCTGTCTCCCCAGCCCCTCGAGGGCAGTGACTGCCTGTTACTCACTTTTGTACGTCCAGTGTCTAAACAGTCTCCAACATTCAGTAGGTGCTCAGCAATGTGTTTGTTGGACAAAGATTCAAGAAGTATCATTTTCTGCTCGCTCCTACTGCACCTCAGGTGCCCCCCTCACAGCATATCAATCACTTTCCAAGTTCAAGGGCTTCATTTCATGTCTTCAGCACCCACATGGAGCTTTTGTGTTGAGAACAATCTGCCCCTCCCATCCATGGCCTCATGTCATCCCAATGTCTCAGCAAGGTCTTGAAATCGTGAAAGGTCAGAGCCCTCCAATCTGTGCTGATTTAGGTCACCATTTCCTCGAGACTTCCTTAGCCTCTTCTTTGATTAAAGCAGTGTTTGCCTCACCTCCCGCTTTTTTAGCAATTACACTAATTAAGCTAATTTTTCTTTGTTCTCTCTTTGCAATTTGCATAAATGGCAAATTTATATATAGTGTCCCTAATTCTCCTGTAACTGCTTTGTAATTAACAGGATGCTCAGGCTAAATATAAATAAGTGCAGAAGGAAAAACAGCCTTCTGCTGAAGTACCGATAAAGACTGGGAGAAAAGCAAAGCAGAGAGAAAACAATCCTGAGCCCTGTTCTAAGCTCATTATGCCTGATTGGGTCACAGTTGGAGGAGACTTGCTAAAGGTCAGCTGTTGCCAGAGTGTCTGAGTGCCCCGCCTCCCAGAGCAATTTCAGGACAGATTTTGGGCCATTTGCTTGCAATAATAATACTACACAATTTTTCAAGGGGGTGGAGCAGCATGGTATGAGGGGGATAGTGGTATGGTGGTCAGAGGTGCTTGGTCTGAGGCCCTACTCTACATCAGACCAGTGGGGTCACCTTGAGTTAAGGAACACCAGAACTGAATACCTGGGTTCCAGATGCTTTCCAGTCACTGTACACTAGAACACACAGGAACGCCATCATTCCATTTCCCAGATGTGAAAATATCCCAGTGTTGGAGACATGCTTAAAAGATGGTATTAAATAAATAATGTAGACTTCCTCCTACAGATGTCCATTAATATATTGAGACAGGGCTTATACATTAGTCCTATGTGAATCATTTTGGTATAGTGATTTAAAAGGTGGTCCTTGGATCCCGGTTTTAATTCCACCTCTAGCTTGTGACCTTGGGAAAAATCTCTTCATGTGTTGAGTCCAAGTTTCCTTTTCTTCAGAGTGGGATACCACAGACTTGTGAGGTTGTTGGTGAGATTAGAGAGCAGCATTGAAGCACTTAGCCCAGTGCCCGACACCTGCAAGCCCCAGTACAATTTGACGTTCACATTTGTCAGGTCACACGACTCAGTCTGCATTGGTTTCAGGTGAACTTCACTGGTTTCAGAAGAATGTGGGCTCAAGCCCTAGAAAGGTGGGTGATCCAACCAAGAAACTGTGGGAAGACCTGTCTAAGAAGAGAATCATCTTTCCCCTAAATCTTGGAATTGTGATCATAATCATTGTAATAATAATGTCAATGCTTCATGTGTGTGTATTTCCAGAAAAGTCTATAAGAGAGTCCACTCTGTGATGAGCATTGCCCCACACACTAGGCACAGAGAGACAAATGAATCTCAGTCTTCAAAGTGGGGAGATAGGTAGGTAAACAGTCAACTCCAAAAAGATGAGTAAGAGCAATGCTGGTCTCATGGGCTCAGGAGAGGTGGGGTCCATGTATTGGTCAGAGGCCTCCAAAGAAGACTATGTTCACACCAGGTGTTCACACCATTTCAATGTGGAGAGATGGCTTAGAACTTCTCACTTCTCGTCCCCATTTTTTAATGTATGTCTTAAACATTTTTTATATTGTTATGTTGTCCATTATATATTATAATATGCATATAATTTATAAGTAGGTAATACATATGCACAGGAGTGTCTGCTCAAAAGGTGTTTCCTAAGAGTAGAGTGAAATCAGAGGAAACAAAGGAGAACTAAAATCAGAGGAAGGAAGTGAAGTGAGGAAGGCTTCCTGGAGGAGAAACATGGAAGTTGTAGCTCCATGAAGGTAGAGACTGCTTCTCTCCTGTCCCTTATCATGTCCCCAGTATGTGGAAGAATGTCTGGAATGGAGGAGACACTCAGTATCTGCTGAATTAGTAGATGAGGTAAGAGGGTAGGAGAATAGAGGAAATGCCCCCTGAACTGTCCAAGTGCTGTGATCTGGATGTTTCTATCCTCCTACCCTAAATTCATACATTGAAGCCCTAACCCCAAGGTAATGGTGTTTGGAGGTGGGGCCTTTGAGAAGTAAATATATTTAGATGAGGTCATGAGGGTGGAGCCCCATGATGAGATTAGTGTCTTTCCAAGAAGAAGAAGAGACACCAGAGCTCGCTTTCTCACACACAAACTGAGGAAGACCATGTGAGGATCCAATGAGAAGGTGGCCACGTGCAACCCATGAAGAGGGTCCTCACCAGAACCCAGCCATGCTGATCTCAGGCTTCCAGCCTGTAAACCACCTAGTCCGTGGTATTTTGTCATGGTAACCTGAGTTAACTAAGATACCAAGGTCACACAACCTCTAAAGGGCCATGATTCATGTGATTTCTTAAATCAGAGAAGGGGAAAACAGGTCCCAGGAGGGAGGACGGTCATGGGCTAAAGTGCACAGGCTGGAGACAGCCATGCGTTTGGGGGACCACAGCAGCTTGCCATAAAGTGGGAGGCATGAATGAGGTTGAAGGTGCAGACAGGGTCAGACGATGGAGGTCCCTGGGTCAGGCTAAGGAGCTTGGGAGTGACAGATACGCCTTTCGGTTGGTCACTGTCCAGCAGAAGTGGAGAGTATAGGACATTTGCACTAACAAATGTCCTATTGACATTTGATTCTCACTGGAACTAGTTTCATTTCCTTCAAGGTGTATGACCGGAGGCTGGTCTGAGGCAGCCAGTTACTGTCTGGGAGGCAAGTAGGTGATTATGCTAGGGGACCACCAGACCACCCCTAGATTTGATGATTCCCTAGAAGACTTATTCATAGGACTCAGCATATAGTCCTACTCACAGCTATGACTCATTACAGTGAAAGAATACAAAGCAGAATCAGCCCAGGGAAAAGGTGCAGGGGGCAAAGTTTAGGGGAAACTAGGTGCAAGCTTTCAAGAGTCCTCTCCTAGTGGAATCACACAGAACAAGCATGATTCCTCCTGCAATGAGTCAGTTGTGACAACATTGTCTACCAGGGAGGCTTACTGGAGATTTGGTTTTAGTGCCCAAAGTTTTTACTGGGAGCTGTTACATAGGCATCTTCTCCCTGGTACAGAAATTCCAGACTCCCTGAAGGAAAGCAGGTGTTTAACATAAACCACATTATTTGTGCAAAAGTTTGGGTTCTGTGAGTCATGCTTATCAGTTAGGTGATGGGGGAACCCTCTTAAAATCCAAGTTTCTAGACACCAGCCAAGGGCCAACTTTGCAAGCAGACCTAGAGACAGTAGGGATATCAGGTTCAGACATGCTGTGTTAACTCTTCTTTGCAGAGTAGCCTTTGATGTTATTATAAAGATGTATCCCGTATAAGGAGCTATAAAAGAAAATATACAAATGGGGTGACAAGAGCCACTCTGACTTATGTTAGAATTACAACTTGGGTTTTCTAAAAATCATAATAGTATTTTTATTACGTTTTTCCCTTATTGAATAACATGTTTTATTTTGTTTTATTCCTTAGTGAAATGGGATAACAGTAGTTCACAGTGTATTAATGAAAGTTAAATGGGATGATGTATGTAAAGTACTGATTTGTTCTGGCCTCTGTGCCCAGCTTGGTGTTTGCACAGGAAAGACTTCCAATAAATGTTTATCAATTGGCTCAGACCACTTCAAGCAGATGGTCAGTCAGTAGGATGTCTTTCAAAAAACTAGAATCGAGGCTGGCATTGGTGGGTAGAAATTGTTCTCCAAGTGTGGATGTTTTCAAGATCACCGAGAATCTCAAAGACACTTCCTCACTTTTCCTGTCTGATAGGATTCAAAGATCCCTTGTTCCAACATTATATCACTGGAAAAGTATTCGATTACATATATATTAAAAAATCCAGAAATGTTTTTTTCATTTTGGTTGGGAGAAATATTTTCAATAATTTGGAGGTTGGGGAAATTTTTGTACTAAGTTGTTTTGTGTGAGAAATATTTTAATGGTGTCAGGAGAGAAATGCCTTTTGTGCTGAATATACCTCATTACAGGCTCCTCAAAGGAAGTCTTTGTTAGCATTCCCAGTAGCTGGTGAGTGCTACTTTAGTGTGATGTGAGGAAAGAATGTGGATTTTGTCTGAATTCCAGACCTACTTCAAATCCTGGTCATCCTCTGTGTGTGAGACCTTAGGCCAGTTAAACTCTCTCTGAGTCTCAGTTCCTTCTATTATAAAGGAGAACAGAAATACTTCCTGCTTAGTTTTGTTAGGAAGGTAAGCTAGGATTTATGCAAAGCTTCTATGGAGTAAGTGGCACTAAATGTGACCTCTCTGCCTGGGGGTAAAAGTTTGATTATTTAGAATCCCAATTTAAGCAACAGTTTTCCCCAAAGAACAACTAATTCCAAGAGACCCCCCCCCAAGGAAAAACCTTTTGATATTTGGTTCAGAATCATCATCATTGCCTTTTCCCCATTAAAAGATGAAGTACTCACACTGTATTAGACAGTTTTGGGGAGTAACAAACAGCTCCCGAATTCCAGCAACTTATAAAAGACATTCATTTCTTTTTTTAAATTTTTTTATTGTTATGTTAATCCCCATACATTACATCATTAGTTTTAGATATAGTGTTCCATGATTCATTGTTTGTGCATAACACCCAGTGCTCCATGCAGAACGTGCCCTCCTCAATACCCATCACCAGGCTAACCCATCCTCCCACCCCCCTCCCCTCTAGAACCCTCAGTTTGTTTTTCAGAGTCCATCGAAAAGACATTCATTTCTGCATTGCACACACAACCACAGCTGTGGTTTGACTGTGGCTCTGCTCCATGCGTCCTCTTATTTGGGGATCCAAGCTAGGGGAGCAGTCCCTCTGTGGGAAGTGACCGTCCCTGAGACAGAGGAGGAGAGCAGCAAGATCAAGCCCGACTAAGCAATTGCATGGCAAGCTTCGGCTCAGAAGCGGCACAGCTACGTCTCTAGTCCATTGGCCAAAGCCCAAATCAACAGAGCAGGGGAGGACACTCCTCCCATGTGGGAGGGAAACGTGAATATTCTTGACCATTAATGTGATCTACTGCACATCTACTGTTCACTCTTCGAAAATATCCTCTTATGCCTCCCTCTCCTGATGTTTATAAACTCCTTTTGAGTGAAGAAGATTTGATCATTTCTGCAGTCTGAATTCAGAGTAGGCTCTGGGGTCTTGAATGCTGGCACTGTTTGGTGGAGGAGCATTTCCCAAAGTGTTCAGCGGGATGTTATTAGTGCTTCCTAAGCTTATTATCTTCAAGAGCCCCACTATCCCTTTTTATCTGATCATCTCTTAGCTGGAACACACTCCGGGAAACAGTAATGAGCACAGCACAGAAGTTAAGAACTTGTGAGGTGCAGAAATCCCCCATTAAATTGGTAGAGAGTCAAGTGGCTGGGGTCAGGGGTGGATTCACAGAGATGAACGTAAAGAACGTAAAGAATTCCTTCTGAGCATAACGCAGCATGCTGGACCTCAGAGCAGCAACCACAGGAAAGTCAGGCGGGAAAGGACAAAGCCTGAGTAGTGGGCGAGGCCAGACCTAATGTCAGCTCTGTGCCTGGCTCAGAGTGTGGCCAACACGTGGTTGTTGCATGACTGCATAAATACATGAAGCCTGGGACCAGTGTCAGAGACTAGGGTCGGACAGCTTTGGCAGAGGCAAACAATGAATGTGAGTGGGAACAGGAGCACAGCTGAGGGATGAGGGTGTCTGGGTCCCGCTCCTCAGCCTCCCCTCCCACTCCAGCTGTGGTTTCACCAGGTGTGACCAGACAGCGCCTTGCCTCAGGCACCTGCCAGGTATCCCTTTCCTTACATCTGCACTTCTCTGCCCCATGGTGGAGGCTCTGGGCTCTCAGGCATGTGCTACTTCTGAGATGCTTTCTACAGGCTTCTCAAATCCCACACGTGGAGCCACCGGTTGCCCTTGGTGGCCCTCTTGATAACACGAATGTGTTTGACTCCTCTCAACTCGAACATAGCTTTGTATGGGCTGCTTTTGCTTCCTATCACCCCCTGTCTCTAGCCTGTGTCCTTGCTCACATTTACAAGCAAGTCACTTACTCATCAGTCTGAGGATCTGTTTCCAAGGAAGGCCAGGTTCAGACACAAGACAACCAGTGACTGAGCCCACTGTCCAGGACCGTGGAGGGAGGTCTCACACAGACAACTGCAGGAAAGCATGGTAGTCAAGAACACAGGCTGTGGCCTGGACTGCCTGGGTTTACATGCCTACAGAGTTGCTGTGAGTGTTGAACATGTTAATAGATGTAAAGCACCTAGGTCAGGGTGCACACCGAGTGCTTTGTGAGCATAGAGCTGGGTCTAGCTGGGGTAAGTGGCCAAATGCAGGTGAACCAGTAAGATGAAGATTAGTGTCCATGTCTTATCCAGCGGAGGCTGGGACTCAGAGGTGAAGCAGCTATCCCTAATAGGTAGTCAGCTGGTCAGAGGCCAGTCCCAGAACCCCAGGCCCACGTGACACCAACAGGTGAGCTTCTCGGACTCTCTGCCTGACTTGCTGTGGGTTTCCTGGTCTCTGGGGGCCTGACCTCAGGGGACTTGTCCTAGGCCTCTGCTCCAGAATATGTGTGATGTGCTTTGTGCATTTCTGCATCACTCATCTGGGGATGTCCCAGCACAGCCCTGCCGGCCAGCCCACCAGAGGGCAGTGTGGAGGCCACTGAACAGATTCTGAGCTGCCACTTTCCGCTGGGGCTTTTGCTTACCCCACTCTCTGTTTCGTGGGGACTCTTCTACAAACTCTTGCTGTTATCTCTCCAAACTGTGGCCTCTGGTACTCGGTGTGTAGGCAGCATGGCAACCAGGCTTCTGGGCCACCTGGGGCTGAGTCCTAGCTCTGCCAGTTCCTGGTTGTAAACCCTTACAGCTCTGGGTCAGGCTCAGTTAACTCACCTGTGGAAGAGTATCCTATGACTTGTAGAGAGGGTCCCTCATGAGTCTCGAAGTAGCCCGTGTCCAGTTCCTACCGTGGCACAGCAAGGTCAGCATGTCGGCTCCACGCCCTCCTTCCGCACCTGGTACACAAATTTCCCTGAATATCTGAGGGGTCACTTACTTTACCTCATGACCCCCCCACACATGCCAGAGACCAGTTTCTCTTTTCTTGCCTGTCCGGAGCTGACTATGGCCATGGTTGCCTGAAGACATTAGTTGGGATTGGCCCTGGAGCCTCCTCACAGGCATCCCAGAACCCCTACCTCTGCCCCTCCCTGGACAAGAGCCCCGTGTCCAGTGAAAGCACTTCTTTCAGTTCAATATGACAATACCAGTGGAGTGCCTGTCAGTGCCCATGACACCAGGATGACAGCAAATGGCCCAAGCTTCATCCAATGGAGAGAAACACCCTTGGGTGGGAAAATCTATTGACCGTCCCCTTCGTGTGAGGGTGGTGGGAGTGGAGACCTTCACATCGGGAGGAAGCAGGTGAGAGTGACAGTGGGGCGGCTGTCCTGGCCATCTCGGGAGGGACCGAGGAACTGGACTAAGCAGTAGTGAGGGAGTGAGGGCTGTGAGGCTGGACCCCAAAGAGAAACTCTCTGAGAAGTCCCCGTGGGGAAGAGGCTGAAGGAGATTTGAGGACAGGGATGCCAAATTTCCATTTCTAGGTTGTCTGTGGCTCTGCAGAATAAAACCTCTGAGAATCTGAATTGTCAGGAAACGCGGGCCCGGGAGCCCACCTTTCAGGGCATGAAGGAATGGGAGGAGTATCTGCAGGGAATTGTGGGAAATTCAGCCAAGATGCTGAAGCAGAAGGATGGGACCAAGAATTCAGAGACGGAGAGTATGAGGAGAAACATCCCTGTACATCTCCGGCCTCTGCCGAGGAAACCAGACAGCAAAGGGAAGCTGGGACTGGGTCAGCTGCGTCCTGGCGGGAAGGACAGGACACACGCCCTGGGTGTGTGTAGCAAGGAAATGAAGTTCCATTCACAGAGGTGTGCGCAGCGGGGCAGTAGCCTAGAGCTGGTAATGGCTGGGTATCGCCAGGCTAGGACGGATGGGGTGGTGGAGGGAAAGGTTAGCAGATCACAGGCAGGGAGAGCCTTAGAGAGAGGACCACCCAGCGAGAGTGTGACTTTAGATGCAGGGACACCATCCATCCACCGACAACTGTGCAGCCAAAGAACCATGCGCTGACATCTCTCTAGCGCCCCCTGCTGTCCCGTGTGTCCTACCTCTGCTTTGGGGCTTCAAGGCTTTAATGGGAGCCCCCCAGCTGCCTGCAGCAAGTCAGCCCCCAAGTGCAGGACCTTTAATGCCCCAAGGGAAACTCCCAATCAATAGGCAGGAGAATTCACAGATCCAGACTGCAGTTTTGCTATGCACTCTAAGTGGGTCAACTTGAAGTTCATTCTGCAAGGTTCTTCAGAAGGTCCCCAGGGGAGAGGGCTCCAGCTGATCCTTCTCCTTTCCCCACTGCTCCTACTCCTCCCATGTGCTAACCGAGACCACCTTCCCCATGAACTGCCTTCCTTGGGGACCCTGTCCTGCACCTCTGGGACAACCCCAGCTAAGATGCCTGGAGAGTGGTCTGGAAGGGCACATGGGATCTGGATAGCAAGGGGGACGTTTCCACCTGGAAACAAGCAGCCAAGTTGTGGGAACACAGGAAAGGGGGTGGCCCAGCTTTGGGGGTAGGGATGCCCAGGAAAGGCTTTTTGGAAAATTCTACACTTGAGTCCGATCTTTCGGAAAGAAGTCTTTCCCCAGACTGAAAATCTTGTGGGGCCTTAAGAAGTGACTCTGTCCCCACTCTTCCCTGCAGGAGAGGAGCTGATGGCCTCCCACTCGCAGTTCTTCACTCCCCGTGCTGCTTTGAAAGGCTCCGATATGAGGGAAAATATCCTCTCTGGGGAGCACTTGCCCTTCATGCTTTGCCAAACGCCTCCTCAGCAACGGACCCACAAGCCCGCTGCAACCAACTGAGATTCAAAGAGGAAACGCATCCAAACAAAGGGTTGGAGCAAAGACTGTGTTTACCGTGGCTCTGTGGCGCTGTCGGCAATCTGCCCTGGAGGAATTTCTGCTGCCCGCGACCAGCAGGCCTGGGGCAGGCTCCTCCCCTGGGTGCAGACAAGTCTGTGGGAATGGGGGAAGGCTTGCCATGGCGAGTTGGAAGCTGTCTGATGAGCCTCAGGGCAGCGGCCCCAAATGGTTCTTTGATGCTTATCTCTTAATAAAGTGGGTTCTGAGTCCAACACAGGTGATCTTAGAGAGGGGGGGCTTAGAAGATGAGGGGTATTGGGACTGTGGTCCAAATCTCTCATTTATGGTGGGAAAACGAGGTCAGAATAGGGAAATGACCGGCCTTGGGTCACCATGTGCAAACAGCAGACCACTCAGGTAGTTGCTTTAAATCCTGACAGCAAAAGAGCAGGGTGGCAGCTAAGTTTTCAAGCTTTGGACTGATTTGTTTCCTCTAGAGACCTCAGACATTCTCCTGGATTCTCAGATCCTCAAGTGCAGGCATCCTAATGGCCAGTCTCCCCCGAAATAGGACTGTAAGTCAATTAAATTTCCCCCCACATGCATTCCTGAGTCCCACTCGTAAACCTGGCTCTGTGGTGCATCCTGGATGATGAAAAGTGTGAAAAGCAAATGCAGAATAAACACAAAAAGGTGGACTCTGTCCTCAACACCTGGCAAAGAAGACAGGCCAGGCCCCAGCACCCCCACCCCAGTCAGGTGTTGGGTGGGCATCCTGCCTGCAGTCTTGTCCTAGCCTCCTGTCCCCATCCCCACTCAGCCTTCCTCTGAGAGGAGAACTGATGTACTGAGCAGCTGTCTCATCAACTCCATCCGTCAACAACTCTGTGAAATAACCACTGGTATCACCCCATTTTACAGATGAGGATGTGTCAGCTTCCCTACACCCCGCACCACAGCTCAGGAGTCTCCTCTCCATTTCCGTGGCTGACGTTGAATAACGTTATCAGTGAATTCATTCCAGGTGTGGAAGCCTGGCTATGCCTTACTTTACCTGTCCCAGGTGATGTCTGCCTTCCAACAGGGGAGCCCGGACAGGTAGTGCCTCAGTCCATTGCTTTCCGGCCTTGGCTGTGCAGTAGAATTGCCTTAGAGGCAAAGTTAGAAAAAGAGAATAGGTTCCGCTCCAGAGACTCTGGTTAGGTGGTCTGGGTGGGCTCTAAGAGCTGTACTTTTTTAAAAGCTCCGTAAGATTTCTGAGGTACACTGATGGTTGTGAAGAGCTTAGGCTTCCGAGGGCTCGAGCACCGGAGCAAGCTACAGTTGCGTTGAGAAGTTTCAAAGTAGCTGGGACTCAGAGATGTTGAAAGCAGACTACTGCCCAGTTACCATGGCAGGAGCGGTAATGTTCAAAACAGGCACTAATCGTTAAACTCTCACCGGGGAGGGTGCTGTGTTGGGTTCCTTAAACACAGGATCGCTAATCCTCCCAGTGACTACGTGGGGCAGTTTTTCTCCATTTTATGAAAAGGAATGGAGGTTCAGAAAACCCCCCTGCTGCCTGCCAAAGCCTGTTCTCACCACAACACAGCCCATTGCCTCTGTATCACCTCCCACGTCCCGCACTCTGCCTTCAGCAGGTGGTTCGCACCCATAGAATCTAGCGTGGTCTTCACAGTCATTGCGCGGCTCCTGCCCCTCCCCAAGGCAAAGCTGCTTACAAATGAGCTCAGAGCTGGAGGACAGAAAATTACATCTGTGTAAACTCCTTGGCTCCTACCAAGAAGACTTATGTAAATGCCATTTTCTTGGTTTGGAAATCCTTTGAGTTTTTCTCCAACATGAACATCTTTCTTTCCATGAGATTACTCAAAATCCATTTCTTTAATCGGTTCTTCCCAAACCCCTTGAATCCTCATCCTTAGAACTCACCTTCATTTATCAGCCTGTATTGAACATCATGCAAGCCTGGTTTAATGACTTATATTGTGTTTACCAGGTGCAAAAAGCTTGCACATATTTTAGATCTAGAACCTTTACAATAACTCTCCAGGATGATATGATTACTCCCATATTTCTGAGGTCCAGAGACACTAAATTATGACTTGGCCAAAGACTAATAGTTAGTAATGGGGTGGAGGAGGGTTGGAGCCTAGCGTTGTCTCTCCCCAAACCCAAATACTGTCCATGAGCCACGCTAAAGACTTGCCAAAATACAAGGATAAAAGTAAGACCTCTATTGTGTACCCCAAGAAAAATGTACATCATGGGGTACTTACATATTTAATCAAACTTCCAGGCGTCCACATGGAGTAAGTCCATTCTTCGATTAAGGACATCTAGTGGATGCCCACTAAATGCTCAGCACTATTCTAGGCACTAAAACATTAAGGCAAATATGACCTGCTCACTGGGGTTGGCGTAGACAAGCAAAATAGTGAGAGTACGGCATCAAGGATACAGGGACAGAGACAGGCAGGTGTTATCATGGGAGCAAAGAGGGGTCAGCTTAAGGGGACCAATGGAGGCTTGCGGACAATATGCCCCTGGGGGGTTCTTAAAGGTGGTTAGGGACTGACTGGAAGAGCATGAGGAAGAGTCCACGCAGAAGGGACAACATGGGCAAAGGTTTGGAGCCAAGAAGCAGAGCCACTGAGTGTGTGTGTTTGCACACATCTGTGCATAGGCGTGTGTGTGTGTGTGTGGGTGTGTATGTGTGCACATGCAACCATGAACACGTGCGTGCATGTGTGGTAGAGCAACAAATGGTTTCTCGTGGCCTGAGGACTGAGTATGAGGTAGTGAGGAGACGGGGGCCAGTGAACGGAGGGTCTTCTTTCTAGCGCTTGCTATGTTTTTGGGACTATCCAAGTTGTCATGGGAGTTATGATACAAGGAAGAGACAGACATTTCATTGTATTATTTTTTATTGTAGAAAATTTCAAACATTCAAAAAATTATAAATAGCATTGTTATGACAAATGAACATGGAGTCACCACCCAGAAGGAACAGAGGTTCATGTTTGTTCTGTTTGCCTTAGGGCTTTTAAAAAAATGTGAAAGTATCAGAGGTAGAGGTGAGGTCCTGTTCTTAGGGCTTCTGATCCCTGCCCCTCCCCAGGGGGTGGGGGGCAGGCTATCATCAGACTTCAGGTGGACAGGAAACCTCGTGTGCCTGCCTCAAACATTGGGCACGTTTTCATATACATTGCCTTGTGTGTTTTTGCAAGTTACATAAATGGTAATATTCTGTATGTTGCATTTTGCCACAAATATAAGTATGACTGTATTCATTGATATTCTCTATAATAAGCTATGGTGGGGTGTTTTGTTTTGTATTGTTTTGGTTTTGGTTTTACTGAAGAAACTGCACAACCCATGTATGGCAATGTGTTCTTATTTTTACAAATTTTAAATTTTGCTTTAATTCATCTTAAATTTGCTTTTGTATAGCGATGTGAGATGAGATGTTGAGACCTAATTTTATTGTTTTCCTTATATTAATCAGTTGCTCTGTACCACTGAACAGTCTTCTTGTGTCCACTGATTGAATTCTAATGTATTTCTAAAGTTGCTATATATGGGGGCACCTGGCTGGCTCAGTCGATGGGGCTTGTGGCTCTTGATCTCGGGGTTGTGAGTTCAAGCCCCATGGTGGGTGTAGAGATTACTTAAAAATAAATAGACAAAAAAATAAATGAAAGAAATAAAGTTGCAATATACGGGTGGTTTTCTTTTTCTTTTAGATTTTATTTATTTATTTATTTGAGAGAGAGAGAGAGAGAGAGAGCATGAGCAGGGAGGAGGGACAGAGGGAAAAGCAGACTCCCCACTGGGCAGGGAGCCCAATCCCAGGACCCTGGAATCATTACCTGAGCCAAAGGCAGACACTTAACAAACCGACTGATCCACCCAGGCGCCCCTATGGGTGACTTTCTTTCTGGGTTCTCCTTTCTTTTGTTGATCTATCTGGAAGATTGTTTGCAAAGTAGCCACAATTGAATGTATGGGAGGCCAGAAGGGAGAAGGGTAGGGACAGCTAATGTATTAGCCAAAGCCAAATAGTATTTGTCACATGGTTTTGCTCCTTCATCCCGTAAGGTGGTAAATTTGATTAATGGATTTTTGTAATATTGAGTCTTTTTTTCATTGTTTTGTGTGTGTTTAAATACTTTGCTGGAATCAATTTACTAATATCAGAATTTTTGCATTTTTGCTCAAAAGTGATATTGCCAGTGATTTTCCTTTTCACTCTGATTCTCATCTCTTTGGTGTTGAGTTTACCAAATAAGTTTTTATTTTGCCTTATGATTTGGGTCTTGGGGTGCCTGCCAGCAGTGGTGTCAGTTTCAGCTGGGCATTGAGATTCTAGATCTGAGTGGGCCACCGGCACCAGGCCACGGGGACGGCTGTAAGACACACACAGAGCCTGGCAGCGAGTCATCTCCCCGTGGGGGTGGTCTCTGCAGCAGGCCACACAGCAGCCCACTGACTATTCTCAGATCACCCATGTGACCGCTCTCGGGCAAGGGAAAGTGACCTCATGGGTGGCGTGAGGGGCCATCGGCTAAAATCAGAACCCGTGTAGCTGACAGCTCCATCAGCGTAGCTTCCAGATCCCCACAAGGGCT
The DNA here is from genome assembly GCF_004348235.1 of Phoca vitulina. Taxonomy (NCBI): domain Eukaryota; kingdom Metazoa; phylum Chordata; class Mammalia; order Carnivora; family Phocidae; genus Phoca; species Phoca vitulina. The sequence continues at coordinate 28,173,138 of NW_022589721.1, forward strand.
GTGCCCATTTACACATCAACCCCACACAGGGAAGCTCAAATGTATAGCTTCATGCGGGCATTCACGGTCTACCCACGTCCTCCCAGTTCACCAATCATGGGGCGTTTTTTTCTTTTTCCTTCCTTAACCATATGTCGTGTTGCCTGAAACAGAGCCGACACTCCCCCTTTATCAGGTGTCCCGGGTTTACCCACAGTCAAATTTGTCCATCCAGAAAGAGAAGATTTTGTTCTTCCTTTTATTCTCAGCGAGTTTCCCTCTTTCTAGTCTCTAGGAGAGCTTGTAAAAAGGTAGAAACTGTCCATTTCTAGAAGGGTTCGTGAAACTTGAAATGATTATGTGCTATTGTGTTTATGGTAGGGGGTAGATTTTTATTACAAATTTAATTTACAGAATGGTCATGTCAGGTTTTCTGTTTATTCTTGAGTATATTTTGGTAATTTTTAATTTTTTAAAAACATATTAATTTTATCTTAGTTATTAAAAATCATTGTGATAATACTATCTGCAGCATTGTTTATTGTTAAAATTTCTCCTGAAGCCACAGTTATGCTTTCTTTGTCCTTCCTAATATTGTTACTTGTGTCTTCTCTCCTTTCTTGAGCAATCTTGTCAGATAGCTCTTTACGAATCGTCTCAATGAGCTAGCTACCTTTTTAAAAAAGAAATGCCTTTACGGTGTCCTTTTTTTTTTTATTTAATTGCATTTTAATTTTATTTTGATTTTACCTTTTCAAGTTCCTTTCAGTTTATTCTTTGGTTCTTTTTCCAGCTTTTGAATTAAATATGTATCTTCTGAGGATTTAATTTTTTTCTAATGCCTACATCTAAGACAATATATTTCCCTCTAAGTATTCTTAAATCACATTACTCAGGTTTTAATGGATAACGCCTTTCTTGTCATTCACTTCTAGATTTCCATTATGATTTCTGCTTCGACTCATGAATTATTAATTGTGTTTTTTTCAATTTCTAAACATATGTTTTGTTTCTTTGCATACTTTCCCTCAAGGAAGGTGATGGCGGCCTATTTTCCTGACAGCAATGACGCAGAAGTTTCCCAGAAAAACATAAAGGTGGAAATAATAAACACATCAGGTTTCTCTCACAGGAAAAAAAAAATAGAAATAACTTTCCTAGATGAAGTATACAACTGCACAGAATAATGTTTACTTACTGCTGATTTTCTTGTGGGCATGTTATCATTCAACCCACATTTAGTTAATATATGCAACGGCTATGTTTGGAAGTGAGGAGACAGTTTGGGAGCAGGAGAAATCGAACAGTGAAGAACTCTGCTGGGGCCAGCAGGGAGCATGTGGGGCCAGCAGACGGGGCCACTGACCCGGAGAGGTGGGTAAGGACCGTCCTTGGAGGGTTCGGTTGACCTGTGCCTTGTGGAAGAAGCAGGAGCCAACCAGGTGGTGGAGAACACTTCTCCAGGCCTGGGAACAGCCTGGGCAAATGCATGGAGAACCACCAAGGAGGTGGACTTAGGGGATGATGCGGGAATGGAGGAACATTGAGCCATTTTTTTTTTTTTTTTTTTAGCAGCACCTAGAAATAAGGTCAGAAAAGCAACAGGATTCTGAGCAGGGTAGGCTTCTGAAGTGATGGTTTGAAAGGTGAACTTCACGTCTCTCCAAAGCCCTCCAGCCTCCCCAGGGACTCATGCCGCTTCCTTTGCTCCTGGGTCCAGCTGGGCCGTCCTCACCTTCTTCTAAGGAAAAACAAGAGCAGGCCAGTCTCAAGGCATGGAGAAATCATTTGCCTCACAGCTCCACAGGTGAGGAACAGAAAGGATAGCACAGCAGCACTGGAACTCTTCCAGCTCTGGGCTCTGTGCGGGGGCCCCCCATGCATTACCTCATTCAGTTCCACGAGCCAGACTCTGTCCCACCACTGGGTCTCACGTCACAGAGGAGCCCATGGGGTTTCAGGGTGGTGAGTGCCTGCCTATGCGGAAAGCAGCTGAGGCAGGGTTCAGTCTCTTCAGGTCCAACAAAAAAGCCCATGGCTCCCTCCTTGTTTCTCTGGAGAATGAGAATGTCAGTTTTTCCTGTGGGACTCCCAAAGGTAATAAGGCAGACTTACAGGCAACCTTAAACCTTACCCACGGCTTTGTAGTAGTTGTAGCTACACAAGAGAGTGTCACGGGCCACCAAGCAATGGCTAACTCAGGAAACAATTCTATCATTTAGGGTGCTTTCAGCTGACAGTAACAGAGTATCTGACTCAATGTGACTTAACCAATAGGGTTTTATTTTCCTCTCCAATAACAAGGTGTCCAGAAGTGAGTGTTTCTAGAACTGATTCAGCATCTTGAAATGCCCTCAACGAGGACCCAAGCGTTCCCCCTCTCTGAGCTGATCTTCTCGGTGCATAAATCATGTCACCGCTCATGGTCCCAAGATGTAAATGCCAAAAGGAAGAGGGAAGTAAGTGCCTTCTTTTTTTGTTTTAAATCTATTTTTATCATGGAGTGGGGATGAGCATTTTCTGGGAGTTTCTCCCAAACATTGCAAACTTCTCTTTATGTCTCCTTAGCCCAAACTGATCCTCATGACACCCCTCGTTGCAAGGGTCTGTCACTTCCATCCCCTGTCAGAGCTGAGCCCAGCTGGGGCAGAGACAGGCAGGCAGCCTGGGCACTGGTCAGACCGTCCACAGGGTCCACAGCGTCGGCCACAGAGACGCAACCTGATCGTGCATTACTGCTGCCTCCTGCTTGCATTTATTGTCTGCTGCTTTATACCATGTATGACTCATTTAGGAAGGGAAACAGCCACCTATTACTTAAATAAAATTTATTTGGTGGAAACACTTTCCAAACCAGGAATCAATTGTTTATTCGTCTATACAGGAGATATTTGCTGAGAACCTACTTCCTGCCAAGTTAGGTACTAGAGACAGAGAGAAAAATCTTTGTCATTTAGATGATGATGATGACTATCATCATCATCATTCCATCATCAAGTGATTCCTTTGTGGTAGAAAAATGTTAATAATCCCTGACTCTGTTGTTAGAGATCTTTACCTCCTGGGGTGGCAGATCTATACTTATCCTAAGGCAGTTATTAAGCAGGATGTGTTCCCCCCTCCCCGCCCCCCCACCATCCTGTCCTGGGCATGGAGTGAGCTGGAAGGACTGAAATGTGGGACAGTGCATGCAGAACTCACCCCCAGGGAATTTGTGAGCCCAAAGTAGGCAGACACCGTGAAGCTGTAATTCTAGAAGACATTGGCTTTGCTGCTTTACTTCACAGCAAAACCCAAAGTCCCTTGGTTGCAGCATCCCCAGGTTTTCTATGGGAGGACCTAAGTCAGCCAAAGACATTTTCCCATCTTCATAGGGTGTCCCCTTCCAGCGCCTTGCAGGAAGTGGAGTCCCACATCTGAGATCCGATGAGAGCAGTCCAGGTACCAGGTGCCAGGTGGGGGGGGAGAGTTAGTGGAGGAGCAGGCTGGCCCCACAAGGCCTGGGAAATGGATGGGCAGTGCGCAGGTCAGGTCCTTTCATCAGAGAGGGATGCCCGGCAGCAAGGGTCAGAGAGGAGAGTGAACAATAGCACCAGCAGTAATAGTAAGGGCCTGGTGAAGGTACATTTAGTATGAGCCTAGAAGCTCAATCTTGTAATCCTCGCTTCAATGCTGTAAGGCAACTGAGGTGCAGAAAGGTGAAAAAAAAATCTTGCTAGAAAGCATCAGAAATGGGTTTCAAACCAAGTTGACCTGTTTCCCAAGTTTTTGCCATCACACCATGGTAATTTGAGTGCAGCTGTTAGCTTGGAATGGGCTATTCATGAAGGCCTGGTAGAAGATGTACAGAACAGGAATATTGGGGCCAGAGAGTGATTTATTTGAGTGATGATCATGAGCTTCTTGAGAGTGGGCATTGTGTTCCACTCAGCTTTTATTCCTAATGCCTGGCATATACTGTGTGTTTGATAAATGTTTACTTAGCAGGTGGATGCATAGGAAGAGGTATGTGATAGTGGATGGATAGAGTCTAATTATGGAGTCTGCACTTCAGCCTCTAGTTGTGGGGGGGGGGGGTGGCATCAGGAATGTTTCTAGAGCAGAGAAAGTGACGGGGGAATAGCGCTGTTTCAGGATCACCTGGGCAGAAATGTGCAAAATCTTCATTCCCAAGTCCCTTGAGGCAGAGTGTATCTGATCAAATCCCCCATGGGGAGTCCTGGGCCACCCCAGCCCAGCCAGCCCTACTCAGGCTGGGGATGTGGGCTCGTCAGCACATCACGGTGGGGGGACTCTGGCATAGGCAATAGGGAAAAGGGGAGCTGAGGAGCCAAACTTATCACCCTTTAGCATCCTCCCTGCCTGTCCACCTGTGGGTGAGGCCACCCAGCCCACTCTAGTGGCATTGTCTTGAGATGTTCTCCTGGTTCCCCCTCCCGTTTACCACCCTGGGCCCACATCCTTCACTATAAATGTCTCCTTTCAGATCTCATTCTTGCCTGTCTGCTTACCCACTCAGGCTTGGCACTTAAAACTTCTGATTCTCAAACCACATCAGCACCTTTTACCAAGGTGCTCAGTTCATTTTGTGTTTGAAACATGTCTCAGAGTTGTGAGATGCATGTTTTCTCCTTTGCTCCAGCCTGGCTGTCCGAATCCCAGCCTCCAGCTCAGGTGGGCGAACCACTGGGATGATGAGAGTAAAGACACACTCTTATAGGAGAGCCAGTGTCCTGGACAGACATTGACTATGCAGAAGCCAGAAGAGGGGCACTGAGCATGCTGCTCACAGGGCCAGGAAGAAAGGATTAGGTGGAGACTGACCTGACTTGCCATTAACCAAAAAATGAAGTCCATGAGAAAACATGGCAGGAGGCAAGAGGTGTGTATGTGTGTGTGTGTGTGTGTGTGTGTGTGTGTGTGTGTGTGTGCGTGTGCGTGCGTCTGTCTGTCTATCTCTGTGTGTTTGTGGTTGGGTGTCCTAGGCAACTATGTCAAATCCATAGAACATGTCTTTCAAGGCTAAGCTTGGATTAGTAACAAATGCTTTGGGATATTGCACTACCTAAAGATGCAAAATAGAATTGATTGCTGGCAGTTCCTTGGGAAAAGATATCAAGAACATCTCCAGAAAGAGCTGTTGTTGCTTCGGGATGTTTGCCAAGGGTAGGAGAGAGGGGGACACACCATGCGTGCCATGCATTTCCCATCTCATGAGGAGTCACGGGGTCAGAGGTGCACAAAAGTGTCCAGTTCACATTGTCACCCTGGGAAGAAGGCCCTTTAGGAAAGCTCTGATGGGTGGTCATCACATTGCCTCCTCAAACGTCATTGGGCAATGAGACCCAGGTCTTTTTCTTGTAAAGCAATCCTTTCTGTTAGACAGGTTTAGCTGTTGAGAAGTTCTTCACTGGATGGGATCCCAATCTGCTCTTGTTTCCACACACTTGTGTTGGTCCTATTTCCGCTCTCCTGAGATGCACGTGATGAGAGTTGTCTTTCTTTCGCACGGAATCATAATGCCTCTCCAGTCCTTCTTTTCCTCTCCACTCTTTTGTGGATTTGAGACCCTTACCACTCACCTCTATCCTCTTTCTCCTGCTGAGTCTGTACCAGGTGCTCCATCAACCAGTGCACAAATGAGCACCTCCAGTATTTGGAGAATACCCACCCTTTCCAACCCCTGAGGCCAGAGTTGAGTGGCTCTGACCCTCAGAAGCTTCTTTCTTCCATTGAAGATTAACATTCTTCCTCAGGGATTCTCCCTATTGTTCTTACTTCTACCCTTTGGAGCCATCCAGAGAGTCTTAGTAATATGCTCATTTCAAGGAGCAGGGGGAGATGGTGAAGAGGACTTGGTTGAGGAGATCTAAGACACAATTAATAGAGCTGTTCTCAGTATGCCCTGTTTTCCAGATGGACTTGTGGCTCCTTGGAGAAGCAGATGCTTGGGATCCTACTCCCTCTCCCCCCATCAGCACCCATCATATATTACCCCTGAGTTTCTCTTGATGATGACTAGCTCTAACTCCAATTTTGAGCTAGAAGAAGGTTCACTGCCTCTTTCTATGTTCAACACTGGCTGTGAGGGCAGGGGTGACAAGAGGGGATGTCACCAAGTAAAATTAGGTAATAAAAACTAGGTGACATAGTTCTATTGAAAATGCATCCCTCATGCAAAATGCAAGACGTGACAGCTTTTGTCCACAGAGCTGCCTGAAGATTGAGTTTGACATTGCTGAAAAAGGAGATGATTTTTTTTAGTGGACTTTTTAATGTCTTGGTGTTTTTAAGAGGATATAGATTTTTTATTTGTTTATTTCTGTATTGCTACCTTTGAAATCCTTGAAGACTGATGCCCTCAATCTGAATTTGTTCAGATTGCCCTTTGTAATGAAATAGAATTTAATTTATTTCTCTGGATGTATTCTATTTTTCCTGCGCTCTTGCTTTCTTGAAAGTTTGCAGACATATTTGTCACCGGCCTTCATAATAAGGTCCTGAATTAGGATACCCTTATGGAATAAATGCCTATATATGTATGTATATGTATTTACATATTTGGCAGCAGGCTTTAATTTATAATTTAGTTCCATTCCTCTAGTTGATGGCAAGGGAGCATGGCTTTTTGAAAATGCCCAAGTGTACTTAATTCTTGAACGCAATTTACACACTAAAAATAAGTCCCCAGCTTCTGGGGGTTTCTGCATGTTTATGCATTTTTTATTTCAAATAGCCATGTGCGTCTAGTGCTTCAGTGAGGAGGATGAATGAAAAAGAGAATGTGGGCTTGTTAGCAGAATCAGAGTCTGAGGAACTATGAACATTTTCACTTTAGAATTGGTAAAATTATTGGCAATATTGTGCTTGCAGAAAAAGAAGGAGAAGAAGTTACTACTTCTTGGGCTATCATATTTCTCAAACATATGATATGACAGGAACTAATTTGCCTATGAGGTTGAAATTAGAAGGAATCTGTCCTATTAACTCTTTCTGTCCCAGGAAGCCCCATAAATGTGAAGGCCCATTTCCAGGGAAGCTGGAAGAAATCCTTCTATAGCTTTGGCCCAGCTGGACAGTCTCAGGTTAGGGTTGCAGAGGCAAAAACACTCAGGAGAGGAAAAGCCAGGGGAGATGTGCAGTCACGCCCTAGAAGGAGGCAGAATTCCGAAGCAACTAAGCCGTATTGATGCTCATGACCCTCCCCACCAGCCCCCAGCCCCCAGCCCCCAAGAGTACTTGGGACCACAGGAAGAATTTCAGTGGCCTGGGGCATGTTTAAGGGCAGTTGACAAGCATTTGGCTAGAGGAGGGCCTTTGTTCAAAAATCAAAGTACAGGGTATGTAAGCAGATGGGATGTGATGCAGGGAAGAGGGTTTCAGGCAACAGAGAGACAGGGCAGCTGCTTTAGGAAAGGAAAATTTGAGAAAAGAAAAAGATGCTTAAGGAAGAAATGTGGAAGTTTGGGTGTTGGTATATGTGATTTCTTCTTCTTCTTTGTGACTGAAGTAGCTTTAAGAAATAATACTTAAAAACAAACAAACTACCTTTCTCTTCCAGGTTTAAAGAGTTTATTTGTGAGGTGGTTTGGGGTGTGTGGATATGTGTGTTTGTCAGTTTGCCTTTTTGATGATTATGTGGTGAGAAAAGATTTAAATGTAGATTGGAGCACCCCAAGATTTTAGCTAAGTCCAGATTATGCAACAGATAAAGCTCAAAGACCTTAAAAATGGACAATGGAAGAGCTCTTCCATGATTTTCTCACCCTGCCGTGCCCAATCCTGAGGATGCTGTTCCTAAAAATCTGCTTGGATGAGAATTTCAGGTTGAAGAAGTAAGGTTCCTAACAGGAACGAATGAGAGTTGATACTGAATCTAGAAAACACATGGGGCATTTCATACATCGTAAGTGAATGATAAGGGGCATTGTACAATTGATATCCAGTTACCATTTCTGATTCCTAAGTAATTTCTAATGATCTCTCTTCTCTGCAATTTCAGAAAGATGCTTGAAAACCCTTTAAAAGTTGCAGGTTGAACAAGCACAGCTTTTGAAGCAATTAAAATGCATCTTAGTTTGTTTTCCCACCACTTCTTTAAAATCTATACAATGCGGCACTCTTCCCCTGCCCCTGGGTGAGAATAAGGCAAATCCAAGACTTTTCTGGTAACTCTCAAGTAACTGGCAGTTCAATCATCATCTTAAGTCTCAAAAATTGTCTTGATTCAGTAATGGAATGCCAAGTCAAAAATAGTATCCAAAACCTAAACAAGATTTGGTATTGAGTCTTTCTCCTTTCTCCAGCTTAGATGTTTTTAGGCTGGAAGACTGTGGAGAAAGAGGTTGGGGCTTTGGGTCAACTTCTCTATTCCTTGGTCTTGTGCTTCAATAATTTCCCAGACCCCAGCTTCTCAGAAGCCTCTGACTCTTCCAGGGTTGGGGGAGGAGGAGGAAGGAGAAGTAAAAGATTGGTAAGGTCCTCTTTGGATGGTGCCATCATCGGCTGCCCTAGCATTCCAGAACCTGGCAGAAGCATGGGCATTTTTTGGCTCTTCAAAAAACCTATCACTGAAAATCTCCCTTGAGGTTCCCACCACCCAGATGGAAGCAACTCTCTTTGGGCAGATGCTTCCTCACTTCCTCAGACCCTAGGGACTCAGGTTCTTGATGATGGGATCTGCCCCCACTCCTGGGCAGCCCTATCAATTTACATGTCTTTCTCTCACCCTAAAGAGTCCCATAGTGGTTCATGGGAAACACTCCAAGAAATGCTGGGTCCCCACCCAGCAGGATTCCCCAGCTTCTATCCCAGCTCTGCTCTGCCCTCTACATTTCATGGTTTGGAATCAGACCTCAACTGTGGGGAACACATTTCAAATAACTTGGGATAGTTCTATTGAAGACTCTCACTAAACTTGATATGGCACCCCAAAATATGATGACATCTCTAAAGAAATCTCCTTGATAATTTTCCTCCTTCTATCCCCTTAGCTCTCTTTAAATCCTCAGTGGGGAAGAGGTTCCTTTAGCCCTAGAACAGATCTTCTGACATTTCCTTTATAAATTCCAAACATGGGAATCTGGCTTTGAATTTCTCATCTGTTATCTCATGATACTTATCAGAGACTCCAGTTTCAACATCCTGTTCCAAATTTGTTTCAAGATAATTTGTATGCCAAGAGGAATTTTTATTTCTTCTCCCTTTGGTCTCCCATCCAAATGTTCCAAGACATTATGATTTTATGACTCAGTCTCTAAGACATGTTCTCTAAGTCACAAGATGGGGAATGACTCATGCCTGGTCTGTACTAACTGTGAAGCCCATAAAATACAGGATAGCTATACTAAAGTAAGTCTGGATATTCTAGAATTCCAGGTAGAGAGAATTCAGAAGAGAGAAAGGATTTTGTGTGCTAAGAATTAAAGGGAGAGACTGCATTATTTTAGGGAATTGGTGACTAGATCCAGGTAAAAGTACTTGAAAATTAAGGTGAACTTTGGAATTATTTTGGGGGACTGCCATGAGCTTCATATATAACATACCACTCAATCCTCCAAACAACCTGCTTATCCCTAAACTAGCATTCATTCTTCAGATTCTGATTATATGTTACTTTAGAAAAGCTTTTCTGACCCCAGACTATATTAAATGCTCCTACTCTATTGTCCCAGAGCAAATTGTATTTGGGTACTCATTGCACTGCGTTATAATTGTCTGTTTACTTCTCTGCTTCATTAGTTAGCTAAATGAAATGTCAAGTCAGCAATAGTAAATATTTGATAAATATTTGACATGTGTATTTTAGGATAGTTATGCTATAGTAATAAACACTCCCCAAATCTAAGCAGCTTATCAGAGCAGAGGCTGAGTGCTTAGTCAAGCAAAGTCCTAGAGACTCCCCCTGGTAGCTGCACTCCAAGGGGGGTATTATAGTGGAGAAAGGAACAACGGAAGGTCAGCATCAGCACCTCCATGCTTTGCTAGCACGTGACACAAGTCACCTCTCTCATGGCCCATTGGTCAGAAGTGGTCACAGGAAATGCTCACGAGATGCTTGGTGTGCACCGTTACAGCTGTCTACCCTGGTCCCAAAGCCTCAGTTTCCTCCTTCCATGTGGAAATGCTAGCACACTGAGCCCCTGAGATGACCTGGATGACAGGAGGGCTTACAGATGGAAACAAGTCCAAGTCCCTGCCCTCCGGTCATTCGGCATCTGGAGGGGAGCAGACAATGTTTAGGTAAGTCCCTCAGGTGGGATACTGAGAAGTGGCAGGACACTGAATGTGGCAAACCTTCAGTGCCAGGCTGGAGGATCAGGGACTTTCTTTTTTAAACAATATAAGCTACCATTTCTTAGATGGCTACCCTGTGCCAGACTATCTTATTTCTGTATTTACACCCAATCTGCTAGGTGAGGAGAGCAACAGCCACGTGGTGGAGTGGGAATTGGAGCTTGGGTCTGTAGAGCGTACACCCCTCTCACAAGGGAGATAGGTGCTTGAGACAAGTGTGGAAGGTCCAGGCCTGGGTGGGAGGGAAGCTCCAGGCAGGCTGTGAAAGAGAGAAAGTTAAGAGGCTGAGCCCAGGCAGCACAGTGGGGTCATGCTCTCCAGAGACACCTCAAGGCCCCTCCTCTTTCCATCAGTTACTAAATATCCCCAACCCCATCCCTGAGATTATGGGAAATGAAGTCAACTTGTCAATATCTGATTCCTTTCTTTTGTTCCCTCTTCACCAGCCCACTCTTGATGGCCTGGATCTCAGCACCAGGAGAGTGGAGAATATGGTGGGGTGAGCAGTCACAGGGAGTGAGGGAGCAGAGCAGGCATGGGGTCTCTGGGGAACTATGTGGCTATGGGGCTTCTTAGGATACTGTCTGCCTAATATGCATGTCAGTAAGTGACCTAGAAAGAGTCTCCTTCCTAATCTCAGCCCTAGCCCACCTGGGATAATGCTCTCCTATCTTTTCCAAAGATAGTGAATTTTATGTTTTACAAGTGAACGATAAGGAAGTCAATTTCTTTTGATAGATTTAATCCTGGCAATGCTATTGAGTGCCTGTGGGAGCCAGGCAGGAGCTGGGTGACGGGAGGGCTTACAGATGGAAACAAGTCCAAGTCCCTGCCCTCCGGGCATTCGGCAGCAGGCAATGTTCAGGTAAGTCCCTCAGACATGACAAAGTATGACAAAGGCCCTTGGGAAGGTAAGTGTCTGGAGCAACATGGACAAAGCTTGGGAGTTGCTGAGAAAAGGGTGGGAAATGAGATTTCCCTTTTTGAGGGGGTTTGCATTTGAAGGAGAGTTTGGGAGTCATAATCAAGGACTTTTGTGCACGAAGGGTTTTGAGCTCACATCCAAGTGCTTCCTGAATTGACCAATGGCACAAAAGAAAGATCTCAGAGAGTCTCTCCCACTGAAGCCCATGCCTGTCCCAGTGACCTGGGTGCTGGCGTGTGTGGCATGGTGCAGGGGTGCTGGGTGTTAGGACACCTGGTCTTAGCTCCTCCTGTGCTGCCAATCTGTTTTGTGACTTTGGACAAGCACTTTTCCCAGTCTGAGTGTCAGCCTTCTCTCTGCTCCCAGCAACTGGCAAAGCAGGCAAAGAAGAATTTATTCTCTTCATCTTGCAGAAAACAAAATTGAGTGTCGTGGAAGCGAGGAAGGAAATGCTCTGATTTGAGCGTTGCTGTTGCCCTATGAGGTGGATTATCATCACCACCCTCATTTCACAGATAAGACAACACACTAGAAAGACGGAGTTCTTCCTGCAAATGTGTGCATCTGGTTTAGGTGAAAGCAGGTGTTCCAAATCATGCCGGTCGGCCTCCAGACAACGTGTCCTTCCACTTCTGCTCACACATTTGTAGTATGAAATCTTGGGTGTGATTTTCAGAAAACATGAAGCATCATCTTTACCAGAATGAAGACTTTTCATACTTCAAAAAATCTATGAGACGTTCTGCCTCTGTACAGCTCTAAGGCCATTTGGAATACTATGAAAAAGGCCACTGATCTTTGTGTCCCCATGCCTTTGAGGAACTAAGATTTTTTCCTTTCTGAAGCAAATTAAATATTCCATCAGTGAAGCATAATTTAATAAACCCATGAAACTGAAGCTCTGGCTCTCATTAAAATGAAAGCCACCCATTTACCTTGTCATCATTTAGAGAAAGTTTCCATGACCTACTGGATCCTGAATCACCCCAAAGCCTACAATCAAAGCCATCTCGTGCTATTAGACTCCCAAACTCTTTCTTCAAATATTATTAAATTTATAAACTCTGGAGTAGAATGGCTTTGATCTCGTATTTCAATATAGAAAAATCTCATTAACTTAGGTGTCACTAATTCACTAAAGGTGGAAATCTGGGCTTGAGGCAGGCTGAAGTTGACTTTCTAGTTTGTGTATTTCTAAAAGTCAAATGTTTGCAGTTACATGAACTCATTTCATCTCCAATGTTAAGTTCCATTGGCACTGATTCCCAATTTCCCTTTAGATCGGTCCCCTTCTCTCTGCTTTTGGTGCTTCCTCAGGGGCTCTGGCCATCACCTTGGTCCAATTGTTCCCGCCTCTGAGTTTTGAATGCCCAAATCAAGTCTACATAGTGCAGCCAGATGATGTGTCAAAAGTCCAAATCTGCTCATGTCACACACCTGTGAGAACGTATACACCCTCTCCATTGCCTATGGGATGAAGTCCACTCTCTTTGCAAGCTCACAAGACCCCTTATATTCTGCACGTGCCTCTTCGCTCCAGCCTCATCCCTTTTCACTGTTATCCTCACTCTGAACTCTACTCGGGGACATTAGCCACCACACTTTCCCCAACATGACTTAGCCTTTCCCATCCTGTGGATCTGTGCATGCTGGTCCCTCTGACTGAAAGAGTTCTCCTGCCCTACCTCCTGCTAATTATGGCTGACTTATTCATATTCAGGTCTCAACTCAGACGACACCCTAAGATCCTCTAGGAAGATTTGCTTGATCCCTCAATCCTGAATAGAAATGACTCCTTTGTGTTCTCATGGTATCCCTGTACTTCCTCCATTGTTGACTCATCACCATGAACTGTCATTGCTTATTATTTTGTCTATATTCTTTATGAGATCATAGGTTCCTACAAGATCAGAGTCATCAGGAGGTGTCATCAGGAAAACACCTGGTATATAGTAGATTCTCAATCTATATTATTTGACTGAATAAATGAACAATCGTAAGCACATCGATGGAACTGCAGATGGATGCTGCATAGAAGGAAACCACACCTCAGAGATTTTAATGATTATCCCAACCAAAAGGGATTCTTCATGCCATACCTGATCCACCTCTGTCTTTCCAGCAGTGCTATCATAGTACCTTGGACATACTAGGTGCTCAATAAATATTTTTGCATGAACAATAGCATGGGACATGCTGAGTCTGGGTATGACTATGTGCTTTTCTAGGAGTTGAACAAGTGTGGCCAGTGGCCCTGGCTGATGGAGAACTCAGCAAGTTTCAACGACCGAAAAGTGAGTCCCACTGTCTCCACTTTTGTCCTCTTCTCTAGGGTCACCTCAAGAAGGATTGGGGGAAAGTCAAAACAGCTGGGTGATTCCATTAACAACCAATAATCTGGGAATGCTGCTGAATGCTTTTGAAACTGAAGTAGCAATAACTCCCCAAAGGTCCATTAACCTGAAGCCGAAATTAGATTATGTAGAAATAACATTAAATAAAGAGCCACAGTCCTCAGTTAATTGAAAGGCAAACTTGTGAATTATAAGATCATTCTCTTTGAAAGCCAGAATATTTCATCGCCCCAAGACCCTTGGGACCACTCTTGAGTGTCCAGCTTGAGGATCATTTTAGAGAAAGCACATTTCCTATAGGGGCACTTTAGAAATCTATTTGTTGTAGAAAACAGTCTGAAATGGGAAAAATTAAAAGGTTTGGAGTTAGACCAAAGTAAGATAGGTTTAAATCTTGGATCTGCCACATGCTAGTTCTGTGACCTTAGGGAAGTTACTTAATTTCTCTAAGTTCCAACAGTCTTGGCTATTAATGGGGGAGTGGGGATGGTAATAATATGTATCTTCTGGTCTCATCAGGATAGCAGGCACATAAATATATCATTGCAATACAAGGAAGACAGCACGTTGAGAGAGAGTGTTATCAGAGCACCCAGGAGGACTATCTCACCTGGCCAAGAAGTTTAAGAATGGCTTCTCAAACTGATGCCACCTTAACTAAATCATAAAGAATGAGCAGGTGCACGTGGATAAAAGGACAGGTCACTAGTACTTGCCCTGGAGGCCACCTAGACCCTGATCATTGAAAATTCAAGGGGATGGAGCTCAGTTCCCTGATAAAATTCCCTTCTTCCATCCCTTCCTTCTTTCTGAGCTTCCATATTTATTTCCTTCTGTCATTCCTACCCAAATTCCCATATTCCTTTTCATATTGGCTTTAGTGAAGCCTGAGAAAAACTGTCAGTGGCCATGTTCTCGGGCTCTAGGGGAACAGATTTTCCTCCTGATGGCACCAGTTCCTGCTGAGGACAGGACAGTGTCTCCATCTCCCTCTGCCTCAGGCAGATGGCAGGGAGTGTTGTGTTTCCACAAAAGAGCACATTGTCCCTGCTCTCGAGTCTCTCAGAGGGCCCTGTCAATGGAAGGCATGCAAAACAATTTGGAACTCTGCACCTGCCTTTTCAAAACACAGAAACTTTCATGGCCCACAAAATCACAAAGTTGGGAGATCCCACATGAAAGGCCCTGTATCTCAGTGGGTCTGCAGCGCTAGGGACCAAGGTCCTGGAGGACAAGTGGCTCGTGAGAATCTCTCCACACTGTACACTGTGGTGGTAGGAGTGATTATCATTATTCCTGTTTTATGGATGAGGAAACTAAAGCTCAGAAGAGCTCAGCAATTTCCCCCAAATCACACAGCAGGTATTAGGTAGACATAGATTACATGCTTGGTCTACTGAATCTAAATCTAGTGCTCTTTCATTATGATATATTTATTGTCTCTGTCTATTTATAAATCTCTGGATTTTGACCCAGTGTAGATAAATAACACAGAAGTTTGATTAAATTTTTACTTTCTGGTTTTAACTGTGGGTTTTTACTTTCTGGTTTTAGTTTCGCTTTTACTCAAAGTAAGAGCCAACCTCTTCCATACAAAACCTGCCCTTTCTTTAGTCCTTCTATGTCTTCACGTCAGTTGGGGGCACCACTGTCAATCTGTCATCCAAGCAAAAACCTGGTAATCATCATAAACTCTTCCTACTCCTCAAACCCACCAGCCCTCTGCCCACCTCCTGCAGTGAACCCCAGGTCCTATAGCTTTGGCTTAACAAATACCTCTTGCTTCAGTCCTTCCCTGAGTCTCCCTTTCCACTCCCACTCCAGCACCCTCCCTGAGTCTATTTCTCACCCAGTAAAGCACAACAACCTTCCAATTGGTTGCCTTTCTGAGGAGTTTCCTTAAATCCAAGGCCCATATGTCAGCAAGGTGATCTTTCAACACCACAATAAATACTTTCAGTGAGCACTCATTTGCTAAAAGAAGCAACTCTGTAGGGTGGAACATCTCCAAGCAAGGCATGGTGCCACCGTCTTTACATTCTACATCTCCCCCCCGGCCCCCGCAAGGTAACTCTATTAAAGAAGTCCTGTTATGCCAATTTTACAGTCAGAAAATGGCACAGCTGGACTGTTGGCACAGAAGGCTCAGACCGCAGGGCTGTGCTCTGTTCATGACGCCACACCACCTGCTAGATGAGTCCAATCCCCTTGGTGTCAAATATGGCCGAGCCACGTGCCTCTGGGCACCCCTTACGCCCTGCCCTCCTGCAGCTCACCAAGCTTACAGAGGGTTTTGCATTCTATTCCTGCACACATGCTCTCCCATGGCCTGGAATGCCTTTCTCTTTTCAACTGTCCTTCTAAACCCCACTCAGCCAGCAGCTTAAGGGTAGAACTCAGGACATTCTCACTCCAGTCTCGTCTCTTTTCCATCATAGAGCCCTGCCTCCTTCCCGTGGACTGTTATCACTTCTGGCTTGGATGACGATGGAGAGACGCCACTGGGGACTGCTTCAGTCGGTCATTCATGTAAAGGGATAGGTCTCTGTTAGCATCTTCTGAAAATTATTTCAAGTTTTAATTTTTTAAAAATGTAAAAGAAACAAGACTTGGTTTCCTCGTCAGACTAATAGCTGCTCTCTTATGTCATGCTGATGACATGGCTTCAGAAAAACAAGGTTCTCCCACCCAGTCGCAGGCCAGAGGATGCTCAGGGCTGCTCTCCAGGGAGGGATTGCCAGGCTTGGGTGTGCTACCTCTTGAGGAACAAAATGATCAGAATTCATCTGTTACATATTCCCATGTGGTGAGGGGTTTTCTTCTTCAACAAATGACTCAATGACAGACAAGGCGTATGTGGTATGTGTGCATCATACTCTCAGGCTTGTGGATACCAACTATAAGGACAAAAAAAAGAGAGACTTTGTCTTTAGAAAGTTACTAAAGATGAAAATGCTGGCCACTGAGTGAGGCCTCCATGAGTTTAGAACCCAACACACTCCTGCTGTGTGAGGGGGAAGGACCCCACCTGTGGAAACAAGGCTCTGAACTTCACAGGTGAGCAGAATGCAGGAGACTGACTGAGTCTGGGCTCCTGAGCCAGCTCAGGTGTGCAGCAGAGCCATGGGGGTCCTTTGGTGTGTCCCTTCACCTCTCTGCAGTCCCATTTCTGTTATGTAAAACAAAGAGATGGAACCCCTTCAATCTCTTCCTAATCATCACAGTTTTTATGCATTCACATCCCGCTCTCTAATTTAATGTTTTTCTTTTAAGTTAACTTAAATCAATCCAATTTTAAAGCTTACCCATTTTCCAAGGAATAATATCCATAAAATCATAGGTTGGGTTTGCTAATTACATGTTTTCACACTGTATCAGTTAGAAGGTCCTTGGTTGAAAGCAATTGAAAATAATTCCAGCCATCATGAGCAGAGACAGGTTGTATTGGAGGGGTATTGGGGCCTGAGATAACTTTCAGGAGGCCAGAAGTTCAGGCATGAAAGCAGTGAGTATCAACGAGGCTCCAGTTGGCCCAGGAGCAGAATCATGGCAGCAGTCCTGCCGTGTAACCACTCTGGTCTCTGCAAAACACACTGTCCTGTGAGTTTTGTGTATTATGTGTGCCATGCCACCACCACAGCACGAATGTGACCATCAACCACTCCCCAGCCAGAGCTGTGTTATATGCTCAGACTTCAAGATCCTGGGGAGAGTATCTGGTTGGCCAAGCCCAAGTCACATCTATTTCCTGCCCACCACTGGACAGGGTTGGGGAGAATAAAAGTCTGATCCCTGGAAAGTCTGTCCAGGGATCTCTGGGACAACACAAAATGAGAGATTCCCCAGTAGGAAGAGCAAGGGGCTCCTCGGGAAAGCAGGTTGAATGGTGAGTAGTGCAAACACAAAACAAAACATCAAAAAACAAATATCCATTACACTCATTAAAATAATCATGTGACTATGAAAATAGGAAGTTCAACCATGTACCATAACATTATAAACTCCTGTGCCAACTACCCCATGCACCACCTTTACCTTTCTTAAAAAAAAATTATTTATTTGAGAGAAAAAGTGAGAACATGAGAGAGAGAGAGAGAGAGGGAGCGAGTGCGCAAGCAGGGGGAGGAGTAGAGGGACAAGCAGACTCTCCCTTGAGCAGGGAGCCTGATGCAGGACTTGATCCCAGGGCCCCAGGATCATGACCTGAGCCAAAGGCAGATGCTTAGCCAACTGAGCCACCCAGGCATCCGAACCCATGCACCACCTTTAGGAAGCCCCAAACCAGTCTGTCTCTGAGGACCCTGCGATTTGGCCTCCACTGCATATAAGTGAACACCATTGAGTTAGAATGAATAGACTCATCTTGTACTTCCTCCAAAAAACTGACTCTTGGTTATTTTTGTTTTTATTTTTATTTTTTTTGTTTGGTAACTATTCTTTACTTGCAGCTGCAGAACCTGTATAGAGCCATTCTCTGACTCTTTTCGGTTGACCTTCTGCTTCCACCTCATTTCTTATGTTTAGACTCTAATGTGCTGTCATGGTTTTGCATTTCGCTAGGGTAAGTAGCAGGTAGTTGGCAAGGAGGAAGGAATATGAGGCTTTTTGCTGTTCTTGAGATCCTGCCATCGTGTGACCACAGTGTAGCTTCCTGAAATTCCCTGGACCATGCCAGATAGTGCATGTTCCCAAAGGTCAAGATATAATCTCATGCCAGGGTTTCTCTGGGGTTCCGGAGAGAACGTATTCTTCACAGGGCTTTAGAACCACGTAACTAAGTCAAAGTTTATTCCACTCTTCCTAAACTTGTATTTGGTACTACTCATTAAACTACCCTACATCCCATCAAATAAATGTTAGCTGTGGAAAAAAAAATCTCAGCAACCATATTGTTCACTTTTATTGATAAGGCCCAGAAAGGCAAATGATTACCCAAAGTAACCTCCAAAGAAATGGTACATTGGGCCAGAACCAATATTCTGGAAACTCTTCTGAAACCCGGGATAGAAGTTCTAGTTCAAGTATTAGGTTACTTTTTTTTTTTCTAACAGACCCTCTTGCCCCTGCCAAGGAAGAATATCCCCAGTTAACGATACTTTATGTAGGAAAATGAAATAGAATTCTTCCTATAGATGGAATTACAGATGCATCTTAATGCATCTTAATGCATTGTCTTATTGATAAATGATAGGTAATTCCCATGTATATATGCACACCCCCCACACCACCACCACCACCAAAAGAGTAAGTAAATAATACCCAGTATTTGAATGCTTTCTTACAGAAATAAATATTAGATATAAAGGTTGAAATCCAAAGTATGGTAGGGAAGAAAAAGGTTAACAGCTGGTCTTTTAGCCATCCTTTTTACCAGGGAGAAATGAATAAAGAAAAAAATAAAAAGAAGAAAGAAATACAAGGTCAAATCTTGTAAATATGTTACTGGTGGAATGATAACAGAATTCTTATCAATGGAATTCTTCCAGTAGAATGCACTCAGTCAGTTTGGGTTGCTTATTGTGAACAAAATTTATAGATGAAATTTATAGATTTCTGGACCATAGTCTGCTGGAAGATGTCAGTCTCAGGAAGGTAATAGAGTATAAGATGGAGCTACTTTATGCTGAAAAGGTTTCTCCCTTGGGAAAGTGATGCCCCACATGCATCACTTAGAGACCCCATATGTTAAGTCAGCGGTAGCCTGACGGGATGAGGCAGAACCCCAGAAGCAGTGTTGATGGTCCTGTACTTCCCATGCTTGGTTTGTGTGGCACAATCACCTATATTGTCTGAATTATTGGTGAAGTTTGATAAGATCTCTGATTTTCAGAGTCTGATTTGACAATGTGACCCATTGGTGTCATCTTAATAGCACATATGGTACAAAGCAAAAAAAAAAAATGGTCACAAATTCTTGCCCTCCCTACATGTCCCTGTCCCCTTCCCCACCTCATAGTGTATTCTGCCTCTGGGCTCAGGCACGTGACTTCTCTTGGCCAACAAGGTGTTAGCCAATGTGACACAAGAGAGGCTTGAAAAGCACAAGGCAGTAGCTATTATTCTCTCTTGCTGCTGTTGGAACTCTGTGCCATGTGGAACCTGGACCACTTGGCTGGAGGATGAGAGACCATGTGGATGAGAGACAAGATACCTTAGCGGAGGCCCTAGCCCAGTGAGCCCCGGCAGCTGGTGGGACGTGCCAGCTGACTACAGATGTGTGAGTCCAGATGAGCCTAGATGAATCGCTGCCCTACAGAGTCATGAGATAAATAAATGCTTGGTTTTTTAATGCACTTGCCTTTTAGAGTGTTTTGTTGCACAGAAAACGCTAATTGACACAATATATTCAAAACCCACTGTGATCAGACTCAAGGCTTCTTCCCACCCCTTCCCTGTCCCTACTGCTCATTCTTCCTTTCATAGTCTGAGAGTAGGGCTCACAGACTGGTGGCTTAGGGGCAACCCAAATGTGTTTCATGTACAACCAATCTTCTGCCAAGATTCACTGGAAAGACCATACTTACTGTTTATCTGCAGTGTACCTCTGATGTTTAAGTGTCCTTGACATACCAACTTTCAATATCAGCCCTGGTCCTGTGAACACAAAGTGTAAATCAGGAAACTTTTCCATGGAAATCTGAATTCCTAGTACTCTAAAACATTTTGGTAGGGTACCTGGGTGTCTCAGTCTGTTAAGTGTCTGACTCTTGATTTCAGCTCAAGTTATGATCTCAGGGTCCTGAGATCAAGCTTCGCTTCAGACTCCATGCTCAGCAGGAAGTCTGCTTCTTTCCTTCTCCCACTGCCCCTCCCCCTGTAGTCTCTCAGTCTCTCTAATATAAATAAATAAATATTTTTAAAAATGTTTGAAGAAATAAAGATGTGGGAATATTGGGCTGATTGGGCTAAAGAGAACTAGATTTGAGAAGTGACTTCTGTTCAGAGGGGTATGTGTTGCCAGTTCACCAATGTCCCCATCACTCCTGGGTGTACTATGCACACCCTGTTTCTCTTAGTATACGTCACCTGATTGGCCTTAGAGGAATCTGATTGTATGTAGGTCACACTGGCTGATCCCCAGCTTTAGGGTATGATCATGAACTCTCATCTTTTCCCACATTCTGGTCTCCTTGCCTCAGTGTTCATCTCCTTAGATGCTTCCTGAACATTTGCAAATTCTTCGCACCCAACTCAAATGCCTCCTGTTCTGTGAAGCCTTTCATGTGACTCTAGTTAAAGCTGGTCCACCTTCCTCTGTTCCTGGGAAGACTTTGCACATAATCTCTACTAGCAGCCTCATCCTCACATCCTTCATGATCGGTGTTTAAAGAGCTGTCCATACAACTAGAACGTGGCCTCCTTAAACACCAAACTGACCTCTTCCCATCTTTATCCTTTAGATTTGGCATACAGCAGCGCCCCTTTATCCTGTGATGAATGAAGGAGTCAGCCAACTAGACATTCTGGCTGAACTTCAGAGAATAAATTTGATGCAATTTGTGTTTTGTGTAAAATCAAACTTGCAATTCTATTTTTGGAATATTCTCTGAAGATTGCTTTATAATCACCAACATTCTATTCTGCTTTTAAGGAGCCTCTTTGGCTTTAGGGCTAGTAGCTTATAAAGGAAATAAAAAAGTTGTTTGAAGTTTAAGAAAATCTGAGCCACACAGATTTGAAGAAGTGTAGTGGAAGGAACCAAAAGGATATGGACAACAGAGTGGTCAGTAGAAGCTCTTAGCTTCCTGATAAGAGAGCATCCACATTGACCAGTGAGATGATCTAGTATGAGCCGCAACAGGCTGGACTATACTTGGATCGCAATCCCCAAATTGAAGTGTGTCAACAGCAAATGTTTGTTGCTTTACTTGTGCTACTTGAGCACCATGGGTGGGCAGAGAGTGGCCTCTTCATCTTGATCATTCAGGGAGTGAGGCTGGTAGAGGCGCCAACTCAACACATGCTTCCACGGTTACTCAGGCAGAATATGGAGAACTTGCAGTCTACACATTGGGTGTTAAAGCCACCATCTGTAAGCAACACACATCATTTCTACTCTCATTTCATTGGCCAGAGCAGGTCCCATTGCCAGGCCTTCTTCCCCAGGGCACAGAATAGCAAGACTTCCTGCGTCAGGAAAGGGCAAGTAGAAGCATCTGCGAACCAACAAGTGACTGCCACAATCAGTGATTTTGCAGAAGGATCTCCAGGTTTCAAAATCTACTGTCATCACCTATCTCATGGTGACCTCTGCCACCGAAGTTAGAATTTAACATCAATCCATTGGATCCAGGTACTTCTCCACAGATGTTTCATAAAACAAGTGTCCTTTGTTTCAAATGGCCAAACATAAGACAGTAAATAAAAGGAAGGGCCAGAAGTCAGCCTCAAGATTATGCCCACTCTCCAAGATGTGTCAACGGGGCATGGCAGTGGGGTGGAGAAGCGGTTGTGTTTTGTGGGAACGTTGGGTGCTATGAGGGACAGATTGGGCACATGGAACTCGGCAGAGGGCAGTTGAGAAGCAGATGTGGAATCAAGGAGCAAGTGTGCCCAAGCAGGATCTTGAAGGGTCCACGGGTGTCTGCCCAATGGACAAGCGCAGGGCAGGGCAACAGTGGGGGGCACGATGAGTTCTTGAGAGACAGCACAGGGTGGCTATCCTGGAAATGAATGATTTGCACATTATAATACAGGTATGACCTTGAATAAATGCTGTCCTCTCTCTGACCTTAGTCCCCCTTTATAAAATGAAGAGGCCAGAATCAAAATCCCATTTTTAAAACTAGAACTCAACAATCAGTTCCTAAAATTCATCTACCGAGTAAATTAGTGAGAATCGCTGAGACTATTTAGAAGAAGAAATGCATAAGATCAGCTTGCCCTATCAGAAATAAAATCACATTCCAGAGATAAAGGAATTAATTTTTTCTCAAAGCCTTACATTGCCCAAAGACCAGACAAATCAGTTAGAAAGCCAATTAAATTTAAATTTAAATTAAACTGAAAACTTGGGTCTTTTTGCAAAATCACTGATTGTGGTAGTCACTTGTTCATTCACAAATATTTCCACTTCTCTTGTTCCCGACACAATGAAAAAATACATATAGAAGAATAGCTTTATTGCCTTAGGTTGAACGTTTTCCTAAGGAAAATCAAAACTTCTGACACCATAAAGAAAAGACCAACATACTTGTTTGTAAAACACTTCTTTCATTTCCTTTTTTGTGAGAGACAACATAACAAATTCAAGAGAGAAGTGATAGAGTAAGAAAAATATTGCAATGTATATGAATGATTAATAATCAGAACATACAAAGAACTCTTCATAATCATTAAGAATCTTTGTCGGAAAAATAGGCAAAGAATATAGAAGGACAAATAACACACGACATATAAAAAGCTAATAAACACATGAAACACAAAATATCAATGGGATATAGCTTGAAATAAAAAAGGTATAATTTATATTAAGCTAGTAGAAAAAATCTAGCTAATTAAATATAATGTTGGTTAAGTTGTTTGAAAAATGGATATTCTCATTCAATGTCAGGAAATTCAAGCTGGTTGGGAGCATGTTCTGTGAAGCCAGACCACCTGGGACCCCATCGTACTCTGTGACTTCAGGCAAGTGACTTACCCTCTTTGTGCCCTATTTTGCTTTGTTGTAACAGTGTCTTCACTATAGAGTTTTGTGAATTAAATGTAATCATCCACAGAAAATTCTGAGAGCGGCTCTTGGTAGATAGCAAGTGCTCAGTGATAATTAGCTTTTATTTTTCCACTCTCAATGAGAATATCAAAATTAGAAATTCATGTGCAATTTCATTTATAGGCTTTGGTCCTACAGAAATAACTACCTAGGAGCATACATTTCTTTTTCCAAGAATATCCATTTCCATACTTTGAAAACAACTTAGGTGTTAGTTATAAGGATAGGCATCACATAAATTAATGTTGCCTCCCTTTTACAGAATTCTATGCAACTGTTTACAAAGAGTAAGCTAGATCCCTATTTACTGAGATGGAGAGATCACTAAATATATATTATTATATCAAAAACAGTAAGTCCGAGAATAATTTCAATGGTACTATCTCTGGAAATCATTTAAAAACATAATATTTGTAAATACCTTGACAATTTTTGGTAAGGAATCACACCAGACATTTGTAGTAGCTATTTTTGGGTTAGGGAGTGGATTGAAAGATCGTAAAGGCTGATTTAAAATTTTTATTTCAGTAGTATTTATATTTATCTATAACAACTACATATTTCTTTAGGCACTTTAAAAATAATATTTTAAAATCAAATGCTGGACCAAGCTATATATATATGACAACTAGACAAACTTCTAATCAAAATATTCTGGTCCTCTAAGTTTATCCTCCAGGCGATGGGGAGCCATTGATGGTTCTTGAGGAGGAGACTGACCTGGTCACAGCTACAAGAATTCTTGAATAAACAGCGTCTTGTTTTGTTCAGCCTTATTTTCCTCACTTACTCTTCCCAGTGCCTACATACGTCCTTCTTTTCTGCCAGAGTCTGTGGTTTTCCTTTAATTTTCTCTTGGCCAAGCACTCAACCCTCAAGTTGTTTTCCCTCTGGTTTCCTCTTTACAGGCAAAAATTGGTTTCTGAAACCGTTTCTTCTCTGCTGCCATTGAGCCTCTGGAGAGGTCACTTATAGTGGGTGGGTTTTATTTCTCGCTCACCCAACGCAGTGGGAAATACTGGGCCAAGAGTCAGGAGTGCAGGCTTCTAGCCCTGGTGTGGTACTGGCCTTGGGATTGGCCCTCTCTGAGCTCCATTTTCACACTAACGATGTGGAGAGGTCAAAGCAGGGATCCTCTAAAGTCTTGTTCACCTAAGAGCCCATGGCTGTTACAGTACCTTGGAGCTCAACTGACCACAGAGAAAGACCTATGATCTGGTGCCTCCATGCCTTTGCCTGTCTTAACACCCTACCTGGAATGCAACTCCCCTCGTCCTTCACCCAGCTTATTCCTTCATCTACTCATTCCTTCATCTAGTTATTCAACAAAAATTGAGCACCTACTAAGTGCTAGGCACCACCGGAGGCATCAAGAATGCAACAATGAGTAAGATGGATATGACCTGCAAATAGCTCGCATTATCGTGGAGGGGACAGGCATTACTCAAATAACCACGGAATAAAATACATATTTATGACATGTATTTGGTACTGTGAAGGAACATAAATGGTGCTAAGAGGGAGAAGTAAAGTCTTCTGGACTAGGGATCAGGAATCATTTCTTGGAGGAGATGCCCCTGGAGGGAATACCTTCCAGGCAAAGGAGGGAAAGAGCTTCCCTTGTCTGAGGAAGAGGAAGAGGGCTTTTTGGTTGGAGTACAATGAACACAGAGATGATGGGCCAGGGAGGTAGGGAAGTGGGTTAGATTAGTGACCCTAACACTACCATACTAACCAGAGCTTGAGGCTACTGTAGGCATCATGGAGGGGTGCCTCCATGATCTTTTTAAAAGATAGAGTGACTTGTCCAAGGTCAAGTGGCTGGGTTGGGGATGGGGAGCCAATTCATCTAACCAGAAGCTCTAGAAAGGTGGAACATTCCCGCAACCTGTGTCTTCCCATTCACCCCTGTTCTGCCCTCCCTCCACATCTGTCCATCCAGGGAGAATGTTTTCTGGAAAACTGGCTTTGGAGTTAAACACATCTACGCTGATCTCCTTGCATCCAGCCTTACTCCTTCCTTGCATTAGCAAGGCTTTTGCTACAATAATGCTGCATAACTAACAACTCTCCAATGCTAGAGGTGTTCAAAGCACAATTTTATTTCAGGCCCACAAGTGTCAGGTTGGCTTTTGTTCAGTTGATCTCAGCCAGGCTCAGCTAGGCTTGACTGACGCCAGGCTTCAGGTTGGTTCAGAAGACAAACGGCTTTATTCCAGAACGCTGGCTGAAAGAGACCACCTGAGCATGCTCCTCTCACAGAAGAGGATGAAAGCTCAAGAGGTAACAGACACATGTAAGCTCATTTATGTGGCACATACAAAGCTGCTCACATTAGATTCGCCAAAGCAAATGGGTCAGTCGGCCAGAGGTATATATTCCACCTTCTCTGGAATGGCAGTTCTCTTTTTTTTAAAAGATTAAAAAAAATTTTTTTTAAGTAATCTCTACACCCAACGTGGGGCTTGAACCCACAACCTTGAGATCAAGAGTCACATGCTTCACTGACTGAGCCATCCAGGTGCCCCTGGAATGGTCATTCTTAACTAGGAAGGCAGGGTGGGTGATTTCACCTCCTAGGGCCACTTTGCAAAGTCTGAGATATTTCTGGTTCTCACAACTGGGACAGGGACCAGGGTGAGCGGTAGTATTACTGGCATCTAGTGGGTAGAGATCAAGGATGCTGTGTAACTTCCTGCCATACACAAGATGCCCCCACAGCAAAGAATGATCCAATACAAAATGCCGAAGCTTGAAGTTAAGAAACCCCACCCTAGAGGGAGACATGGCAAGATGGCGTAACAAAGGCTGTCGATACAGAATTCTAGTACAGGGAGAAAGTGAAGAGTCTGGGACAATAATCCGATGGCCACACCCTCAGCCGGAGCAAACCTCACATTTTCTTTCACTCCTCTGCTTCAAAACCTTTAGTGGCTCCCTGTGACTCAAGCTTTGGAGCCAGATGTTCGGGTCCCATGATGAGCTTGTCTACTTCACCAACCTCACCTCTTGTTAGTCTCATTCTTCTCTGATTTTACGGAAAAAGTCATTTTTTGATTTAAAAAAAGGCGGCTCATATCTTCACACAAGCTGCTCTCAGTCTCTGATGCTGTCCCTCTTCTTTGCCTATATCCATCTTGCCCTTTTCCTTCACATTTCAGAGGTCTGCTCCCCTCTTAAGCCCTTCACATCTCCTTCAGGTAGATTTGCCCTCCCCTTCTATTTTTTTGGTGCACCCATTAGGTAGTTCATCTCTTGCGCTGCATCATGGGGATCTTTTTTTTTTTTTTCCCTTCGCCACCTCCCAGGTGAGACTGTGAGCTCCAGGCAGAAGAGAATCTTGCCTTATAGTTCTCTCCAGCAATGGGCACAGAGTAAGCTCTTCAAGAAAATGAAATGTGAGATTTTACAACCCAGGACAAAGGGCAGTAAGAACACAGGGGACGAGGTGTACTCAGAGCATGCTCCCTGGATTTGTAAATTCCTTAAGGACATGGAATTTATCCATGGCAGGTGCCTAGCACTGTGCTCTGCATAGATTGTTGATCTCAAAATATTAAATGAAGATCTTCAGATGTGAGTTGCTTCTATCAGTCATTTACACCTTAGTATAAAGTTGATTTATGATTGCCTCCCACTCAGGGTTGTTGGCATCTTAAGTTTATCTCCTTGTGGAATTAAAAAGCTTGTTCAGGATCAAACATCAATAACCAGGAGAGAGAAAAGGAGATGGGGAGTCTGGAGGATAGGCTAACAGGGAGTCAGCTTCTAGGAAAAGACCAACTTAGCCCCTGGGCCCATGCTTCAGGCCAAGAGTTTCTTTGCCTGTGCATTCGACTCATTCTGTGATCCTCTGGGAGACCAAGGATCTTAGCAAGAGTGTTTTCTCACACTGCTACTCCATCCTCGGCCTCCCAGAGGCAGTTTATTTAGTTGTTTATGTGCCAAGACACACAGCCCTTATTTGGAGGGAAGTGTGAACAAACAGACCTGAGGCAATTTCTTTTCTCCACTGCCTCCCGACTAGAACAACTGTCACTCCTTCCTTCCTCCCTCCCCCTCCCTGCAGCATGCTTTAGTGCTGAGAACCAAGTGGAGCTCACAATTCTGGATTTAGTCCTAGTTTCACTAGCTCTGTGACACTCTGCCTTGGTTTCTTCATCTGTGAAAATGGGCAGATTCCCTGTTCCATCTCCCCTGTGCAGCCAGTGGTGGTAAGTGTATCAACCCACTTAGTGAACTCGGTTGATGCTTTACAGATTGGTTACAGCGGGCACCGCTACGGAAATACCTCAGACAAAGTTCGCGGAAAACATTAAATGAAACAATGTGGAATCGTGACAGAGGTGTGGCACGTTATCTCAGAAGACATCGTGTCTGTATTCTGGACCTACACCTTCCTGATGCATGGGGTTGGGTTAGCTTCCGGGAAAGCACTGTGGCGTAGGGATGGCATGCATGCTTATGCGTCCCTCCAGCCCCAGGGTACTGTAGCAGACATCACTAATCAAACCCAGATGCCATCGCGGTGTTTTCCTCAACACAGGGCACCTGGATCCACTCACAGTCAGAAGCTGTGGGAAGATCGAGTGTGGCTTTGGAGTCAAGCCAATGTGGTTTGCAACCTGGTTCCTAAGTAATAAGCTCAACATTCTCCTTAAATCTCAGTGTCCCTCCACATCTGTGTAAAGAATATGTGTTTAGCTATCTCACAGGCTTCCTGTGATAAATACATTACACTAAATATTATAGAAGCCATTATATAACACATAGTAGGTGCCTAATAAATACTCCTTTTCTACCCCTTCCCTTCCAGTTCTAAGCAGACCCTTTCTCTGATCCTCAGTTCTACCATCTATAAAATACTATTCTTAGTGCCATTTTACAAGCTTGTTTTGGATTCAGAGTGCTGCCCGTAGATCATATTGAGGTAGGAGATCACAAATCAGACTGCTGCCCTCACAGTCCCCTCTCCAGAGCTAGACCACTTGGCTTCCAGCTGAAGGTCCATCCTGCCTCAGTTTCCCTCCATCCTCTCGCCAGTTTTGAGAATCAGGGAATTTGGGGAAGGGTCATTATCCTCAAGCTAACCAAAGTGCTAGATCTTGGTGTGAAGTGTGTGTGCCTTGAAGGGTGGGGGAAATGGGGGCCAGGGCCCAAGTGCTCCTCAGAACTCCTGGGAGCCTGTCCTTCCCTCATTCCCCGGGCCTGTTAGGAAATGTGTCCCCACTGCATGTCCCTTTGGGAGGGAAGACCACAGAAGAGGCCAGCAGTGCCCCACCTACTCCCCATTCCAGTGACTCCCTCCATATCGTGGATCGCACTAGGGTCTGGCCAAAGTGGATGCCGAGAGGCTCCTAGAACCAGCATTTAAGGAGGCCCCCACTCTTGGGGCTGTGCAAGGCCAACCGTGCAATGAGAGTGAGGACCTCCTTCAATGGAGCACACTCAACTCGCTGCTCACTACGTGCGAATCCTGGGAAGGGATTCAGTAAGAGTATCATCTACCAGATGGAGTCAGACCCTCTGTGTTCAAACTCCAACAGTACCACTTGAGGGTGGAACTTTGCATAACTTCACTACAATGTTTTCCTCACCAGTAAATTAGAGATAGTAAGTAATAGTGGTGCTGGGAGGATTCAATGAAGGACTGCATTAATGATAACCCAGGATGCGTTAGTAAGAATAAAAGCACAATTTTTATGAGACTGTGCAACATTGAAAGTCACAGAGATCCTAAGAGATACGAAAGAGATCAAGTTCCTACCAGGCACAGAAATTTGAATGCATGTTTTTCCTACCCTGAGCCTCAAAACCACTTTCTATAGCACTATGAACCCCCACTTGACATGTTAGGAAACGGAAGCCACAGAGGATGAGGACCTTGCCCCAGGATGCTCAGTTGATATGAAGAGTTTACAGTATTTAAACCCATGTCCCCGAAATTCCAAATTCTTTGCTCTTCCCTTCCACCCTGAAGCCATCTCTAACTTGAAACCCATAGACTAAATGAGTGATTCCTTCAACCACCCATTCGTTAGATCACGCACATGGCTTCTTACACTCACGCCTGCCAGCGTACTGCTGTCTGATTAGAGTCAGCTGGGACTCTGTATTTTTAACAAGCAGCCCTGGGATTGGCATGAGCTGCCAGGTTTGGGCACCATGGGAGGCTGGGTGACCTCAAAGGTCCCTTCCACCTCCAATTTTCTAAGTATAGCCTCAGGAGGAAGCGAGAGTAAAAGTGGTTTTCAAATTGCAAGAATAAAGTGCCTTGCTAAGAAAAGACTGGCGCTTTCTAAGGGACATATAATTAAAGCTCAATAGATTAAAATTCCTTTAAGAAATGAGCAATACAAAGATTAAGGCACATCTGATACTGCTTCTTGAAGGGCTGCTCAAAGATTTATAGGCAGAGGATAAATCAGCTCTGGCAAGACAGAAGAGAATGCACCTTATCAGTCATATCTCACAGAGGAAGGGAAAGTGTGCAGAGAAGGAGAGCTGGTGATCATCAAGCAAGGCACCAGAAGGATTCTGCAAATATATTCCCCACAAAGAAAAAGAAAATCCCCTTGAAGTGAGCAGGGCAGTCTTGGTTGTCAATCAGGAGTCGAGTGACTTGGCATGTCAAATCCCTTTCTTGGGCACTTTTTTTTTTTTTTTTTTTTTAATCACACACAGAAAATGAGCAAAGGAACTTGGAGTAATTAGGAGGTAATGAAGTTGTCAGAATAAGCTATTGACCAAAGAGCAGACAAGGGAATAGATGAAAAATTTAAACGTTTCTAATTTAGCTGATCTGGAAGCTATGCATCCTTTGTCCATATGGGAATTAGCCTTAGTGCCTAATGAATGAGTTCTTCTGGGCAGAGTGGGGAGCATCTCAGAAGACAAGGGAAGAAGGAACTGGAATCAAAGTCCAAAATGGTAATAGTGATTGTAATAGAAATGATAATTAATCCCTTACATTTTTATCTGGCTTTGCAAGGCACTTGAACATATATAACCTCATTCAATTTGTACAGAAACCTGAGGGAGAATGAAGCACTCACAGACATAAGTATGGAGATTCCAGGTCAGAGAACATAACGCCTTGCCTAAGGCCACACACTTTACCCTTAGTAGTACAGCATGGAGACTTGAATTCTGGTCCTTCCAGCCCAAAGCAAGTGTTCTTTCCATTACAAATTAACCTGGGGGAGTCTGGGGGGTAATTGGAGTAAACAACATGATAGGCCAGTTAAACTTGATCTATATAAAGTGGCCAGACCCTCTTTCCTTTCTTCCTGAGTCCTTCCTTTCCCGTTCACTGGTCCCTTCTTCCCTCTCTTTGTTGTTCAGAAGATTTAACTAAGGAAGTGCTCTCTCTAAGAAGAACCTGGCCTTCTTCTGTCTATTCTGGCGAGTGCTGCTAGTGGGGAACAGGACACCAAGAAAAAAAACATGTATTCAGTACAGGTGCTATGTTTGCCTATAGTCTCTTTCAGTCTCAAAATTGCTCAGCAAGATAGATATTGGGGCTCACAGTTAAACGTCTGACTCTTGGTTTCGGCTCAGGTCATGATCTCATGGGTTGTGGGATTGAGCCCTGCACTGGGCTCCTCGCTCAGCCAGGGTGAGTGGGGCACGCGAGGGGGGAGTCTGTCTTAAAGATTCTCTCCCTCTGCCCCTCCCCCCGTTCGTGCTTACTCTCTCTCTCTCTAAAAATAAATAAATACATCTTTAAAAAAAGAGATAGATATGATTTTTTATTTTTTTAAAGATGTATTTATTTATTTATTTGACAGAGAGAGACACAGTGAGAGAGGGAACACAAGCAGGGGGAGTGGGAGAGGCAGAAGCAGGCTTCCCGCCGAGCAGGGAGCCCGATGTGGGGCTTGATCCCAGGACCCTGGGATCATGACCTGAGCCGAAGGCAGACGCTTAACGACTGAGCCACCCAGGCGCCCTGAGATAGATATGATTATACCCTATGCACACTAGGACCCCAAGGACTAGGCAACAGGCCCTAAGACAGCTGTCCAGTGGTACAGCCCCAGTGGGACATCCAATACCCACATCCATCATGTTCTTTTCCTTATTATTTCCATTTGTCAGACCGTCCTGACAGGCCACAAAGATTACAGTTCAGCCTGGAAAGGAAAGGCTCGGGGGAGGAATAGGGTTCCAGCTGCAGGTCCTCAAAGAGCACCAGGATGTTGTTTGCCCAGGCTCTTGGCCTGTCCTGTGATGGGAGTCTCCAGAAATCTGTGCTCAATTCTCTCATCTGCTGGGTCCACACCCCTCCCCACTCATCTTTTCTGTGTTGCTATGAACTGACTTTTGTCACCCCCCCCAATTCACATGCTGAAGATCTAACCCAAATGCATTAGTATTTAGAGATGGGGTCTTTGGGAGGTAATTAGGGTTAGATGAGGTCATGGGGGGAGCAGGATGGGATTAGTGCCCTTGTAAGAAGAGACAGGAGAGATCCCTGTCCCCCTCTCTTGTTCTCCGTGTGGCACAGAGAAGAGGTCATGTGAAGACACAGTGAGATGGTAGCTGCCTACAAACCAGGAAGAGAATTTGCACCAGAGATATTAGGTATAATAACTGAATTGATAATATACACACCCATTGAAATGGCTCAAAAAAAAATAGTATTGAGTGTTAGTGAAGATGCACCACACCTGGAAATTTTATACTTGAGGGAATTTATACATGTGGAAATGTTAGACTTATGGGAATTTTGCATGTGGGATGCAAGATAGCCCCACCATTTTGGAAAACAGTGTGGCAGTTTCTTATAAATATATACTCTCCGTATGACCCAGCAATCCTATTCTTAGATATTTACCCAAGAAAAATAAAGACCTAGGTTCACACAAACCCTGCATGTGAATATTTATGGCAGTTTATTCATAAATACCCAAATCTAGAAATAAACCAACTATTCTTCACCTGGTGAACGAACGAACAGACCATGGTGCATCCGAACAGTGGATTAACACTCAGCAGTAAAATGGAGCCAGCGACCTACCCCAGCGGCGTGTTTGCTGCTCAGCGGAGACCACAGGCATCAGGGCACTTTGTGAGCATCACAGCACGAACGTGTGTGTTGTCTCTTATTTTCAGCGTGACGAGCATTCTGAACTAGACCAAGACAGCGGGGGAGGTGGTCCTCCAGGGAGAAGGAGGGTGTTAGTCCCTGAAGAAGCAGATAAACCACAAATATCCACTCTGGAGAGCTCCTCAGAACTGGGGGAGGAGAAGGCTGGAGGTGAGACCTTGATGGAGGTACCACACCCGAGTGGCAGGAGCCAGTATTGGCACGCTTCTGCTTCTGAAAGTCACTCTGACAGCAGGGGAGGACGGACTTTGGGGCCGGAAGGGTGAAAGGAAAGTGGGAATCCAGGCTTTCCTAATTGTCCTTGTGAGTCACACCCAATGAAAGCCTGGACTAAGGCAAGTCCAGGAGTTGGGAAGGACAGAAAGGATTTAAAATTCTTCGGTGTAAAATACTATGGACTTGAAGACCAGTCGGTTGTGGTGGGTGAGGGCGGGGGCCATGTTTGCAGGTCACAGTTACTCATGAAATCCATGGGAAGTGCTGTGCTTCTCCAGGGCTGGGTCTGCTGAGCTGCCATTGGGAAACATTGAGGAAGGCGATCTACCTGCCCTACCCACTTCTAACCCGTGGCCCCAGTCCATTTTGTTCACAGACTTACTGAAACTTTCCTGTATATTTATTTGTGTATTTGTTTTTTGTCTCCCATCCTGTCAGACCCGTGTCTGAATTGAAAAGTCATGAGAACAGGGCACATGTTGGCTTTGTTTGGGGCCACAGGCCCAGAGTAGTACCTGCCACGTGGAAGACACCTGACAGTTGTCACAAATATCTGCTCTTTTTTATCCCAAGAAAAAGATCTCAGTAAAGTACCACTAACTTTAAAAGCAAGGCAGGGGAAAGCACTAGATAGACTTTTACTGCCATACAAACTCGGTGTCCAAGAGCCACAGAATTCTAGAACCGTATCTTCATGGGATCCTAAGGTTTGCAAGTTATTCAAATGTCATTTTTGCACCTACAACCCTGACAGCCGTCACAGGAAACCCAGCTCCTGTGGAGCCCACAGGCTTCATGCACCATCAGCAAGGTCCCTCCAAGATGTCCACTCTCCCCCCAGCTCACCATCCATGATGCCTTTGGATATCTGTGGCCCAGCTCAGCATGAATGGAGACCCTTGGGCCCCAGGGAAGCTTGGCGGAGATACCACCTTGAGGAAAGTAGAGGAGAGCCTGTAGGGAGCAGAGTATGTGCCCAGATGAGCCCTGAGCAGGACCCAGGGAGGCAGGAGGGGAACCAGGACGGTGTGAGGGGCCCACACCCCCTGCTCCCTGCTCGTGGGTGGGAGCTCCACCAGCACCACCTGCTCTGAGATGGCAGCTGGACTCCTTCCCGCAAACGGACACCAGGCACAGTTACTGCAAGACAGGGAAGAATATAAGAGACATCTCATGCAGGTGGTGTTCTGAGTAACTTTTCAGTCCTAAAGCCCTGTCTTCAGGTGCTCCTTGAACCTCACTCCTCCTGTGATCTCTTCCTACACCTTAACTCAGCCACTCACGCCCGCAGCATCCGCTAGAACTTCACTTGCCCATGATCTTCCTGCATCTATGCCAGCCGCTGACCGCCTTGCAGCTCATTCCCACACGCCCAGTGACAGCCACCTTTCTGCAGAAGGAACTCCGGTCCGTGTGAACCCATTTCCCACCTCACTGATTTCCTCCTGTGCCTTCTTTCCCAGCTGAAATTCCGCATCGATCATTGTAATTCCTCTTGCACGCATTTTAGATTTCTTTGTCTCTCTCTCTCTCTTTCACTTGCTTCACTGTATTCACTTGGAAGAAGCGTAACTGGTAAAATGCCGCTGCCCTAGCCCCCCTCACACGCACCGTATGGGGGCTGCCTGGAGACAAACCCACAGCCACACTGACTGGTCTCGTTTAAATCCGTGGACTCCAGGTGGCCCTCTACGGATGCCAGGGAACCACAGGAAACTTCCCCAGTCTTTGTATTCGCCCCTCCTAGCCAATCACTTCTCACCTTCTCTCTGCCTCAAGCCCATAGCACCTCCCCGTCCTCGCTTTCAGGGGACAGCATGCTCCCTGTTCACTGGGAATAGTGAGGTTAGGAAGAACTTCCCCAGACACCCCCTGCTCCCACATCTGTCACTTCAACCCCATCTGCCCACACATGAGCACCTGCTCCCCCACCCTACATTCCCCCTGGGCTGGTCCTGGTCCTATTGGCCCCCACATTCTTTTCAGGCACATCCACTGCTGTGCTTTCCATAGAGGGGCCTGCCCTAGAAATTGACTCAATGGCTTTCATGTAAGTCTGGTCAGGAGGAGGCCCCGGCAGGAGGCTGAAGTGTGGTGGGAGGGAGACACAGGGTAGACCCACCTCTTCCCCTCTGCCTGGGTGGGTCCCTCCAGGGTCTGTGTCTCCTCTGTGATCCAGCTGCCACAACCCAGGCCCTGGGTAACTCTGACATCACCAGTTCACCACAGACCAGGCCATCTTCCATCTCTTCTCTGAGTCCCTCCATCTGGGGGCTTCCTGCTGTGGCTCAACCAGAGGCTACCTCAGCATCATCTACTTGTCATCTCACCTCTTCCATCATCTGTGTAACTAACTCCCTGCAGCAAACTCCTAATGTTGTAAGTATGTAAGGTGGTCTCTGCTTTCACGGTTAAACCCTGAATGATTCAGTTTTTGTAACCAGAAGATGTTCATTTTCTACCCTCTGGAACAGGCATCTTACTGAGGTATCTGAATAAGTAGATCATAATCTGAAGTTGTTCTCAAAAATAATTCTACTTTTTAAAAATTAAATTAATTTTTTTTTTTAGACACAGAACACATGCAATTGAAGAGTTCATTGAAGTGTGTGTGTGGGGGGGGTGGTGGTGAGGTTGGGAAGGGCAGAGGGAGAGAGAGTATCTTAAGCCAACTCCATGCTCAGTGTGGAGCCTGACTTGGGGCTCGATCTCATGACCCTGAGATCATGACAGGAGCCAAAATCAAGAGTCAGATGCTCAATGGACTGAGCCACCCAGGTGCCCCAAAACTCATTCCACTTTTTGAATCAGCTAGAGAAATAACCAGCTATGGTATAAATAGAAACCCCCATTCTTTGATGTCACCAGTAGTGGGATCAATTTCTGTCATTCTTCTAGGGATGAGATATATGCTTTGAACCAATGACAAATGACTGGCGTTGTTTCTCCTATAACCAGAACACATAGATTTGCGAAGCAAGGGATGGAATTGGGAGTGGCCCTCTCACTATTATACTGTATGACCTACTCCCAGGGTTTTTGATTCCATTCCCCTCAATCACTGGCTCTGTTGGTCTAGAGATCTTCTTCTTCTTCTTCTTCTTTTTTTTTTTAAGATTTTATTTATTTACTTATTTATTTATTTGAGAGAGATTGAATGGGGGGAGGGAGAGAATCCCAAGCAGACTCCCCTCTGAGCATGAAGCCCATCACGGGGCTCAACCTCACAATCCTGATATCATGACCTGAGCTGAAACCAGGAGTGGGGGGCTTAACCGTGCAGGCATCCCTGGTCTTGAGGTCTTAATTCCCATTAATTCCCAGGGAGGGAAGTCTTCCAGGAGACATAACACTGTTCTCATTAAACTGGACATTGAGACTGCCAAATGGCTGTTTGAAATTCCTCTTGCTACTAAACCAACAGGCTGAGAAGGAGGTCCCTATACTGGATGGGTGGTGGATCCTGACTGGGTATTTGTCACAAAATGGGGGCAGGGAGAACGATAACTTGTACTCAGGGGATTCATTGGGATGCTTCTTTGAGCTTCCTTATCCAGTAGTAAAAGTCATTAGCAACCAATAAGGGAACGTTTGCTAAAGACTCAACCCCTTGGGGATGAAAGTTTGGGTCCACCATCCCCAGAAAAGAGCCAGCCAAAGAGTTCATTGAAGGCAAGGGACACACAGAATGGGTGAGTTGAAGAAGGAAGTTATAAATGTCAACAACATTATAACAACATTATAAATGTCAACAACAGCCTTGTGACCAATTATGGAAACAAGAACCCAAGTAGCTATGCATATCTTTGTTAGGTATATAATAAGCAGTGATTACTTTTCCCTTCTCTTGTCCCCATGATTTTGTATAAAGACAATGTTTGATGCTTCACTTTATAACTTAGATCTTAGGTCCCCAGACCAGGAAGAGCCATGTCCAGACCTGGTGGCCTTGATGGGGATTTGATGACTGATAGAATTTTGTGTCTCCCCTTTATTAGGGAGAAGATGAGAGTGCCTCCTTGTTAAATAAAATATTCTGCTTCTGCATTTTCCATGAGGGGAAAATGCTATCACAGGATAGTGAAAACCAGGTAGAAATGAGAAAATGGGTGCTGAGTAGGAGATGGATTGTTTTGGTCTAAAACCTGCCCTCAGAGGCAGTGAATGTCGTGACTTTGGTTACAAAGTGGTTCTCTAGTGAATCACTCCTACACCTTGCATGGCTCCCTCCCTTTGAATAACCAACAGAAGGTAGCAGATGTGATAGGGTGCAAATTTTAGGGATAAGCCTGGCATTTCTATCTTCACCTCGGGGAATCCAGCTGCCACGGAAGAAGTCTGTCCGTCTTGAGACCACCATGCTATGAGAAAGTCCAAGTTACCCACCCAGGGAGGCCTCGTGGAGGAAAACCAAGAAATCCAGTGACCAGGAGACCCAAGGTCCCCCAGGCAGACAGTGTTAGCCTGTTCCCAGCCAGCGTCCAGCACCAGCGTGCCAGCCATACTGTGAGCCAGCTCAGTGTGGCTCCTCTAGCTGCCAGTCCCAGCTGCCACTTACTGGCTCAGCAGTAGCCTGTGCTGGTCGGGCTCTGCCCAAGTGGTAGAAAAACGAGCAAGTACTACGGGTATGTTTTCAGCCACAGAACTTGGGGATGGTTTGTTCTACAGCAAGAGATCACTGGAACACCCTGTCGGGCACTGTTCAGAGGAGGACTCACCCCTGCAGGCGATATTGTTCGAGTAGAGTTTGGCTAATGGAAGCCATTGGCAAGAGATCGAGGGGCAGAAGGAAGGGAGAAGCCCCGAGGGGGTCTCTGGCACAGGACGCTTCTCCTCTGTGGTTCTAGCTCTTTCCAGAGGGATCTTCTGCACTTCCAGTTTTGCCCGGTGAGCGCAGCCCCTGTGATCCATTACACTGTGTCCCTTTGGTCCTTCCAGCCTGGGAGTGGGCGTGGCCTCCTGTTGTTGCTGCTCATGGGCCCTGTGCTCCTAGCTCTCCCAGCAGCTGTGTGATTAATGCCCACGTTAAATCTCTCTGTGGAAAATCACTAATTTCTGTTCTCTTATTAGATTCTGATGGATACATCATGGGTGACAATAAACTCTCTGTGTCCTCTTCTACATGCTCATTCTTTTGCTAAGCTCTCGAGGCTCCACGGGAGTACAAACACAACTATCCCTGATCACTGACCCCTCTCACCGCTTTGATCCCCACTGTGCCTCAGGGCCTTTGTACTAGCTATTCTTGCCACCTGCCCAATCCTCTTCTCTCACACGTGTGGGGTCCATCCTCTCCCCTCCCTCCTTGAATCTTCCACTCAGAAATCACCTTCTCACAGAGGCTCCCCTCAGTTCCCACATAAAAAATCACCCCCGGATGGCCTGGCACTCTCAGTCCCCCTTATCCTGTTTCTTTTTCCTTTTCCTATAGAGCCTATCCTCTTTGGATATACTTTGTTATTTTGTTATTTATCATGTTTACTTTCCATTGTGTCCTTCTATATCAGCTTCCATGAAGGCAGAAGCCTACTTTTCTCTAGTCCCTGCTTTATACCAAGTGCCTTGAACAGGGTTGGCACGTGGTGGGTATTGAGTAAACATTTGCTGAACAAACAGATGAATATTGTATGCAGAATCTCAATGTCCAAAGCACAAAAAGCTGAACCTCTCTGGTGGCACAAGCAGAAAGGGGCTAAGTCCCTGGACTGCTCACGCCCTCCTGACCTGGCAATATTCTCTTTCGGATCTAAGGAACGGAATTTAAACCCACAGCCACAGTGGCAGGGGCCCCTGACAGCCTCAAATTGCTTTGCTGACTTACCTAGTGCGGGCTCCTAACTTGTCATTGATCTGTTACAAAGTTTGTTTGACAAAGACTGCCATTCCCAGAGAAGATTTGGTGGGAAAATAGAAACAGAGAAAGAGGCAGTCTCTTTTCTTCTTATTTCTCAGACTGTTTTAATGTGCTCCTGAATGCTGTGAATTTCCAGGAGAGACTTCAAGTATTTCCCAAACTTACTTGACCATGGAATCCTTTTTCTATGGAACTTTTGGTAAGACACACTTGGGAAAATACAGAGAGCTACTGGCTGGTATCAGCCTCCAACCTGTTCCTATGATAATTTTAATCACCATAAATATTTCACTCATAACTCTTCTCTCGATTTCTAGTACAGTTAGCCACTCTGCATTAATATCAAACCTTCATTCACAGGATCTTAATTATTAACCATTAATTATAAAATGATTAACTGTAGGTAAACCTTAGCCCACGTTAATTACATTTCAGTCCTGAGCAGGGGTCAAGATAGTAGACATGTGAGTTGAGCACTCCGTTGGGATTCCCACAACCTGGACCTGTCCTGGCTTTATCTCAAGTGTGTGATTTGGGGCCAAGTAATGAACCTCCCAAGCCTCGGTTTCTTTTTTGTTAACAGAGCTGCTTCGATCCAGTCTGGGTGTTTAAGCTACTAAGGTCCCTCAGATCTACGGCAACAAGGGCAGGAAGCACATCTTTCCCCATCCCCACCCCGAGTAACTCTGCGGCCTTTATCTTGGTGATAGCACCTGACATGCATTGTTCACTCACTGTCTGCCAGGCTCTGTCCTCATGGTCCCTGGCCCAATGCCCACAAACACCAGTGGCAAATGCTCCAAAGATATCAAATAGTAATGAGGTGGAGACTGACTACAGATGCTTTATTCTACGACATTTCTAGCTTCAACATTCTCTCCATAACAACACCTTTACACGCACAAGCACACCAAATGTGTGTGCATTGTATGCACGTGTGTGTATGAGAGTGTGTCAGTGTGTATCAGGACTGAAAAACAATATGTTGCAAGAGCTTAAAATGAGATCAAGAGACCAGGCAGGCAAGCTGAAGGAGCTGAGTGAGAGGAAAGGTTATTTTCTCCTAAGGAAGGTTGTCAAGTCAGCAGCTCGCGGGTGTCCTCTCCTCAGTCAAAGTATTTCCATCTATAATGAGAAGCAGGTTCCCAAAGGTTGAGAGTGAGTCAACAGCCCAGAGGTAGGATGTCAGTTGGATCTGCTCCATTGTTTAGAGATCAGTCTGGAAAAGAGGCAAGAATGTTTCCTTTTCACAACACTGCCTGGAGTCCCTGAGAAATCAGATACTAGTTTGATGTCCTCACACTCTTGGTCTGGTCCTTCCATGGGGGACAGCTAATGGCTGAGCCCATGTCTCAGTGGAGGAGAAACTGAGCACTTGAATTGAGGCAATGCAACCTTCAGTATTTCTGAGTCTCGAGGACTCTCTGAATCCTGTAAGTGACAAATCAGATACATCTAGAGACAAGCATCCGGCACTGTAAACTTGCAGTCATCTGGAGATTATGAGGGATGCATCCAGAAATGTTAAATCGAAGGGTGTAGATGAAATGGCCTCATATAGATACTTACTCAAATTCCCTTTTCAAAAACCTGGTGAAGTTCTGGCCAAGGAAGAAGGTAACCAAGATTGGAAATAAGGGTAAGCTGTCTTCCCTGAGCAGCAAGACTTGAGGAGAGATTCTGAGCTAAAATTCTTAAAATGTGCCATAAATCAAAGCCAGGGAAGTCAATCTCAGTATAACAACAAGTGCAGGGTCATGAATCTGAACCCTATGCCAAATGGGAATGGGGAAAATATTACAAACACATCGAGGAGGGTCCTTTAGACAAGACCTGGCCCCCCCACTAATTCCCCTCATGACATTTGGCAAGTCCTTTGCACAAACTGGGTTTCAGTTTGCCCATTTGTAAAGAGTTGGTATGAGAAAAATGTGGTTGATTCTTACATTTGTCCTCTTGTTGCAAAGACAGGCATTGTTGTTCAGTCAAAGCAGTCTTTCCATCACGCCCAGATGGTAACCTTCCTCAATGCTGGGCTCCAAGGAACCATGCCAGAGATGGGCTGGGCCTCCCTGAATCACTAATATCAAAAATTCCTTCCAGTGCAAACGTGCTTTTGAATTCTACGAAAAACAGACTTCTTCGTGTGGAAGCATTTTGGTCATTGCATTTTCCTCTCACTGTATTACTGCCACCTCCACAGGGTTCCTTCCAGCTTCAAAGTGCTACCCTGAAAGTCCTCACCATGCGCCATCCATCTCAAGATATTTGCACCTGAAGGTCACCTGTGACCTGAAGTCCTCCATGCTGAGAGCAATCTTCCTGATGAAGGATGCATTATGAAGACAAAGTTAGAAGTGCTGGCAGGCATCTTAATGACTAAATCTCGGCCGCTTTTACAACCAAACATGTTTTTAATTGGACTTCTTTAGAGACCACCTCCTTGGTAGTGTCTTGAGGAATGTTTTTGCCTGGCATCCTTGTGTGAAGGGCACTTCTCAACTTTCAGTGCTAATTATCCTCTGGAGGAAAGAGGAGAGAGACCCTGGCCAGCAGCTGGTTCCATAATCTAGGTCAACTCTCTGGAGTTGGTCTTTTGTTATTTCAATTTCCTTAAGCTCGTTATCAGAAGGAACCTATAAACTCTTGATTAACTGGGCTCTGACTGAACAGAACACTCGATTTCCAGTAAACTTTCCAAAGCCCTTTTCTCAAAGGGCGAGAGGCAAATGACAGCAAAACAAGTTGATATGAAGGAACTCAGAACAACAAAAGATGCCTAAGGAAAAAGCATATATGACCTTATGGCATTTGTTCTATTATTGTGTAATTTTTTTTGGTTTTAGTTGTTGAAAACATCAGCCATGTTTTCTCCCATGCTTCTAGTGGGTCAGGAGTTCAGGCCAGGCTCAGAGGAGATGGTTCATCCCTGCTCCACATGCTGTTGGCCCAGCAACTTGACTGGGGCTGGAGCATCCAAGATGGCCTCTCTCACATGTCTGGGGCCTTGGTCTGGCTATTAGCTGGGAGCCTTGTTTCATCTCTACCAGGCATCTCTTTCTCTCTAGATGGTCTGTCATGAATCAGGAATCTAGAGCAAGCCTTTTTACATGGTGGCCAGCTTCTAATTTTAAAGCTTGCATTTGGAAGCTCCCTGAAGCATCGGTCTAAGGAGGACCACCAAGAAGTTGTGGGCAGTGGTAAGGAAAGTTAAGGAAAAAGACTCTTTGGTTCTTACTCCTACCAGTGGAATCTGATGACTCCCACCTCTCAGGCTTCTTTTGGTTCAGAGATTCAGAGTAACTAGGGTGCTCAGACTGGGAAGACAGTGGGTAACCTTCATGAATTTGTTTTCTTGGTGTATTGTTAGAAGAGAAATCTCAGTGTGCCTCAGTGTGAGCTCTCTAAACTTCCCTTCAGTACATAGCATCGTGGAGTGTAAACCATACGTCATTTGGAAGCCCATCCTTCAAGTCCACTGCCCACACAGACTGTCTCACAGTTTATCTCATTACCCACCTGGCTGCAGATTTCAACAGCTGTTCACTTCCCCCCAAAGAATCCACTTGTACCAAAGCATTAGTGAGCAATGTGGATTCACTGACAATTACGGAATGGAGAGCATTTACATTGCACCACCCTCAGCAAAATTCAGAAAATATATACATCCCCTGTTAGACATTTCTCTTTCCCAAATTCCACTCTCCTCCACAGGATCCCTGAAGGTTCCCTCCCTCCCCTGCCTTCTCCCACTCCACCTAGGCTCCTAGGGTCCTCTCACATCTCTGCCACATGTAACCAGGTCCTT
The DNA here is from genome assembly GCF_004348235.1 of Phoca vitulina. Classification (NCBI taxonomy): domain Eukaryota; kingdom Metazoa; phylum Chordata; class Mammalia; order Carnivora; family Phocidae; genus Phoca; species Phoca vitulina. The sequence continues at coordinate 28,215,394 of NW_022589721.1, forward strand.
CAAATTTATCTTGCCTCTGCCATCCAGACAGTGCACCTCTTTTCTCTTAAATCCTTTACCTTTCTCAGTAAAAATTTCTTTTTTCTTTCTGTTTTGAGAGCTCAGGCCATGAAAACCACAGAAAAGTGAAGACTGTTCTGATCCAATTCTACTCACCTGTCCCACGATCGGTGCCACCACCATCAGCATGACCAAAACAACAACATGACATGACACTGGAAGTCAGTTTGGTGGCCCAGGTCTGTTCATTTCCTCAATGATTTTGGAGAGCCCTACACTCTGTCAGACTTCGTGCTAGTCGCTCATACAAAGGCCAATAGCATGTGTCTACATGGATCTCACATTCTGGTGCATGAAAACAGATGGTTTAAAAGCACACATAAACAAAGAAATGCATAAATGGACTTCAGTGGTAGGAAAGAACTAGAACACAGTGACAAGAAGTAGAAGAAACTTTCTTAGATAAGGGGGTTAGGAAGGGCTGCAGGCAGATGGGCTGTTTAAGCTGAGATCTGAAGGATGGAAAGAAGCATCCCTTCTCTTGCCAAACTCTTGCCTTCATCTCGTCATCTTCTTGCTCTCAATGGAACAAGCCCAAGGAACATTCAGTAACAAGACATCAGCCTGAAAGCCTTTAAACTGGCAAAGACCTTGGCGTGTGCTAGGAAGAGTGGAATAATGTGGGCCAGGTGTGCCTTCCAGGGTTTAGTCAGGGCAATAGAGCCCCAGCCAGTAGCATGGAAATAAGGATTTGTTGTAAGATTCAGACCTTATACACATGTGGGAGGCGCTGGGGAGTGGTCATCTAGAAGGAGGAAATCGGAGGACCAGAGAAACAATCACTGTAGCACAGGCAAGGTGGACACATCAGAGCTTGTGGGAAAGCCCAAATCATGAGCATGCCAGGAACTCTGAATGGGGAGCTCAGGAGAGGTATCTGGGACCTGCTCTCTCTGGGGAGCAGCTGAATTGCTATGACTGCTACCCCTATGGAGTCACAGCCCAGTGCCTGTGTTGAGGTCAGCAGCTGGGCAGATGAGCTGGTTGCTGAGGAGTTGAGGACAGGGGGACTGCTGGCCTTCCATGTGCTTGTTCATTGCCAGGGACGACCACGACAGCCTCCTGAGAGTAATAACTGCTTTCCTTCCACCTGCAACTTCCTCTCTGTGCAGGTCTAAACCAGAACCACATAGCAAAGGGGATTCTGGGAAACCCAACTCCTGCTACTCCAGGTTAGGGTTTAGATTTTCTACTCATGGGAAGGAAAGCACATTGGCCTTTAGGACTCCAGAGCCTCTCATGGGAAACAAAACTCCTTCTCTGCCATGTACCTGACCTCTCTGTTGTCTCTCTGCTACCACATTCCTTCTATATTTGATTGTTACTAGCAAAGTTCCTAAGCCCCAAATCCCTCAAGTGTCCTTTTTCTGGGAGACAACTGGCATATCACACATTCTCCTCTTGGGTGTTTAAGTTCCTCTCTGCAGTCACAGAGGCCAGTCCATGCACCAACCCTTCAGAGGCTCAGAGCTCAGGGGATTGGAAAGGACAGACTTTGTAGATTTGAGTCAGGACACCAATGTACTACCCTCTAGGTGGTAAGCAGGGGCAAGTTACCTGTCTGAGCCATAATTCATCCACCTGTGCAAGGATATAGCAATCTCTACCTCATAGAATTGTTGAGGGGATTAAATTTGAAAATGTGTTTTAAGTAAATGGCATATATGCAAAATGTTTTATTCATAGCAAGTGCTCAGTTTAAGTTAATTCACCTTTTTTCCACCTCTTCTGCATTGCCTGGGCTAACGCTGATACAACTTTGGGGTTAGTCATGGCCCCATTGACATCACTTATTCCTATTTCTCTTTATCACACACCACAAATATTGCAGCCATTATTAAGCTTCTAAACAGGATAAACCAACTCTTTCATTTTTCACTCTTCCCCAGTATGGCAACACTACAATTAGCTCCCTCAACCTTAAACAGGTGTCATAATCATGGTACCTAACTCAGGTTTCTTATAAGGACTGAATAGATGATGTGTGAAAAGAACACAGCCTGGCCCATGGGAGGAACTCAGTGAATGTTAATTATTGTTACTACTACAATTGCTATCACCAGGTGCATCCTTGTCTCAAAGGTATTGGGTCAAGTCCCTGAGGTGTAGGTGGGGGTACCCAGCACAATGATGGACTCAAAAGTGTCCCTCTCCTCACACAATGAGTCAAATCATGAGATAAGTCCAAATACCTTAGCTGTTTCCTTTAGGAGAACTCTAAGCCCACTAGGGCATCCCCGAGAGCTCATGAAGTGGACTTCATTGTGTTTCCCTCTGACCTGAAACTCTGGATCCTGTTGCCTAGGGCAGATTGGCAATTTCAAGCTCCATTAATGACTTGTCCCAAGAGTCCACTATGTCCTCATGTAAAAAATCCAGAAATGTTAGCCAAAGAGACAGACCCATCATTGTTCCTTCCTAGGATTCTCTGAGATATTTATAATTACCTTTCCAAATGCGTATGTCTTGTTTCAACAATAGCAATAATGATGTCCAATATTTATTGAGCATTTACTATATGGCCGACACTATGTTCAGTGCCTTAGATTCATTGTGTCTTTTATCTTCACACTGGCCAATGAGGTAGAAGCTATTATATCAGTTTTATAGAGGATGAGACTGGGATGTGTATGTATACATTATTCAAATACTGGCTACTTGGCAGTCTGCAATAACCCAGAACCCTTTGTGCTACATGCATACTACATACAAATAAAAATGATGGATAACATATAATAATTTCAAAAGCAAAAACACATGGGTATAGCTTAGTTTTCAAGTTAAGAAAATCATCAAGTGCCAGAAACAAAGAGAGAATTGAAAGCCAGAGTGGTTAAGTGTAAAATCTCATACTGTGGCAGTCCTGGTGGGTAGGGGATAATACTGGATCTAGAAAAATGCCCATATGTTTGTGGGATTGGGTTCCAATCTCATCCAGGCACAAAAGGTAAGTCCTGGAGGCCAGAGATGAAACATATGAATGAAGCATAAGGAGACCTACTGCACAGAATGACAACATCCGTCATTTAACTGGTAGGGTTTGTAGAAGTAGAATACAGAGGGGTTGGGGGAAAGGCAGTATTTAAAAGATATAACTGTGAACTTTCCAGAGTGGATAAGACATAAATTCCCAGAACATAAGTCCTGAGCAAGAAGGGTTAGATAACCTTCTCAAGACCCTGTAACCAGTGAGCAGAGGAGTCATTCAGATTGACTCAATCTGAATGCAAAGCCCTTCATTTTAACTAGCACCCCCATGCTGCAAGCAAATCTTTGGTATTCTCCTTGAGGGCTTAAATCATGACAAATTCATGGTACCTTAGTGCTGTAACAAATCTCAAGTTCTATCTGGTCCAAACCAACGACAATCATGAAGCTGTCAACCTAGTATTTCCTAAAACATGTTTCAAAAAACATTTGTAACATAAGATGTTGTTTTGGGATTGGTGAAGGGTAGGAGTGAGGAAGATTCTCTGTTCAAATAAGTTTGGAAAACACTATATATGCTACTTGTTTTTGTACAGGCATAGCAAATATCAGTGTATTAAACTTTCTGATAAGTCTGGAATAAGGACATCTGTTTGACTCTAGAACTCTTTTTTCCCCAAATACCAAGAACTATTGACCTTCAGAAGACTGTTTCAACACTGTGTAATATTGAAAACAAGTAATTATTCAAATTTGTTTGAATACTTCCATTATTAAGAGATTCATTACGAGCCAAGGCAGTCCTCTATTTTTAGACAGCTTTTATCGACAGAAAATTCTCTTTTATATTGAAAGGAAATGTTTCGTCTTCTACCCATTGGTACTAATTCTACCCCTTAAGGTTACAAAGAAAACGTCTTGACCTGGTTAATTTATGCCACAGTAACAAACGGCTCCCAGATGTCAGTGGTTTACAACAACAAACATTTTTTCTTGCTCATGTACCTATCAGTTCCAGTTGAGCTGAGTCTCTGCTCTTTGCTCTTCTTCATTTCAGGGCTGAAGGAGCACACTCCATCTTGGTTCTGGGGCCAAGGAGAGAGTGTGATGGAGGACTCACACAGGGGTCTTACAGCTCAGGTGTGCAATCACCCCTTTTTCTCACATTTTGTTGATCAAAGCAAGTCACATGACCTAGCTGATTATCAAAGAGGCTAAAAGGTATGATCCTTCTATGGAGAGGATAGCCAATACTGGGGAACTATAATATAATCAATACCATATAGTCAAATCTGTCTGTCAGAAATACTTGAAGATAGTTACTAAATAGGTTTTGGTACCAATTCCAATATGTATGAAGGGGTTCCCCTACACCAACAAGAAATTCTTGGGACACCAGCTGGGTGTCCTACAATTCAACTCAGTTCTGACACTCTACCCAGAGATGGCATCAGATTCTACAGGTTGAAAGCTCAGTCCTACAAGACTGCCCTCCCACCCCCCACCAACTTCAGGCACCTATTCCAAGTCCAGATTGTTACCTGTACTTCTGACCAACTGGCTGTACATTACAGGTTTCCAAGACCCCTCCTCAGGTTTGATTAATTTTCTAGAGTGGCTCACAGAACTCACAGAAACATTTGACTTACTAGATTACGGGTTTATTATAAAAGGATATAACTCAGGAGCAACCAGATGGAAGAGATGCATAGGGTAAGACATGGGGAAAAGGGTGTGGAACTTCCATGCTCTCTCAGAGTTCATCATTCACCCCAAATTTCCATGTGTTCACCAACCCTGAAGCTCTCAGATCCCCCTCCTTTTGGGTTTTTATGGAGGCTTCTTACATAGGCATGATTGATTAGATCATTGGCCATTGGCAATTGAACTCCATCTCTAGCTCCTCTGCCCTCCCTGGAGGTGGGGTTGGGGGTAGACTGAAAGTTCCAACCCTCAAATCTCAGGGTTGGTTCCCCTGTCAACCAACCCTCATCCTTAAATTACCTAAGGGCTTTCCAAAAGTCACCTCCTAACATAACAAAGGACAACTTTATCTTACAGGAAATTCAAGGGTTTCAGGAGCTGTGAGCCAGAAATGGGGAGGAAGACCACATATACATTTCTTATTATAAACCACAGTATCCCAGCTACCATGTGCTCTACAGCCTGCTCTCCCCCAGCTTCTCCAATTTCCAATTCCTTCTTTGTTCCTCCGTGACATGGTTCTGAGTCTCTTGGGATCTCCCTTCCCTGAATATGTTCCAGCTCATAATAACAATTATTATAATAATAATTACAATTAATAATAATTATTACAATTATAATTAATAATAACAACTGGTAAATATAAGTGCACTCCACTATTTACCAGCATCATTTCATAATCCTCCCTGGGGACAGATATTATACTTAACGTACAAATGGGCAGATGGGGAAACTGAGGCTCAGAAAGTTTAATTAATTTAACCAAATTCACACAGCTGATTCCTCACAGAGGCTGTTTGACTATAAAGCTCAGCTCTTAACCTCTAATGAACATGCTGCCTCCCTGTGTAGCTCTGTTTCCCTAGATGCATATGAGAAGCTGAGGATGGGCTGACTCCTTTCTAGTCTTAAGAACATATGCTGTGGGGCACAAATGTCCAAAAGTGAGATAGAAATTCTATGATTCAACATTGAAGCAAGAACAAGAATATGTTGGCACATCTTTCAGAATCCCATGTCCTCCAAGCACCTGGAGGTCTATTTGTGCATTTAATGTACATCAAAACCATCTGTGCATACTGGGTGCAATAATCAACAGAGTAATTTATGGACGTGATCTGGATCACAGATGGAAAAAATATTTTGCTTTATATGTTAACTCTGATTTTTTTACAAATGACCACATTGAGGGCTATGTTGAGAAGGATCCTGAGGGATCCTTAAGAAAGAGTGGCATAATCAATAAGCAATGTCTTCTAAAAGAAAGTAAGAAGGAAGCTGTGCTATGCATACTAAGCATCTATAATTCCAGTCCTAGAGAATACCACCCATATGATCCAGGGAGTTTCTTGGAAAAATAGTGAAGTGATATTTAATTTTATCAAAAGGAAGGAGAAGATGAGTATTATTTTAGCACCTACCATTGGGCATATGCTTTAATTCACTTACTCCTAGTGACACTGTGCAAATGGGTACTAGTGCCCCATTTCACAGTCAAGAAGATGAAGGCTCAGAGATGTCAACCAACTCCTCCTAGGAGCCACAGCCAGTAAACGGTAGAAATGGGATCCAGTTTTATGTCTGAAGGACTCCTGATGCTACCCCATGACATGCCACCTTCTAAAATGCTCAGAGCACAATAAAATGTCCCACTAGTTCAACACATTGTTATGCCAAAACATGGCCCAATTCCAGTCTATCCGCCACATTTCTGTTCCTGTCTTTCTGCCTTCTCACTGGCTGAAGACTCACTCCTCTCAGAACACAAATGGCTTCGAGACAAGATACTTGGTGTTGGACCAGATCGTGCTTCCTAAAGGTGCAGGTTTGCATCACAACTCTACATAAATGCTCCTGGCACTGACAGCAGGAGGCAGGCAGGAGTGTGGCTCCGCCATGTGACAAATATAGAGCTGCTGTCCTGAAAACTCTAACAAGAGACTAACCCTCAAGGGAGATGCCATGCAATAAATAATTTTTGCCATAACACATTCCTTCCCTTTGCATAAATTTAACACCCGCTCTCTGTACAATATGTGATCTTCCTGCTAACTCCCCATAGACAGAAATAGCTCTGGTAAGATGTGATAAAGACAAGCGACAGAAAGGAAGGGAGACACGACACATTGGAGAGCCGGGCTTTACTGCCGGCTCTTCTACAATGGATCTTACTATTTGCATTCTTCATGATGGACAATATACAAAGGATGACTACAATGGGGCAGTAGCTTGGGACTGTAAGATGCCGGTTCCTTGTTTCCTCTGCCTAATGCTGCTTGGCTGCCAGTCTCTGCCTTCCTTCCTCTCCCCACAGCAATGGCCATACACCACTTCCCTTACCCTAAACCTGCAGCCCAGGCACCAGCCTCAAGAGCCAAATACAGCCTCCAGTGGAACGGTTCTAAGAGAATCTAGCAAAACTCATATATTCAGCTAGTATATCTCTGGATTTTTGGCTCAGTTAAGATTGTTGTGGAACTTTGAAGGGACCCTACAAATATATGTGAGGCCCTTTTTTTTCTGGAGATCAGACGACTAACACAAAAAGTCTGCCTTAGATGTTTCAAAGCCACCTAAACATTTCCCCCCCATAGCTTATTCCCCCCAAACAGGACTTTTCAGTACCTGGAAAATCTTGAATTGTTGGGTAGTGCCCTATGTTCCATTTGATTCAAACAGCCTGCATAATCTTGGTGTTCCCATCTCTAAGGAGGAAGCACACTGAAAAAAATCCCATGTTCCTGTAGACAGAGGCACCCTGATTAGGTAAGGGCATCTGCTCAGGATTCCCCAATTTCCATAATTTTGGTAATGGCACACTTTCCCTTGCATTGCTCTTCTCCCTTCCATGTCAGTTTGTTGGGATTGCCAATTACAGTAACTCACCATTCTCCACCTCCAAGCTTCAGTGTGGCCACATGATTTACAGATTCCATCCCTGAAAATCAGACAGGGAACACTCCAAGGGACAGATATGTCACTAAAGTAAGAGTAATCAAATCATAGGCATGGAATTGGACAGAAGGTTTTTCAGTTTCAAGTGACCAAATTGCCTACCCAAACTTGTTTAAACAGAAAATACAATATATGGGTCTATGTAAATTAGAAGCTAAGAGTAGATGTGCTCCAGAAACAGTTATATCAAGGACTTCAAATGATGTCGCCAGATAGAGGTCTCTCTCCATTGGCTCTTTGCTTTCCTTCAGCCCCATGTCTGGGTTTTTGCATTTCTCTGTGTTGGTTTCACTGTCAGGCACCCTCTCCTGATGTGATGGCAAAGGTACCCACTAGTAGTTCCGGACTTGGGCTCTGTCACACTGGCAATCTGGAGGAAGTAGAGCACTTCTCTCTCAATGGATGCAGCCCCAAGACTGACTCTCATTTGCTATGGGTAGATTCCTAACCCCAGTCAAATAGCTTAAGCTATTTTTAGGTAGAGTTGTATCATAGGTACCTGGAAGAGATGGACTACTACTAAGATTCCTTTCTGATGAGCTATTGACTTAGACTTCGATATATCAAGAAGGAGATAAGGCTACCAGAAGATACACCAAAATATAAACAGTTGAATATGGGGAGATGATATGCAAGACATAACTCAGCTCCAGCTCACTTTTCTTACCTCTCTAGACAAAGGCACCAGCTGCCTAATATGGGAAGTGTGAGAGGGTCTGTCGAATGTCACACCTGCCTGGCATGGTGCATGCCTCTCTATGGTGACCATATGGACTTGTGGTTCAAACATTTTGCAGAAGTTTACTCCTGAGCACTGAGCTTGATATCACATTGCCTCCTACCTCAACACTGGTCAAAGGACTCTCCTGGCTACTGCTTTCTTTGTCTCAATGACCTAAGAACAGCCATAAATATTGAGTGGTAACATTAATAAGTGAGTCCCTGCTGCATTCCTATGACCTGGCTCCCCATTCTCATCACCCAATTCCTGTCTAGGTCTAGCTTATATGTTCTAGTTATAGTTTTGGCTGCTGGACTTGTATATCAGTTCCTTTAGGACTTCATTTCCCTAGAAATTGAAGCTGTGTCTTTGGATGCCCCAGCTAGTAATGAGGAGGCTGTGGTGTGCTGACATTGCTGCAGGGTGGTCATAATCTGCCACATTGGTAAAGGTCATCGAGTCCTAGACTCAGTTATTAAACTGCCTGCTTGACATCTCCACTGATGTTACCTCTAGCTCAACATGCCCAGAATTCATTGCACCAAATCTCTTGTTCCCACGCTGCTCTTCCACCAATGCTCCTGGTTTCAGTAGATGGCATCACTACCTTTCCATTTGTCCAATCCAGAAATGCAGAGGTCATCCCTGACTCTCCCTGGCTCTTTGCCTTGCTTGATTCTGTGACACAGTCAGCCACCCTGTCCTATTGATCCTATTCCCTTTAATTTGTCAGGACCATCACTCTTCCCCTTCCCTACTTCTAGCACCTCGGCCCAAGCCCCCAGCATCTTTTAGCCTGACCACGTCTCTCTGTTTCCATTCTTGCCCTGCTCTGGTCTTCTTTCCACATTGCAGCCAGAGCGTTCATTTCAAACCACAAAGTGGAGTATGTCTATTCCACACACAGTGCCTTCTGGTCATTCCTTTTGCCTCAGCCCCTATTCATTCTCTAGGTCTTAGATTAAATGCAACTTCCTCAGGTCAATTTTCCTTGACCACTTCCATAGCATACTATATTTACTCTTCACAATGTTGACCAGAATGGTAATGCCTCAATTATTTGTGCTACTATGTATTTCATATCTGCCCTCCCAGGTAAATTAAATTCTATAGGAGGTGAGTTCTCTATCTGGTTTTCTTCCCATCTCCCAAGACCCTAGTTCCTCACATAGTTAATGCTTATTAGATAGTTAATGAATATACCAAGTCTTCTTTTTTTTAAGATTTTGTTTATTTATTTGGGGGGGCACAAGTAGGGGGGAGGGGCAGAGGGAGAGGGAGAAGCAGACTCCCCACTGAACAAGGAGCCTGACAACACAGGGCTTGATCCCAGGACCCTGAGATCATGACCTGAACCGAAGGCAGATGCTTAACGGACTGAGCCACCCATCTTCTTTATCCAAGAATATTACTCAACCAACAGAAAGAATGAACACTTACCATTTACTTTGATGTAGATGGAACTGGATTGTATTATGCTAAGTGAAATAAGTCAATCAGAGAAAGACAATTATCATATGGTTTCACTCATATGTGGAATATAAGAAACAGCACAGAGGATCATAGGGGAAGGAAGGGCAAACTGAATGGGAATCCATCAGAGAGGGAGAAAAACCACCAAAGACTCAACTATAGGAAACAAACTGAGGGCTGCTAGAGGGGAGATGGGTGGGGAGATGGGATAACTGGGTGATGGGCATTACAGAGGGCATGTGATGTGATGAACACTGGGTGTTATACGCAACTGATGAATTACTGAACACTACATCTGAAACTAATGATGTACTCTATGTTGGCTAATTGAATTTAAACAAAAGATAGTTAACACACAAACTTATGAATGAATATCACAGTCCATTCAAGCAGTGTCGCAGCAGATCTTAAATAGTCTTCATTCTGGAATGCTGCAAAAAGAAATCTCTGTTTTGAAGGTAGGACTAGATAACCCTTAAAGCTGCTTCCAAGTAACCATTTTTTATTCTTTCTGAGAGTCTCATTGTCCTAATGCTAAATGCTAGTCATCACTGCTCAGATACAAGAGGTAATCTTAGCATTTACTAAATTAACCCATCATGGGAGGTACCATTAGCTGTTACAGCGTGTCTTTAAGTCACCTTATTTCTATTCTATTTTCAAGCCCTTTCTTCCAAATATGGGAGAAGGGACAAAGTTCTATTGGCCTGATTTATCATAGTCTAAAAAAAATTTAAACCTACCAGCCCAATAAATTAGGGAATGGTTTTAGGCCTTACAGAAGGATCCACCAGAGAGGTTCCTTGAAACAGCAAGCTCTCCAAAGGCATTTAAAATTGGATTTGATTTACAAAAATTTGATTTGCACATAACTATTCAGGAACATATCGATTGTTTAAAGTGAGGTACATGGGGACATAACTACCTTTAATCTTTTATAACAAAGGCAGCAATTAAAATTGCTTTTGCTAAGCAATTTTTGAAATGGAAGGTTCAATATCTTTGCTGGCTTCCACTCCCCAGAAGACTCCCTCTCTCCCCATGCACTCTGCTCCTCCTAATTAAATGAGGTAACCATTTTGGATTCTCTGTAGAATGCAGTTTCTGACAGAATCATACTCCTATCTTATGGTTACGGAAAAAGTCATGCTGGGGGCTTAATTTCATTTCCATCCCTCTTTGTTAATACAGCCCTTCCTATTCTCACTTCTTGGAAGCATTGTTAGGGAGGGATCGATTTGTTGGTTATTAAAAAATGGTCAATTACGGTGGTATTAGCTGGCCCTGTATTCCCCAATCACAGTGTCATTTTCATCCCACGGAAAAGTTTGCCCTTTGTGTGTGCCTGTTTGTTTGCTTTATTTGGCGTGTGGTGTAGAGTGCCTAATAAGGAATCCTGATGGCAGTTTGCTCCATCTCCAGATTGAATTTCTTTATAGATCAGCCTCAGTAATTCATTTCCCAACTGCTTCTAATCAATACAGCTCTACGCGCTTAAGGTTAGAGAAACTCACAAAACCGTGCTACTGATTGGGCATCTCGACGCACCTTCTTCATAAAGGCTCTCTTTGATGGTGATCTGTCCAGCTGATCCACAACCTCCTAGTGGAGTTAGGGCCTGTGCTCTACCCAGGCCCCAAAGCTGCCGTTGTCTTGTTTTCTTTGACTCTGGGAAGCCAGAGCCCAGAGAGGGTTTTATGAAAACAGCATAGTATGAAGGGGACATGAGTAGGGGTGCCTATGTTGTCCTGGGGACTTGCTGTTGAGCCTCAGTGAGTGGCTCAGCCATTCTGAGATTCCACTTCAGCATCTACAGAATAAGGCAGCTAGACCTGTTGATGTCTGTCTGGGGTCTTGCCGACCTCTGAAGCGCTAAGACCTCTGGGTGGAGACAGAAAGACCTGCTGTATTCCCAAGCACCTGTCTCACTTCTCAGCACTGCACCCTGAAATGACCACCATTTGGATAAAGGGATGGAAATCACTGTTTCTAGATCATGAAAAAAAAAAAAATGCTTGCCCTCTGCCACAGGATTCCAAGCCCAGCTCTCATACCTCCTAGCTGTGTGGCCTTGGCCAAGTCACATCATCATTCCCAGGCTGTTTCCATACCTGTAAAAGGGGCACATGCAATCCTGCCCTTTATCCATTCAGGGGATGCTGTGAGGGTCAGAGAAGGTCATAGGCATGAGAAGCACTTTGGAAAGTAAAGCAGAATGCATAAGAGGGACTGTTGATCAGGTGGCCATCACATTGCCGGAGAGAACAGGCTTGTACACCACCCTAGAACTTCATAAATCTGGCTTCTTCCTGCACTCACTCTCCCAGCCTCCCCACTGTAGTTTTAGTTCATGCCAGGCCAGAAATCATGGCTTGTTTCCAAGTTATCTGAGTGCAGAGACTCATTACTGTAGGCAATGACACCATCTTCAGGGAGTGATGCAGAGATTCAGCCAAGGAAGCTCGCCAGCCTGTCTACCCCACCAGGCAAAAGCCCTAATACCACCAGTCAAACGGCCAGTCATCCAACCAAACTGCTCCAGGTACAGGATCAACAGTGAGGATGGACTTGTCCCATACCCTTTCAGATCAATGGTGGCATTCATAAACCATTCAGTGAAGTTCTAGCATGAGGCCCTTTTATGCCTTTTTCCTAAGACCCTACTGAGGTTGATTTTTTTTCTCAGATGAAATATCTGTAGATCCTAGGGCCTGGAACTTCAGTTAATTTCAGCCATCATTTCTTTTAAATATTTGTAGTGTCCTGAATCCTTACTTGGAGCCAAGTTTTATACTGATCACATTATACAGATGATTTAATTTATTCTCCACATCTCTGTGTAGTAGGTATTCGCTTGGTAAAATGTTTGAATTAATGAATGAATGATTACAGTTAAATAATGAGCGTATGTTGAGTGCTTTCTACATGCTAGGCATCATGTTAGTCACTAGAGATTCAGAAATGAGCAAAATGGGCAAGGCAGCTGTCTTCATTGAACTTATAGTCTAAGTATTGTGATCCTCATTTGTAAATAAAGAAACTGAAACACAGAAGACGAATTAACCTGCCCAAGATCACACAGCAATATAATGTCAGGTCAAAACACCAAAAGTAAGTCTGGCACTGCCCCATAGTGGAATAACTAGTACAAGCTTACCTTCTGGCCCCAAACAATAATAAAACTGGTACAAATAAATGAAGCAAGTGTTTTTGGGCATTGGACATCAAACAGCATAGGACTGTGATCCTTTGCTAAAGAGATCACACAAGATGAGCCTCATGTTTGACCCGGCTCTCTGCTTTGGAAATTCTAAAAACTGAAAATTATAATACTTAAATAAAATTTATGAAATGATTTAATATATTAGAGATGGTAGAAAAAAGGATCAATATGCTTAAGATCAATCAACAGAAGTGATACGGTCTGAAGAATACGGGGTGGGGAAGTTTGGGGAAGGGGACAGAGCCTCAGGGGCATGTGGGGTAACATCAGCATCTAACATATGTATAACTGAGGTCCCCAGATGGGAGGATAGAGAGAACGTAGCAGAGAAAATATTCAAGAAAAAATGGCCCAAATGTGCCAAATTTGATGAAAATATCAACTCCTATAGATCCAAAAAGCTCAGAAAACCTGGAACAGGATAAATACAAAGACGCCATAGAATAGAAGGGAGAGAATAACAGATCTTAAGGACATCAGAGAGCTAAAACATCCCATAACTTAGAGGAAATGGACAAATTTCTTGAAAAGCATGATTTAATGCAAGTTACATAAGATTTTGAGAAATTGAAAATTTTATTCTAAAATTTATATGGAAATGCAAAGACCTAGAAAACAAAATAATCTTAGAAAGGAAAACTTGGAGGACTCACACTCTCTGATTTCCAGATTGACTATAAGACTACAGCAGTCAATACAGTGTAGTATTGGCCTAAGTATAGACAAATAAATCAATACAACAGAATTAGAGAATCCAGAGATAGACCTACACATTTGGACATTTGGATTGATTGATTTTCCAAAAAAAAAAAAAAAAAGCATGCTAGCAATTTAACAAAAAAAGGAAATTTTATTCAACAAATGAGGGAAAAGAAGGATTCCAATACTTGCCTAATCAAACACAAAAAAATAATTTAAGAAAGATCATGGCCATACATGTAAAAGCCAGTACTATTAGTCTTCTTTAAGAAAAAGGAGAATATATTCAAACTTTAGCATTGCAAAGATTTCTTAGAAAAGACACAAAAGTAATTAACCCCCAAAGAAAAAAAATGGATAAATTAGACTTTACCAAAATTAGAGATTTCTAGTAAGAAAGAAAGAAAGAAAGAAAAGAAAGAAAGAAAGAAAGAAAAAGAAAGAAAGAAAGAAAGAAAGAAAGAAAGAAAGCAAGCCTGTTAAGAAAATGAACAGGCAAGCCACAGACTGGGAGAAATTATTCACAGTGTGAATATCTGACAAAAGACCCAAATCTGTAATATAAAAAAATCCCTTTAAGTCAATATTTTTTTAAGTATCATAAAAATAGGCAAAAGACTTGAACAGATACTTCACAAAAGAAGATGTATTAATGCGTAATGAGCTTATATAAAGAGCTCCGCATCCTTAGTCATTGGGGAAATGCAAATTAAAACCACAGTGAAAAACCACTACAGATCTACTAGAATGGTTAAAACTTAAATAATAACACCAAATGTTGGCTAGGCTATAAAGCCACCAGAACCCTCACATACTGCAGGCAGGAATGTGATGATACAAATGCTTTGGAAAACTGGCAATTTCTTACAAAGTTATACATCTATCCTAGGACCCAGCAAATTTGTTCATAGGTTTTTTACTCAAGATAAATGAAAATATACATCCAGGAAAAGACTTGTCTAAATGTTTGTAACAGCTTAGTTTAAAAGCCCAAATCTGGAAATGACCCATCAATAGAAGAATGTGCAAGTATATGATAATATATTATATTCTATATATTATATTATTTCTATGAAATACTAATTATTAATAAATGCTATGTATTGTTATCCACAGCAACATGAATGAATTTTAAGAACATCGTACCAAGTGAAAGTAACCACACAGAATACATTCTGTATGATTCATTTACATGAAATTCGAGGGCAGGCAAAGTTAATCCATGATGACTGACATCAGAATACTGGTTATCTCAGGGACAGTGGGGATTGTATGGGAAGTGTCATGAGAGAAATTTCTGGAGTGGTAAAAGTATTCTTCATTATTACTGGTGTTTTTTTGTCATATGAGAGAATGCATTGGTTAAGACTTAATGGACTATACCATTAAAAATTCTGCTTACTTCCCTGTATATAAATATTACTGTATTTAAAATAATCCAGTCTGTCTGACTCCACTGGCCACATGTTTTTCTGCTCTACTATGCTGAATATCAGGCAAAAAGTTAGCAACTGGGAATTTTACTACCCTGAAATGAGTCAGCACATTGTGGAGTAGAGAATGGATTCCTCTGTCAGATGAGCAATAGTGAGCATACTGTTTATACACTGTGAAGGTTACAGAAATATTTGTATTTATTATTTAAAAAAATATTATTATAAACTGTTAAAGCAGTGCTACATCCTCGGGACTTTGGAAAAAGTGGTCATTTGTATTATCTATTGCTGCATAGGAAATTACTCTAGAACTAAGTGGCTTAAAACAACAAATGTTATTTCCTCACATTTTCTGTGGGTCAGGAATTTGGGGATGGTTTAGCTGGGTGGTTCTAGCTCTGGGTGTCTCAGAGGGTAGCAGTTATGTCCCCAGTGGTGGTACAGTTATTTGAAGGCTGGAGGATCCTCTTCCAAATTCTTTCCATGTTTGTTGACTAGCCTTTGTCCCTCACCAGCTATTAGGAGGAGGGTTTAGTTCCTTGCCAAGTGAGCCTCTTCAGACTGCTGGGAGTCCACACAACAAGGCAGTTGGCTTCCCCCAGAGCAAGTGGTCCAAGAGAAAGAGCATAAGACCAAAATGGAAGTCACTCTGTCTGCTATACTCTAACCTCCAAAGTGATCTGCCATCACTTTTGCAGGGTTCCGTTGGTCACCCAGACCAACCCTGGTACAAGTGGGAGGGGCTGTGCCAGGGCAAACACAGGAAGGCAGGATCGTTGGGGGCCATCTTAGAGGCTGGCTGTCACAGTAATTTTTATCCCTGCTCAGTAGATGTGTGATTTAGAACAAATCAGTTATTCAAGTCCCAGTTTCTTAATCTATGAAATGGGAAGGACTAATTATTTTTGCCTGAGGGGATTAAATTAGCAATGTTTGAAGTTTCTTAGGAGGGAACCTGGAATGGAGTAAATTTTCATTAATGTTATCCTAAAACATAAATAAGTTAGTGTAGGCATGTCTAGTATCACTCTCCTGGCCAGATAACCTATTTAACAATTCTCTCTGATTGCATATCTGGATCAGCTTTTAGAGATGGCACCTTCTTCTAATGTGGACCCTTGAAGCTGGTAAATTCTATAATCAAAATAAAATCATACTCAGTGGCTCCTTCCCATCTCTGCTTTATTTACTCCATGTGTGTGGTATCTTTTACCTTCTCTTCTCCCATTAGACTTTGAGCTCTCTTGAAGGAACCCTGTGCTTTAATCTTCTTTGAACATTCCCAAAGCCACTGTTTGAACATGATATTGATTTTCACATTGTCAGTGCTCTATCACTGTTTGCTAGCTACAGATATTTTCCAAAGCAGAATACCCAGGAGGTGAAAGCAACTGTCATAGATATATTAATTGATTATTGTCCCAAAAATGATATAAAATAAGCTACCCCCAAACTCAAAGCCATACAACAACCACTTACTCTTTTGCACATAGGTCCACAGGTCAGTGGAGTATTAGTTGATCTTGGCTGGGCTGGACTGGGTGCCTCTGCTTCAGGCTGCAAGTCAACTGGGCTTGGCTTCTCACTGCAAGTTAGGCTGAGGTCTGTGCCACTTGGGTTTCCGTCGGGGACCAAGGCTCAGGGGAAATGCCTACTCAGGAGACACTCTTCTCAGGCAATGGTAGAAGCACACAAGAGCAAATGGAATCAGGCATTGCATCTCATGCATTTTCTTGCTTCATGAATGCAACCATTTCATTGGCCAAAGCAGGTCACATGGCTGAGCCCAAAGTCAAGGGGAATGGAAGTATTTATTCTGCTTCCAGTGGAAAGAACTGTAAAGTCACATGGAAAAGGGCATGAACAAAAGGATGAAAATCGGGGCTAATAGATCTGCCATATAGAATACAAAGTTGTGAGAACTATCTAAGAGCCAAGCATTGCTGGGGAGAGTTGACTTTTCTGAGAATATTTAGTATTGTTCCTTCACATCTAGGACTGCAAAACACTTGTAAAGTGAGTGAAACTGGAAATTGCATGAGAGTCTCACTGCATGAGAGTGATGTGATTCAAAGTGTGTGGACTTTTGAAATTCAACTCTACTTTCCTCCGCTTACTTCTTAGGGGCCCTTCCACAGCTCTTTTAGCTTCTCTGAGCCTCTTTTTCCTTAGATGTAAAGTAGAGATGAAAGAAAAAAAAAAAACCTACCCATGTTTCTGTGAAAATCAAACTAAATTAACAAATGTGCTTCATGTTTCCCCATCTGTCCTGCTGCAGTGGCAGGGAGGATAGTGGGAGCTTTGGTTTTCCAGCAAGTTTCTGAGACCTGAACTCAGTCAGAGAAGGACTCAGCTTTCCTGACTAAAAAAGGTAATGATAGGCAATTTTCACCACATCTCCACATCTCCCACTTGTTGCTTAAAGACAGACAAGCGATCAATTGTCACTTATTTTGGGTTCTAAAACACTAAGTTATTACCATAGAAACGTAATTATGAACAATTAAGTAGAAGTGTTTTCTGAAATGTTTTTGAATTAAAGTTCTAAATTTCTTTTTACAAATTTACTCAATTCATATAAGCATAAGTCAAAAACTGTAGCACACATCTTATTTTCTTCCAAATCAAATCAGTGAGTTATTTGTGGTAATTTTATCAAAAAGAAATGAATGAAATCCTCTCTAACCTTATTCTGAATGTGTAATTTCCAGCTTTTTCCTTACAAAGTGGCATCTAGCCTACTGAAGCAATCTGTAGTTTAACCTTGTTTTGCTTTTGCATCCAGTAAAGGTCTGTGAGCAAGTTGACAGCTGTTGAGAAGGATCTTCCATCAGCACTAGAATATATCTGGGCTCCCTTTGCTGGAGAATGCCAGAAACGAATCTTTTAAGGTTTGCAAGAGACCCATTGGCTCTTCTCTTGTATGTCCTTCTTCCTCACACTCTACACCCAGTCTACCACCAAACCAAAAATACATCCTACACCCAAAATACATTTCAAATCCATCTGCACAACCCAATTATCAGTGGCAGGGTTGGAATTATATGTTCTCAGATGTCTCCCTGTGTCTACTCTTGATCACCATCCCAAGTCATTGTCACATAGCAACCACAATGGTCTTTGAGAAACCTAGAATCATACCCTTCTCCCTCTGGAAGAAAGCCTTCCTATGCCTTCTTGTTGTAATTAAGATAAAGGCCCAAATTTGTTGGGAAGCCATCAAGGGTCCAGTTGGGCCTGCATGGTCTTGCCCTGGCCTACATCTCAACTTCTTCTCTACTTACTTAACCCCTCTGTATTGAACCTTCTTCTAGCTCTTTAGTATTCTAGCTCTTTCCTTTTCAGGATGTTTGCATGTGTTGTTCCCTCCATCTGGAACACACCTGCTTCACTCTTCACATGTTTGGTTCCTTCCCATCTGTCATCTCAGCTTAAATGTCAGCTCTACAAAGTGGTCCCCTTGATTCCCAGGAGCTGTCCTACTGTTCTCTGCTACCATCTCATTCACTTCCTTCATAGTGCTCATCCCAGTTCATTATTATAATTGTGTTTGTGCTTTGACTGTTTAACGTCTGACTCATCCACTGGATGTAAGCCCCATAAGGATAGGGTGATATCTGAGCTTTGTTCACCAGGCATAATGGTGCATTGTTCTGTGCCTGACCCTGAAAGGTGCTCAATAATTACTTCTTCAGTGGATGAATGAATGAATGAATGAATTATTCAATAAAGGAGGCGAAGTCATCAATATTTACCAAGAAACCTAAAATATCTCTAAAGCCCCATCATATGACTATCACTAGAGCATTGTCCATGGAAGCCAGAGGGTGTCTCCTAGAGGAAAATGCACCAGCTTAAGGGCAAGAATGCCTAGAACCTGGATCAATTTCTTGTCTGACCCTCCATAAATATTTTTTTGATGTTTTTCTGAAGCACAGTTTGTTTGTAGTTAAAATGAGAGTTTGCAACCAAATGTTTAAGCATAGGGGCCGTGGTCCACTATGGATATGCATTTTATTTTATTTTAGAGTAGTTAGTTTTTGTCTAATTTAAAAATGTTCTTAGCTCCAAAAAGGTTAAAAAGCATTGGATTAGGTTAACCCTAAAGTCCCATATACCTCTGACAATCTGTGTTTCTACAAAAGGAAGATCAGTCAACATTAGGTATGGCGGTATGTAACAGAGACCCAACATATCAGTGTCTTAAACAACATGGAGGCCTACTTCTTTCTCTCTCTCTTTTACCTCTGGAAGTGAGCATTCTAAGGCCAGTAAGCATTCCAAGCTGCCAGAGACTCAGGCTCCTATCTTGTCGCTCCACCATCCCTTGGGAACAGCCCTTGTCCAAATGGAAATTCTACCACATGGATGGGTGGATATTCCAGCCAGCAGGACTAAGGTAGAGGAGAGGTAAGTAAGGGGAATGTCTCCTATTATTTTTAAAGATTTAATTTATTTATTTGACAGAGAGAGAGAGAGCACAAGCAGGGAGAGCAACAGGCAGAGGGAGAGGGAGAAGCACCCTCCTCGCTGAGCAGGGAGCCCAATGTGGGGCTTGATCCCAGACCTTGGGATCATGACCTGAGCCGAAGGCAGATGCTTAACTGATGGAGCTACCCAAGTACCCTAATATCTCCTATTTTTTTTACCTCCTTTTTTTTTTTAAGATTTATTAATTTATTTTAGAGAGAGAGAGTGCGAGTGAGCAGGGGGAGGGGTGGAGGGAGAGGGAGGGAGAGAATCTTGAAGCAGACTCCACACTAAGCTCAGAGCCTGATACAGGGCTCCATCCCAGGACCCTGAGTTTGTGACCTGAGGTGAAACCAAGAGTCAGCCCCTCAACCGACTGGGCTACCCAGGCGCCCCTTACGTCCTATTTTCAAGGACAGAAGGGGAAAAGTTACATAGCACTGTTGCTAACTTCCCATTAGCTATATCTGTCTGTGAGAGACGCTAAGAGACGCAGATTTTACTCGGGTGGCCGTGTGCTCAGCTAAAAATCTGAAGAAGACCAAGGCAATAAAGAGTCTTTGCCACAATCAGAGATCCTACATGAGTCCTAAGTGAAGAGATGTGGCAGAGATGCTCACTATCACAAGAGATACGCTGTGCCAAAAGGGATTAGGCATGCAGGCTGCCCGGCATCAGTGACCATGAGATTTACAGAACTTGGAACATCGCACAGAGTCTCAGGTTGCAAGAGAGCTTCAGGTGTATAATCAAGTCCTTTTTGTCTGCATAATGCCTAGAGCATCCATCATGGTTTCTTCTGAATGCACTTTATTTATACATAGAATGAACAGTCAGTGAGCACGTCCGTCAAGTACCTAGTTGCAGGCACTGCACCAAACTATCTATGCAGGGAGCGCACTGTCTAGTGGGGAGGCAGAAAACACCTTCCCACCGTGGTCTCCATCAGCTCTCATGGGACACATTGGGAGGAGAAAGAAGTGGACCTTACTCAATTTTCTTAGGAACCTTACAGTTCAAGAAGGGTCTTCTGGAGGAGGGCCTGAACTAAATTTTGAAGGATAAGCAACGGGCACAGTGCCTGGCATGGAGGAAGGAAAGGAGGCATTCATATCATCTCTGAGGGATGATTAGGAAGGAAAGAGGTAAGGGGGAAAACGGTGGGGGGAAGGGAGAGGGGAGGAAGATTGGAAGAGATGGGAAGACGGAAGTTATTGCGCTGAGAAAAATAGCTAGAGGTTTTCAGATTGCTGATCTGTTAACAATTGAAACTGATCTTAGGCTAAAAATAAACATTCTATATAGTATTTTTATGCTGAAAAAATGGTAATGTTTTATGAAACAGGCAGGCTTTGTTTCTCTTTTTTTGCACCCTTTCCATGCACACCCCATGATGCCAAACATCTCACCCATTCTGTGCGTATTTGCATGTGCACCTCGCTTCTGGATGGTCAGCACCAGGGGCCAGAGGTCCTGTCTGTTTATCTCTGCGGAGTCAGACTCCAGAGTGGCTGGCAGAATAGCAGGCCCAATAATTGCTTGGCAAATGAGAGAAGGAGCAGATGTGAGCCTGATGACAAGAGGCAAACAGCAACCAGAAAGATGTTTCAGATAACATGAAGCAGGAGGGGTTCATCTGTACCAGGGTTGTTATGCACACTGCGGGGGAGGGACCCTGACCCTGCTACTTCTTAGCTGTGGGACCTTGGGCAAGTCACTTAAACTCTCTGTGAGGTGGCTTTCTCATCTGGATAGTAGAAATAAAAATGCCTATGTCATAGGCTTGTGGGAAGGTTTTGAGTGAAACAAAATTGTTTATTATTTTTTAAAAAATTTATTAGAGAGAGAGCATACAAGTTGGGGGGAGGGGGGAGGACAGAAGGAGAGGGAGAGAGAAACTCCAAGCAGACTCCCCACTGAGTGCAGAGCCTGATGCAGGGCTCGATCTCATGACCCTGAGATCACGACCGGAGCCAAAACCAAGAGTGGGATGCCACCCAGGTGCCCTGAAATTGTTTTTGTTTTGTTTTTGTTTCTTTTTGTTTTGTTTTTTAAGTAAGCTCTATGCCCAAATGGGGCTCGAACTCATGACTCAAGATCAAGAGTCGCATGCTCTACCGACTGAGCCAGCCAGACATCCCTGAAACAAAATTATTTAAAGGGGTTAGAATACTGCCCTGAACCTTAGGGATTGATTAATGTTAGCTGTTGTTAAGGGACAGATGAGGAGGAGGGTGAGAGGTAGATGATAGAGCCCTGGACAGACAGGTAACCTGTGTGACTGGCTGACTACAGTGTGTCTAACCCTCCTGCATGACAAGCGAGGGGCAGGGACACATCTTACCTGCAGGAGGCAGTTAACAGAGACGGTGCTCTGTAACCAGAGTGAAGGGTACCAGTGGAAGGTGGGGTTGGCCAGGGGCAGGGGAGGCAGACCACATGGGGCCTTGGAAGTTGTGCTAAGATTGCATTTTTCCCTCAGGACCAGTCTAGGCTCCTGCAGTGAAATAAAATGATAAAATAATGCCAGTTAGCCCAAGGTAAAACAGAAACTCGGCAGCAGCAAAATCTACGATGCGTAATACACAAGCTGTGAGTGTGCCAAGGACTCGGTCGCTTTCCTTAATCATGTTCATTTGTTTCATCCTCATTATTATTCCCAGTTTACAGATTAATAAATCTTAGTCTCAGGGAAGTAAAACCATTGCTTGTAAGTGATATAATTAGGATTCAAATGCATTAAAACAGGGGCGCCTGGGTGGCTCAGATGGTTAAGCATCTGCCTTCGGCTCAGGTCATGATCCGAGGGCCTGGGATCGAGCCCCACATCGGGCTCCCTGCTCGACGCGGAGCCTGCTTCTCCCTCTCCTTCTACTGCGCCTCCTGCTTGTTCTATTTCGCTCTGTCAAATAAATAATTAAAATCTTAAAAAAAACATATACATTAAAACAACTTCATTAAGTGGTTATTATGTGAACACTTATTTTGTGGCAGATATTCTACTAGATATGGGACCCAGCTGACTCCAGACCCGGCTGTCTTGCTCCAAAGTCCTCCCTCCTCATCATGGCTCACCCATGCAGAACCCAGTTGACAAACACCATGTATTAAACTCCCAGGCCAATTTCTCCTCATCGTTCTGGTTCTTCTGTACTGCGTAAGTCTGCAATACTCGTGCTAGTGAGCGGCAATTCCCCACAATCTGTCTGTCCCCCAAACCAGGACCCTAGTCACTACATCTTCATCACCAGAAAGCAACCAGATGGGGACAGAGGAGGCAGCCATCATGCTGACTGAGGAGTTCTCAATTTCAACCCTCAACTGGTCTTAACCCTTAACTTTTAAACTTCTTAACCCTTCATTGTTCTCTCACTCCTATGCTTGAAACCTGGACATACAATATTGAAATCGAGAGGAGACTTCAAATTCCATGGTTTCTAGGAAGGGAAATAGATGTTTACCTCACAGCCAATGGGAAAGGCAAATCCAGCTAACTGTGAACTGATCTTCTCTAATTTCTGAGCTGAGAAGCCTGGAGCCCGGAAGGTCATTGTCTTTGCGTGTCTTTGAAGATGATGGAATTAATCCCAGGGATGGTGGTTTGCTTGACATCTGCACAGCGGTGGGTGCAGCATGAGCTGCTGGTGTAAGAGTAACTCCAGTTTGGTTCAGGTGGCTGGAAAGGTGATGGGACCAGAGAGGCTCAGGTACGGAGAAAGCCGTGGAGGAAAACAGAGATGGAGCTGTCCTTCTAGAACCAGATGTGGGACACAGAATGAAGACATGTTCAGGGCCTGGAGGGATGACTGAAGGAGGAAGCTCAAAAGACAGGTAGCAAGAACCCAGGCACTGGGGACAAAGAGAGAGGATCCAAGTCCTTGAGAACAGGCAAGAAGAGTGAGACAAAATCCAGAGAGCAGGCGGGGCTCAAAATGAGGAATGAGACCTTGACAAGGCAGATGGGTCCCAGAGCCAGGACGGAGATGAGCATTAACTGGACACCACACTGGTTATCTTGGAATACACTAAGCACATAATCCTCACAACAGCATTATTGGGTAGGTATTCTAACCCCTTAGTTACAGATGTGGAAGTAGAGGCTCAGAGAGGTAACTGACATAGCACA
Source organism: Phoca vitulina (assembly GCF_004348235.1). Lineage (NCBI taxonomy): Eukaryota > Metazoa > Chordata > Mammalia > Carnivora > Phocidae > Phoca > Phoca vitulina. The sequence continues at coordinate 28,239,189 of NW_022589721.1, forward strand.
TGGCTGAAACCGGAACTCTGATCTTTTGTTGACAGTAAACAGATCTCTCCACTACCCCAGTGGTTCTCAATCAGGGGTAATTTTGCACTCCCAGAGCTATTCGGTAATAACTGGAGAGATGTTTTGTTGTCACATTTGGGGGTTTCTATTAGCATCTAGCAGGTAAAAGCTAGGGATGCTGCTAAACATCCTGCAGTGCACAGGACAGCTCCCTGCAAAGAAAGAACTATCCAGCCCCAAACGGAAACACGCGCTGTGGTTGAGAAGCCTTGGTCTACACCGCCCATCTCAGAAACAAAGCATTTTGGAACAAGCGCTTTGTATTTGTAATTACGCATTCATTTACTCTTCCCACATTTATTGAGTGCCTTCGACCAACATCTATCTCCCCATTTCCCCCACCCTCTAGACCCTAGAAATCGTTATTCTACTCTCTGCTTTAGTGAGTTCTACGTTTGGAGATCCCATATATGAAAGAGATCATGCAGGATTTGTGTTTCTGTGTCTGGATTATCTCACTTAGTATGATGTTCCCCATGTTGTTGAAAATGACAGGATTTTCTACTTTTTTAAGACTGAACAATATCTCTTATATATGAAAAATCATATATATTTATATTTATATGGTTATTGCCAAAAAGACACAAGATAAATGTTGGTGAGTATGTGGGATAAAGGAGGAAACCCTTGGACATTATTGGTGGGAATGTAAATTGGTGTAGCCATTGTGTAAAACAGTCTAGGAATTCCTCACAAAGTTAAAAATAGAACTATCATATGATCCGGCAATCTCATTATCTCACTTCTGGGCATATATCCAAAGTAAATGAAATCCAGGCACTGTTTTAGACTCTGCAGATACAGACTTGAATAGAACAGTTGAAGTCTTGCTGTCCTGAAATTTACATTCTAATGAGAATACTGACAATAAACACATCTGCCAGCAAGTAGGCAGCACACAAAGCCTTGGGACTAAGTGCGTTCATCAAGTGAGAGAGTGCACAGGGAGAAGAGGGAAAACATAGTCCTGGGCCCTCGACTTTACAGACTGGAAAAGGAAACAAGATTGAGCAAAGGGCTAGAGAGGGAGTGGTCATGGTGAGGAGGAGAAGCAGAAGAGCATGGGTTTCCTGGGGATCCAAAGAAGAAAGTGGTTCAGCAAAAGGAAGGGGCACTCTGGTGGGTCAGAAGTCATGTTTGCAGTAACAGCCACACCACTGCCCTCCAGCAAGATGGCCCACTAGGCTTCCAAGAATCTCCGGCTATCATCCAGAGGCTCAGTTTTTTCTCCTAAAAATGGGACCTCTGAATGCTATTGTAAGAATAAAATCAGTGAATGGATATGGACTCCCTTTATAAGTTTCTTTATGAATGAAAGCAGTCATCATTATGTCCTTGAGAAATCCTGTGCATCCAGAGTTTGGTTTCATGTTTTTTTGAAAGCGTAACAAAGTGAGGTTGCTGGCGAGAACAGAAGGACCTTTTCTGATGTGGCACATCTCATAAAGTGCATTAGAAACAACCCGATAAAAGGTGGAGGGAGGGATTTTTTCAAGCTCACTCTGAATGCTTTGGCCAAATTTTTCTTTTTTCTTTTTGTAGTTTATTTTAAACAGATTCACTGAATGAACTATTGCCCTGTCATTGGAGTAGAGCCTATGTGGTCTATAACTGCTCCATTGTCACGCAGAAGGAGGTTTGAGGGTGTTTCTCCAAAGGATATTTAGGGGATTTGGGGAAAGGGAAAACAGGGAAATGAATGCTGAGTGGGCAGCCAAAAATATTCACTAAGGTGAAGATTCATTTCTTTAAATCTAGGAGGAAACTTACTTAAATAGGGATCCTCTGTTCTTAAAAATAGCAAGTGTTTGCATTGCGCTTTCCACGGGTGAGGCATTGTTCTAAGCACTTTACACATCTTGATGCATTTAATCTTTGCAACAACCTTATGAAGTGGCTGTGATGGAGATCCTCATTGTACAGATGGGAAAAGTGAGGTTGAGAAACTCCCAGAAGTCACCTACGTTCCTAAGGAGCCACGCTGGCGTGAATGCAGTCTGTGCTTGTCATCACTCTTCTGGGACCCCTCCTGCCTCTCCTCTATGTCCCTTCTCACAGTGGAGATGAGCCCACAGTGGGACAGAGCGGAGAAGGGCCTTGGCCAAGCTTGGTCCCTGGTTAGTGATAGAGCAAGGGCAAGCTTTCCGTTTCTCTGTCTCAGCCGTCAAAATGATTAAGCAGGCAACTTTTTAAAATGAAGATCTTAGGGATTGTTAGGAAACATATAAAGATGTCTGTGGTTGGCCGGAGAGAGGAGGAATGGAGGTAGGGGCAGCACCTGCCTCACAACCACTGGTTGCTGCAAAATCCTCGGCCCCCACAAGGCTCATGTCTGCCTTTACCATCCCTTGTCCGTGGGCTCCCAACTTCTGTGGGTGAAACCACGTGGACTGGCCATTCCTTGGAGACACTGTCAGCATGGCTTTGCTCTGTTCCAAAGGCTGAGCACCCATGGGAAGTGAATGTGTCTGCCTCCAGCCATTCTGTGCATTAAGATTCCTTGAGTACAGCTTCCTGGGCAATGCTGAGGAAATCAGCCACTGGACCAGACAGCCAGATAAGTGTGTTTCTCTCTGGAATCCACACAGGCTACAAAAGAATTAACGAGGACGAATTAAGGGTTGTCAGATCTTAGGGAAGTCAAACTATTTTCTACCCAGGAACAATCTGTTAAGATCATAGAAATCTGGACAAATAGCTGGAAAGCACATCTCAGGGAACAATTTTGGACCAGTGAGCAATACAAAATGATTGTCTGGCTAAGCCTTGTCCATCTCTATCACCTCTGATCCTATTTTTGGCAGGTCTCTGTAGAACCATCTAGTCAATATTATCTCTCAGCAGGGCCCTACCTTGGGTCTGCCCCAGAGGAGTTAGTACTCTTTCCTTCCTCTGATTCCCCGCCCCTCCTATCCAGCCCCGGGAAACTCCAACCTGAGTTCTGTCCTGAGCAAGGCATTTCATTTCTGAGTGACTCTGGTTCATAATAAACAAAGAAGGATATGCACGTCGATGCTGAGGCTGATGGGAAGTAGAGGCAGATGTGGCATTGTTTCTGTGTCTTTGATCTTTAAAGCGTGTTTTTCTGATTGATCTTAGAACTTACACTTTTCACCTAGCCAAGAGAGGGTTATTTCTTTTATACATTCTTTGTGTTTAACTATTGAACAAGGAACATTAGCAGACTCCTTTGCGTAATAATAAAAAAAAATTATTGTAGAACATTTGCCAAAATATGCATATGGATGGATGGGTGGGTGAATGGGCGGATAGATGAATGGTGGGTGGGTGTAGTAATGTACATATGGTGAACCCAAGGTTTAGAAAAACACTGAAGGCTTATTCCGAAGCAGAGAAAAATTATTGGAAGGTCACTAGAATGATTTTTAAGGTATATTGAGTGCCTGCCATGTGGCAGGCACTATGTGGCCAGCTCTCAAAACGCTCAGGTGGGCCTAGATTCTAACGCATTGGCTAACTTCCCACCCCAACTACCATCTCACATCTCCCCCAGCCTAGTAAATGACAAGTGCCTGATCACCCGTGGTTAGATACCACCTTACATTGGATACGGTGCCTTGTCTAACACTTACTCATTCAACAAATGTTTATTGACCGTATATTATGTGCCAGGTCATGTGCACAGAGCAGTTAAAGAAAAGATAAATAAGCAAATAACAGTAACAGTTATAAAGAGAAATAAGGCTGGATAAGTAGAGCAGGTGAGCCGTAGCTATTCATTAAGTAAATAGTTACGAGCAATGACTCACAGGAGATGCAGAAGGAAGTAGGAGCTCATCTGGATTTCCAGAGGCTCAGTGGCTGGGAAGAGAGAGGACCAAGGGCTGTGCCATCCAAATCAGGGCACATAGAAAGGAGTGCTCACATCTATGGAGGGCAAGAAAATGGCTTACCAAGTTAAGAGGGTCTTTGAGATGCAGGGGACAATTAAGCTGAGTCTTGAATTTGTTCTCTCAGCAGACAAGGATGGGGGCTATATTCCAGGTTGAAGGACATTCTAATCTAGAGCCTCGAAGCTCAAAGTGTGGTCTATAGGCCAGCTGCATCAGCAGCCTAGTAGAAATTAGGCATCTCAGGCTGACCCCAGGACTACTGAATCAGAATCTTCAGTTCACCCAGATGCCCAGATGATCCTGATGCAAATTTAAGTGTGAGAAGCACTTTCCCCAACCAGTGGCTTTCAAACTTGATTGCACATTAAAATCACCTAGGGGAACTTTAAAAATATCCTGATGCCCAGGCATGGCTTCCACCAATTATGCCAGAATCCCTGACATCAGACTTCATCAAGTTTTAAATTCCCGGGGTGAAAGCCCCACCTTATGAAATTTCTTCTCACCCCCCTGACCTGTGGGCTTTATCCTCAGTAAATACTCACCTGTCACACAAAGGGAATAATTTGTGAAATAAGAATTTTTAACCCTAACTTTGCAGATATGGCTCTCTTGGTCATAAGCCCCCCCCCCCCCCCCAACCAGAAAGCTTAATCGGAACAAAGAGAACTTGCCACTGGTAAGTAGGAGAGGATGTGAAATGGATTTCCCTGCTGGTGACAAGCTGGCAGCCCCGGCCTCCTGCAGATGGCTGGCTGTCGTGGACACGGAGCCACATATCTGACACATACGTGTTGGGCTCAGTGTTCCTTCCTGAGCCAGAGCAGACGGATTTGGGAAGAGAGGACAGCGGGTCTTCAGAGAGAAGGAGAGCACGCTGTCCCGAGTTCTCATCGACAACAGGCTCTGTTCTTGAGGAGCAGCCAAAACGCTGATTTCTCACCAAAATTGAGTCATACTGAAAAAAAAGCAAGAAGTGGAGCCAAGATACAAACTTTTCTCAAAGAACTTTCTTCCCAGACCTCCAGGCTGGTGCCATGTGCCTGTGTGTTTCCTTTGAGTCATTCCTCCCTACACTCCCATCCCCTGGCCCTGAATCTATGGGGGAGGGGGAGCAGAAGATACCCCAGACTGGAGTTTCTGAGCCTTCCGTGAGACCCCTGAAACTGGCAGTAATTGCTGTTATACTTTGAAAAAGTGACACAAATCTCTGAATTTCATCCCTTGGAACATTGTAAAAATAACTTTTCTCACCAATTTGCACCCTGAGCTCATACTCCTGTCCCCCCCCTCCCCCGTTATCAAGGATGAGGACCACAGATTCAGGCTCTTTCAAGAATACTATAACAGAGGTGATCAAGGGAAGAGTCAAAGGCCAGGAATTCTAGATTCTTCATAGGGTTTGTCATGAGTCAACCTCTCTATCTCCATCTCCCTCCAATACCTGGTCCCTTATTCTCACTCCACTCCAGCGGGTCTCATCCCCTGTCATGGACCCACCTGTGTCTGTCTCAGTGGCTCATGAAGCTATGTCTCCAGTCTGGGCTGAAGCTCCTGATTCAGGCAATTTGATGGCTTCAAATTCAAATTGTCCTCAAGTAAACACTGTGGGGTCCCTGTTCCATATGTACCCATGTGTCCATGCACACAGAGACACATACGTGTACATGCACATACACACTCACACTCAACAGAACTGGAGCTTCCTCCAGGGTGCCCCGGCTTGGAGGTAGTCACCACTATTCATCATCCACTTATTCCTCCTCAAAACCTGGCCTTCAGTTGTGCCTTTTTTCCTTTTCCCCGGCAGCTTCTTGATCGCCAGCTTCTACTGATGCTGCAGCAGAAGTCCCCCCCTCCCCGCACTTCTGTGCCTTCTCCGGGCTGTGAGCCTAACCCAGACCTCTGTCCTCTGTCATCCAGAGCACTGTCCAGCCACTGGCCCCGTCCCGAGCCTTCCCAGCACACCCTTCTCACAGCAGCAAAACGATGGATCTGGAATACAAATCTGATCCTGTCACTTCAGGACATTTCAGTGGCTTCCCAATGAGCCTAGAATGAAGCCCAAGCTTCTCAGCCTGCCTTCAAGGAAGACCCTTTGGGAACAGTCCCCACATGTCCCTGCAGCCTCGATTTCCATCGGGCCCTCCTCACAGTCACCATAGCCAACTTCTTCAGTTTGTCAAACATTCCGTGCTCTTCCTCACCTCTGCCACTGTGGGGACACATGTATCTTCCTTTCTCTCAACACCTCTGTTCCTGGACATTTTCCCATCTTATAGGCTGTAGTTTGGCCCCCTGCAGGAAGTCTGACCTGCAGAGATTGGGTTGGGTGTCCCTGCTCATTGCTCTCACACTCACACTCGCTGAGTCTCCCTGGATGTAGAACTTAGCAGACACCTGCTGTGTGTGGACTGGAGCCCAGACCAGGCAGTCTTCTCCCCGAGAAGAGGATCCTTGTCTATCCACCCAGAGTTCTGTCCTCAGCATCAGAGCAGACATCCACAATTGTCTGAGGAATGACTGCTGGCTCCTGCCATTCTCTTGATCCCACACAAGGCAGAAGTCTAGTCAACCTTTTGCATCGCTCCAACCCCACTGCTGTTACGTCGTTAGTTCACACTCTCACCTCCTTCCAATCTCACCCCTATTACCAGGCCCTCCCAAAATGGTTTCCCACCTTCCTACCCAAAAGGCATCCTGCTATCTCTGTGCCTCTTTTGAAAATGCAGAGTTGATCATTTCTCTTCCTTGGTTAAATTTTTTCATAGATACCGTTGTTCTCAGGGTAAAATCTGATCACTTCAACACAGCACAGAATTCATGGTCACATCCTCAGCTTTATGGATCACTGTTTTCCCACCAGCATCATGCCTCATTGGCAGGTTACCTTGAACCCCTCAATGATTTCCAAATACTCCAGAGTTTCCTTATGCCTTTGAAAATACATCTCTTTCTGCCTGAGATGATCTCTGCCCTTCCTTCCTTCTCTGTCCTGCTGGGGAAACACTTCCTTGTCTTTGAAGATTCATGTATTTGTTAAACAAGTATTTACCAACCATCTACTATATGCCAAGGTGTATACCAGGCACCAGTTTATTGATCAACATTGCACAATGTTGAACAAGACAAACATATGTATTCCCACCCCCCCCACCCCCTACCTCCCCACCCCCCCGCCAAGAGTTCAGAATCTGCTGGGGAGCAAGGTGTGCTCATGCTTCCCTCCCTAAATGAGGACTTTCCTGACAACCACCGCTTCCCCTGCTTCTTTATGCTCCACTCTGCCTGTACACACACACACACACGCACACACACACACACTCACACACCCTTATACCTTTGTGTTTACATAGCTGTCAGACCATACAGGACAGGGACCGTGCCTGATTCATCTTATGTCTTTAGCACCTGAGCACAATGTCTGGCACATGGTAAGTATTCAGTAAGTGTTTGTGGGATGAATGAATAAGAAATTAATGATTTCTTGTTTTTTACCAGTAATTGAGGCTTTTAGGAAATGGGGCACAAAACAGGTTAAGTGTGATAGTGGAGATGGACCAAAAAATGATGCAGAGTGGTGGTGTTCCATGGAGGAATGAGACAAGTTGGACATCCCAGTGGAAATAGCTCCACAGCCAAAGGGCAGAAGAATGGTACTCATCAGTGAGCAATGGCTCTACCATGGGGGACTTGAGGCTCCCCTTACCAAAATAGGGATTTTCCTACTGAACTCTCAATATGTCACCCCCATCTCTCCCATATTTCTATTTAGGGCTTGCCCACTGCTGGTATGGTTCTCATCAAAAGCTACACAGCTGAGTGGTAGAGCTTGGATTCAAGCAAGTTCTAGCCTGACCCCACACCTCTGCTCTTAACCATGCCTCGGAAGTCCCGTAGCCAACCTCAAAGTAGATGACTCCAAACCTCTCATTTCCACCTGGAGAATATTTTGATTCTTGTACCTGTAAGCTTTGTCCTATGATTGAACGCATCCCTTAGTTGACCCTGGTCCAAGAATTTGTTGGTGTTTTGTCAATAGAGGCTTGATGCCTCTTGGTCTCCATTTACCTTATATGCCTGGGAATTGAAGCAGACGGTGCACCTGGAGTTTATCATTCTAACCTCCTTTCCCATAAGTGAGCCCACATATGACAACAGGAGAGATCAGGAGGAAAGTGGAGAACCTGATCTGCAGCAGTGTTGTGAATGGATATAGAGAAAATGACAGGTGCACTGCTTTATTGATGCAAGCTGCAAATAATAGTGTCTAGAAAATTGACAGTTTCTTAAGTGATTTCTATATTGCAGAAATTTGAGGAATAAATATTAAAGGAGATGATATCTCAGAGCATGTTTCTTCCTGAGAGTCGCTCACCATGGAGATGACATGGTTAGCCCAACATTTATGAGAGTCAGGTGGTACCCTACCCAGGTGGCTGAGGTTTGATCCAAGACTCCACTTACACTCAAATGTCCTTTCCTTGTCTCCTTCAGAAACACTAGGGCACTTCAAGGGATGCCTTAGAGATCGATGAAGTGATTGACTGACTGATATGATTTACCCCTTAATTTTCCCTGCAGTTTTTCCATGAAGCCTAAAATATTGTCATTAGAAGCATACCTTGAGTTAGAAGACAGCATTGTAAAATGGAAAGATTATGCTGTCAGTATGCAAAATCACATTTGGTGAATGCATAATATCCCATTGAATATTTCTGTTATTAGACATAATTTCCATTTTTCACTATTTTCAAGCTGCACTAATTTAGTGCTTTTATATATACATATCTCTGTCAAAGTCTATTATTATTTACTTAGGAGAATGTTCCAGAATATTCTACCAGGTCAAAAGTCCTGAAGTTGGTGGAGATGTATATTGGTAAAATTTTTGAAAAATAATTTTCCAACCTATATGATTAAAAAAAAATTTAAATACTTCTCATATAGGTTGCTGTTAAACCATGTATCCCTGTCCCTTACCTGTGCCATCAATTTTTTGTGTCTCTATTCATAAGGGTTACCCTTATTTCCCCATTAAATGTAATCCTGCTAGTGTGAGTCCATAATTACAGTCTGATGCTGTCCCTTAGAATTTTGCTACAGCTGTCAAACAACTGATCTATCCCTCTCAACACTGGGTCAAAAGTAAGTATATTTTCTGAGCCTCTGATCATAGTTGGAACACACCACATGAAGCCTCTGTCTAGGTTGGAATTAATGCATTAACACTCATGAGCATAGATGTTCATCCAGCTCAAATCTATGTCAGTGCATTATGGGTCCTGGACTGCTCATAAGGATGTCCTTGAAGATGATGATGATCATCCCCCTCACACCATTTCAGCAACAGTGTCAGTGATGGAGAAGTACCTGACATAGGGCAATTATGTTGACCCCTGGGGATTGTCACTTCGTCTATGTCCCCCTCCCAAAATTGTAGAATACTAGGTCATAGAATGTTTCTGGACAGGCATTGATGTCCACTCGGAGGATGTGATATTTAAACTTAAGGCATGAATAACAAGGAAGGTCAGTGAGATGAATATCAGGAAAAGAGCAGTGTCAAGGACTTACAGTCTCCCAGGCACAGGACTGAGGGACTGAGGGAACAATTTGACAGAGAATTGCAAACAGGCCTTGAAGCTGTGGCAGGTGGAGCTGAGAGAGATACCAGCTGGCCGGAGCTGACAAGGAAGGAGGGTGGAAGCAGCAAGCAGTGGGTGGATGCTGTTTTTATGACATTTTCTTCAAGTGGTTTTGCTTTCTGTTCTAAGATTTTGTTCTTCAATCCAACTTAGAATTTGCCTTCCCATTACTGATGATGTGATATGTCATATATTTGTTTATTCCCTTCTAGTTTATGCCAAAAGAATTCTTACCTACTCCAAACATGGGGGAGTATTTGTGTATATATGCATGTGTTCTTTAAGCACATGGGATGCCACTCAAGGTTGGGGTGGGAAATGACTTGCATGTCAGTTAGGGAGTATTTCAGGAGACCAAGGCTGCCCCTGCACCTCTCTGTGTGACAGAGAGATATGGAAGAGTCATGGGGACTTTGCCCAGTTTGGTCAAAACATGCCTCCTGTTACTAAGGAACAAGGGCTTAGGAGTCAGGAGATGAGGTCCGAATCCCAGCTCAGCTACTGTGTGACTTTGGTTAACTTCCTTTACTGCCACAGTTCTCCATTTCCTCATCTATCAAACAAAGATTCTCTAAACAAGCCGAACAAACCTCCACTATTATGCCCGTCCTGGCCAATGAAAGCAAGCCCTCTGCTCTAGCTGATATTGGAGTCATCCACCTGAAATTCTGCCCCCCCCTTTCTGCCCCTATCTAATCCTGATGAGACCCCACTAGAATTTTCCCTGGTTCTGAGCTCTGCTATTCTTGCTCTGTCCCAGATGACTGCTCTTCTACCCCCTGGTTTATCCATCCTCTTGATCTTCCCAAGGAGATGGACCAACTCTTCGGAGCTAGGGTACAGATACTTCTCTGGCAGAATGCAGCAGGACAAACGTGGTTTGAGCAGACGTGCAGGCATGTAAGTCAGAAAGTTTTCATATATTTCCTGAATTCTTCTTGTTTCTTTGCCCTTTGCTCACCTTACAATTTATTGGAGGCTTTGGGAACATTCCTTGTGGCTCAGCTGAACTCTGAGCACAAAACTGGAGTTTTATCCAGGCATAAACTAGAGCACTGAAGACAAAACTGTCCCTTGGGACAGGTGCTGGGACACTTGCTCTGAATCTTTGAGTTTCTACTTGAGGCATCGTTCTGACCCTTCCCCAACCCCAAACGCCTCCCCAAGGGAACTCAGGAGGGGAAGTCAGTGCTCTGATGAGTGAGATGGGGAGATGTCACTGAGCCCCCTGGCAGCCTCAAGAGACCCACATCTTCTGCTTACCCATGTGATAAATTCAGCGAAGTAGCCAGCGCCTCCACCCCTGCAGTGGGGAGGCCCAAAGGCTGAGCTGGCCACATTCAATGTGGCGGAGGAGGGCCGGTGGGAAGCTCAGTTCATGGTGGCTCACCCAAGCCAGTTCAGTTATAGAGCTGATATTTTATTTCCATTTCTCTACTCCTATGTGTCATTTCTCAATTTATTCCAAACCCTGAGGGTACATAGCTGTTATTTATTGCCCCCTGAAAGTCTCACATATTAAAGGGTTTGCCTTGAACCCTCAGAAATCGGCATTGCAATCGGCATTTGGAGCCCAGAATAGCGCAGAGAGACATTGTTTCCAGTTTGGCCACAGTGCTTTGAGAAGCTCTTGATCTGCAGGGGTTTTGCCTGTGGTCTGTAGCATTTCTACCGCGACTGCTTGAGGGTCTGTTAAACAACACCATGCCCAGACCACAGGTGAGCCTGCTCCTTGGGTTTTGCTGTCTGATTCTGACTTGAGCAAGTACCACTGAGGCAAGCATCAGCTTACAGGAGGAAGAGTTTTTTAAGCCCGGGGAAGGTCTAATCAGAACGGCAGAGTTTCAGTTTATGGTCTTTTTAGTTGGAAGTAGGAGGAATAATTTTCTGCTTCTTTTACTGTGTTTCTCAGGGAGGACTGTAAGCCAGGACTTAAAATTGAAAAGCGGCTACATTCCACGTGGGCTCAGAGGCACCAGGGTATGAAGGTTAGACTGTAAAATGGGCCTGAGTGGATCAACCTCCTGTGCTTAGAACCAGTTTTCCCTGACACTGACACAGTGGGTCAGGCCACGACCTGAGGGTTCAGGGACCCTGGCTGCCACTCCACCCAGCACAAGGTGTGGATGGCATCAGGGACAGAGAAAGTTGCAGGGTCCCACATGACATGACAGGTTTGGGTGCATTTCTCATGTTGAATGAGAAAACAATGTCGTAAGTTTTACAAATCAGATGGACAAGAAAGATGTTTAAAAGTTCCGTGTCTAGAGCTCTCTTTCTAAATTATGTTTTGCCTCAAAAACTGCAGAAGAATTAAACTGGCTGAAAATGTGCTTCAGATGGGATCAGGGTGATAAAGCCCGGGGAGAAGGCTGGTTTCCTTTGTAGGGGCTGAGATTTGGGTCCAGACAGCCAAGAAGGTAAGTAAGATCCTGGAGGACGAGCTGGACAGGTGTGGAAAGGAAGCAAAGATAGACCTGTGCCCAACCATCCTTAGAGATGGAGCCAACAGGAAAGAAGTGTTTTAGTAGTGGCTGGATCATAAAATAATCATGGGGGCCAAATGAATCTAATAGACTGAGAAAGAGTCAGGAACTGGGAGAGCAGATTAGGGTGATACTTCCAGGCCCAGAAAATATGTAGAAGTTCAATCTCAAAGCCACAGGTAGACGCTGTAATTGGAACACCTGGACAACCCCTCCTTGGACTCCAGGAGCGCGTGTGACTATTTGGCCTGGTCACACACACCTAGACAGATTTGAAAGGGTTTACCTGAGAAGGTTGGCAGTATTACATAAGCCCCAAGGGAAGCAGTGTAGAAAAATGTGCTCTGAGCAGGCACACTCGAATAATCTATGGACTTGGAACCCATGGAAACCAGGGGAACAGGCGAGTAATAAGAGATGACTTCGAGGGGCGCCTGGGTGGCTCAGTTGGTTAAGCATCTGCCTTTGGCCCGGGTCATGATCTCAGCATCTTGGGATCAAACCCCATGTCGGGGAGGGGGGGTCCCTGCTCAGTGGGGAGTCTGCTTTTCCCTTTCCCTCCACCACTCCCCCTGCTTGCTCTCTCTCTCTCTCAAATAAGTAAATAAAATCTAAAAAAAAGAGAGAGAGATGAAGTCGAGGCTTGAGCCAGAGGTTGGCCTGATGGAGGAACAATTCCTAGGGGAGGATGTATAGCTGAGAGGGACGCAGGTGGTCAAGATTTTCACAGAGGTTTCTGGAAGGGGCAGCTCTTCTTGATGTCTTGCTGTGCTATACTCACACAGTAAAATCTAGACTGTTAGAAAAACAAATTCTCTTGTCAGTAAGACAGCAAATGAAAAGAAGAAAGAAGGGACTCAGCCAAGGGGGCAGAAAAGGAAAGGAGCCTATTTAAGAATCAAGTTAAAATGTTAAAGACTCAATTATCATATGGTTTCACTTATTTGTGGAACATAAGGAATAGCATGGAGGACATTAGGAGAAGGAAGGGAAAACTGAAGGGGGGGACCTGGAGGGAGAGATGAACCCTGAGAGACTGTGGACTCTGAGAAACAAACTGGGGGTTCTAGAGGGGAGGGGGAAGGGGGGATTGTTTAGCCCGGTGATGGGTATTAAGGAGGGCACGTACTGCATGGAGCACTGGGTGTTATACGCAAACAATGGATCGTGGATCACTACATCAAAAACTAATGATGTACTGTATGGTGACTAACATAATAAAAAAAAAATGTTAAAGACTCAGCCAAGGGATTCTGAAATTAGTTTAGAAACAAAGGGAAAGTGCACCACCAGGGGCACATGCCATGACTGCAGGGAAATATACGACGGAGGGAACCCTTTAGCTGCTGCTGAGTCCTACCAATTACCCAGGCCCCAATAATTGCAGAGCCAGGGGAAAGCAAAGCTCTGGGGACAAGGCCAGGGAACAGTGATCAGAATTCACAAGGCCGGCACTGTCGGAACTCCAGAAGTCTTGAGTGCATCTCCAGCTCGGGAATCTGCTGAGGATGTTTCTCCAGCTGCAACAAAAAGCCAGCTTCACAGACGAAAATGAAGCCATAGCCACAGGCAGGGGCAGCAGCTACTGAAACTCGGGCACATGGCACTGGACTCACTGGACTCGCTCATCATGGCGCCAGGGGCCGGAGGGAGGCAGGATCGCCCCAGCACTGGCAGGGGGCATGGACTTCAAGAGGGTCTGAATGCAGCCTGAGGAAGGGGAGAGTCTCAGGTGGTCATCTGTAAAAAAACAGTCCAACATAAAGTCACCGCCACAATGTCTCAACTTTACAAGGAGACAGAAATAGCTCAATGGCCACCTCCTGAGAGAGAAGAGTGTGTATGAGGAGATGTGGTTAAGAAGGCACCAAAATTAACCTCCTGATGTGAGAGTGCTTCATTCACAGTTGACAGATCCAGACGATTTAGACTAGTTGGCTTCCAGAAACCAAGTATTTCTCTGCCTGCCCTAAGATGCTCCAGAGATGCTCCTGAGAAGTTTCTCATCTTTGATGACTGTGGCATTGGTCTGGATTAGGAACTGGGCCCTGGGAGCTAGTACAGGGGATGAGGTTTCTAGACTGGTTGTCTGGATGTTGGGTGAGAAAGCCTGGCATTGATATTATTGTTCTGTTAACTCTCTAGACTCCTTAAATGGGAAGACACATTTAGAAAGACTCTTGGTTTTGAATTAATTTTGGCAGAAACTGTAATCATTCTATGAAAGGCCTTGCCCAGCAAGCCCAGGCAGGTTGGCACCATGAGTTCAATGTCCAAGTTGCCTTCCTTAGAGGATCCTTATGTTGACCACTTACTCAGCACAGGAGCCCTCGGTGTTTCTGTTGGACAACACACTGGATGTAAACGGGATTTGGAGTGAGAAATAGGCTGTGATTGTGTAGCCTAGAATTCAGGGAACCACATTTTGGGTCTTTTTTGGCAAAGGTTAAATAGTCACCAGCAGTCCCAGGAGGAAGAAGGAAATGGGTAAGGATGTGGAGGGAGCTTATAAAGGTGAGGGCAGAGTTTCCCGGATCTCTTCCTCCAAATGAGAGCTGCACTCCTGGCTGAGCATCCCAGTAAATGAGGAGGACACATAGCCCCAGGAGGGTCAAGGGGGATACTTTTCCTGTCACCTTGACCTTCCACTTTCAACTCCTCAGTGTGATTGCCCAAGAGAGGAAGAGACACTTGCCTGAGATGCTCCAGTTTAGTTCACAGGGACATGAAGGAGGAGGCTTAGTTTGCTCACACAGATGACATCCATCCTCAAACCCTGACTTTGTCATAATAAAACTCATATTATTTTGTAATTTCCCAATTTGCAAAATATCATAAACTGGCTGGAAAGGTTACTGCCTCCTTGGACCCCAAGAGCAGCTTGGTGGATATCAGGGATAGTTTCAAAAATTATGGAGGGCCAACAGGGAAAGTTAACTCCACGGATGCTGCTTGATCCACCTGCTTCCAAACCAGAGACTGCTTTTCTTTTCCTAAAACTTTGGAAGCTCTATGCTTTGATAGGTTGAGAGTCATTTCTCTGACACAGCATAATGTGTGATAATTTAATTTTGTGTCTGATAGAAGGCTGCATCCTTTATCGGCACCATCCTATAAAATCCTTACACAAATCCTATGAGGAGCTTCTATTTTTATCCCCATTTTTCAGATAAGGAAACTGGCTCAGAAAGATGAAGTGACTTATCAGGGACTACAGTAACAGCAGGTTTCAGGGCTGGGATTCAACCCTAGCTCAGTCTGAAATAGATCACAGACCATTACCTAGCCCCCAAAATGTGAGGGGGGCTGAGAAGAGTGAAGGTTGAGGCTCCACTATAGTGCTCAAACCAGTTCCCCTAGGACTTTCCAACCACTACTGGAAGGATGCTGATGTCTGAAACTAAGAACAACGGAGCGACCCCATGTTGTCAAGGGCCTGGACAAATAGGAGCTCAGATACACAGCTGTAGAAATTGAGGCACAACCTTGACAAAGCTCAATCCACTGATGTGTAGGTATTTGTTCAATGCAAATAATGATACCAGGGCACAAAGATACTTGTACAAAGCCATTCTCCAAAACATCATTTGTCACAGTAAAATAATAATTTAAACAACATACATATCCATGTCTAGGAGGACCAATTAAATGTATTAGTAAATCATCTGATGTGTTGGGCCATGACCATTGACAATGGTCATACAGATTTGTATGCATTGACTCATGCATATGAGTCAAATATGTTAACTGAAAATGGCAAGTTACATGAGAGTATGCATAATGGAAACTATTTCTCTGAAAAAATTTTTTCTTTCTTTCTCTCTTTCTCTTCTTTTTTTCTTTTTCTTTCTTTTTTTTTTTTTTTTTTTGAGAGAGAAAGAGAGAGCATGCGAGTGGTAGAGAGGGAGAGGGAGAGAGAATCTCAAGTAGATTCCCTGCTCAGCATGGAGCCCAACATGGGGTTCAATCTCACGACCCTGATATCATGACCTGAGCCAAAGTCAAGAATCAGATGCTTAACTGACTGAGTCACCCAGGTGCCTGAAAAAAAAATTCTAAGGCTGGGGCGTCTGGGTGGCTCAGTCGTTAAGCGTCTGCCTTCGGCTCAGGTCATGATCCCAGGGTCCTGGGATCGAACCCCACATCAGGTTCCCTGCCCGGGGGGAAGTCTGCTTCTCCCTCTCCCACTCCCCCGGCTTGTGTTCCCTCTCTCGCTGTGTCTCTCTCTGTCAAATAAATAAAATCTTAAAAAAAAAAAAATTCTAAGGTGTAAGTGAGTCCACACAGGAAAAGGCTGAATGGCTATGCCAATCAAATCTTTGCAGAGAGACAGTCTAGCCTAGTGGTCAGGAGAGGACCTGGCTCCCATTCTTGGCTCCTGCCTGAGACCTTGGACAAGACCCTGAACCCTCTCGGCCTCAGCATCCTCATCTGGAAAGTGGAGATTATGATGATTATTTTATGGCGTTGACTTGAGGATGAAAGATGAGGCAGAACCTATACCCGTATATCTTTGTATTTTGCAGATATATGATATGTGCATCTATAATCTAATGCATGTCAAGTCTCAGCATAAAGCACGTCACAGGCTGGGCACTCGGTCAGTGGTGCCGATTTTGATATTTATGTGGTTATTTTGTGTGGTGTAAGTAACTAAACCCAAACTTAGTGGCTTCAACAAGTACCATTTTATTAGGTCTCACAAATTCAGTGGGTCCCAAATTCGGGCAGGGCTGGGCTGTATCTTTGCTCTCTGTGGCACCACCTGAGGTCACTCCTGGTTCCTGGCTGCTGGATGCACTCCTTTGGAGCATCCAAAATAACTTCCCTCACAGTCTGGCATCTTGGTATGTGTGACTAGAAGGCTGGGCTCAGCCGTGACTTACCTGAAGCATCAATACATGGCCTCTCCAGCATGATGCCCTCAGGGGATTGGACTTTTTACATGGGGGCCGGCTTTCCCCAGAGCCAGTGTCCTAAGAGAAACTGGTGCAAGCTGCTTGGTCTTTTCCAGTTATCCACAGAACTCACACAGCTTCGCTTTCAGGGACTCTGTTGGGTGACGCTGTAATAAGCCCTTTCTGATTCAAGGGGAGGGGACATAGACCCTCCTGGGTCAAGGATAGTAGTGTCAAAGTTTCATCGTAGACCGACATGCGGGATTCGAGATGTTGTTGCCGCCATTTTTGGAAAAATGTATCTAAGGCAGAACCTACACCCGGATATCTTAGTATTTTGCAGATACATAATATGTGCATCTATAATCTAATGCATATCTCTATAAACAGAGCTATAGGCACTTTTACATAACTAAATACTTGAGCACACAAATAGATGTGTACGAAGACATGTCTAAATTCTGCATTAGCATTGCTTCAGTTGAGGAACAGGCCTGATGCATGTGAAGTGTGGAGTACTTGTGCAGGAAAGCACTGGAAAGAGGAAGGAGTTGCTCACTTGTGGTATATATAGCATAGGTTTTGCCCTTTACAATAAGATGATGTATTTCATTTTGCTTTCTCTGTTGCCATGGTATCTGTCACTTTATTTATAACTGTGTCTGCTCCGCTGCATCCATGTACTTGAGAGGCTTTTCTGCTCTGAGGAGGAGCTGCAGCAAGCATAGGAGGACCCTGGGGCAGGGGTGGCAGAGATGGAGGCCAGGGTGTTCCTGCTCATTCTCTTTCACTACCCTGTCCAGTCCCTAACAGCCCCCAGACAGAGGGGTCTAACCTGCATCCCGCACCCCCCAACTGCTCCTGCACCTCAGCCCTGACATCTGCCCTGGGCCTATGGGACCTTGCCGGCCATGTAAACCTGGGCAAGTTGCTCAGGGTGTCTGAGCCTCCCTGACCCTCCCGTCCCCTTTGTAGAACAAGAAGGCTAAAGCAGACTCTACGAAGGCCCATTCTCAATCTGCCACTGTCCACGGCTCTTTCAGTTTCTGGATAACCCTGAGCCCGGTCCACTTGACTTTCATGTACCTGGCTTCCTCTGCTGGTTATTCTCCTCTGCTCCCCTTCATCTTTGAATATCCCCTCCTCTGAGAAGCCTTCCTTGGTTTGCCCATTTGCAGCAGATACATGTGGTGCTCATGGGCTCACATCACCTCAGATCAGTCACCCCCATCATTTGTATGCACATTGGCTTCCAGAGTGTGCTTTCATTACCAACAGCCAGCATCTGAGTCTCTTCAGTGGCAGGCTGCCCTTGGTCTCCCAGAAGCTGCTTTGCCAGAAATCAAGGGGAGCTGAAAGTGCCTGGGCATTTATACTCCCCAGGCACAGCCCTTAACAGTGGAGAAGGGTGCTAGAGTGTAAATACTTCAGCTCTTCTGTTGCTGGTCTGGAAAGCTATGCCCTACACTGTCTCCAGAGCTCCCCTGTTGATGGAGTCACTGTCCCTTCTTTGCGACTTTGCTTGATTTCGCCCACTTGCGTGGTTTCCTTGCCATCCTGTCCCACTGCCCCCTTCCCCACTCCACCACCAGGTTGCCCTGGGAATACTTCATAATACAAATGCTCCTCTCAGGGTCAGCGTTTGGAACACCCACCAGGAATCACTTTGGAAATGAGATCCCACTACAGGATTGCCTAACTCTGCGTCCTGTTTGTTTTCCAGGATGGCACGGATCCCAACTCATAAACACCTATTGTTTACTTTGTAAATCTCTCTCAGAAGTGTGTTCCAAAAAGACAGAGACTATTTCTGTCATGTGCACTATTTTGTGTCATAATATAGTTCTTGGAATAGGAAATGTGCTCAAAAAAAATTTTTAGATGAGTCATTGAATGATTATCCCCTTATACAAATGCCCACATTGGTGCCTTCCCCTTTGCTCTTGGTGTTACTTAAGATACCCTCACTATTGTGCCTCCATTCAAATTCTTTCACTTATTATAACCAGTAAATAAATGCTTGAAAAAACACAATCTCACTATTTATCAAATTAAATTAACATTAGACCAAATATATAAAGAGCTCTCACAATTAAAAAAAAACAAAAACAAATAATCCAATTAAAAATGAGTAAGTAGACATTTCTCCAAAGATACACAAATGTTAAATAAGCACATGAAAAGATGCTTAATATCATTAGTCATCAGGAATACGCAAATCAAACCACAGTGAAATATCACTTCACACCCACTAGTATGGCTAGAATAAAAAAATCAATGATAATGTGTTGTCAAGGATGTTGAGAAATTGGTACCCTCATATGCTGTGGTGAGAAAGTAAAATGGTACAGCCACTTTGAAAAGGAGCTTGGCAGGTCCTCAAAGGGTGAAACAGAGGTACCATCTTACCCAGCAACTGTACTCCTAGGTGTCTACTCAAAAGACACGAAAACATGTCCACAGAAAAACTTGTACACAAATATTCATGGCAACGTTATTCACAATAGCCAAAAGGTGGAAGCAACCCAAATGCCCATCAACTGATGAACATAACATGGTATATCCATACAATGGATTATTATTTGATCATAAAAAGGAAAGAAGTGCTAAAAATGCTACACCGTGATGGTCCCTGAAAACATGTCAATTGAAAGCAGCCACTCATAAAGACCCACATTATATAACTCAATTTATACGAAATGTCCATAATAGGTAAATCTAGATAGAGAGTAGATTTGTGGTTTCCTAGAGCTGGAGGGGGTGAGGGGTTGGAAAATGATTCTTAAAGAGCACAGAGTTTCTTTTGGGGGCCATGAAATGTCCTGAAATTGACTTTGGTGATGGTTACACAACTCGGGGAATATACTGAAAACCACTGAGTTGCACACTTTAAATGGTTAAGTTGTATAGTATTTGAATTGTATCTCAATAAAAGCAGTTACCAAACAAATTTACAGGAGACAAAGTGACTATTTTAACTTCTTAACTTAGTTAAGCTATAATAGTCCTGGTGAGTGAGACAGTGACCAGCTCAGTACCGTCATAACCGGATGGTGACACTGTCATGCATTATAACCCTTTTGGAAGGCACGCTGATACTATTTATCAAGAGTCACCAGAACATTCATACCCTTTGGCCCTGCTGTTCCACTTCCTAGAAATGCAATTTGAGGACTTATCCTGAAATTTAAAAAGCAGTGACATACATGAAGATGTTCATCCAGATGCTGTTTGTTATAATGAATAATTGAAAAGAATCAAAATGTCTAACAATGAAGGAAGAGGTAAATGTAGCCATGTGTAAAGGTGATGCTGCTGTAAGGTCAGTAAGAAACACTGGCACGGGTAATGGCCTGGTGTGCTGATCGCACCATGACAATGCATGTAAGGAAGCCTGCTGGGAGGCGGGCTTGGAGAATGTTCTACTCCACGCCTCCGAATTCTCTGTGACGTTGATGCATTCATTTTATATCAGTCCCAACGTTCATCTGATTCTCAGCCATAATAATCCCCCAGGTCATACAGTTCTTTCACTTTTCCGAATTCCTAGACGATTCATGGTTTACATGACATGAGGTGGCCCACGTTTGAGAACAATCATACCAACAGCTGTCATTTACTGAACGCGCTCCAGGAGTCAAACACTTCACGTGCAGTATTTTACTTACTCTTCTCAAGACCCTGAGAAGTATATAGGGACTCTTCTACTCCATTTCTGGATGAAGCAATTAAAGATGAGAAGGAAAGTGGCGCCTGGGTGGCTCAGTTGATTAAGCATCCAATTCTTGGTTTTGGCTTAGGCCATGATCTCTTGGTTGTGGGACTGAGCTCGGAATTGGTCTCCCTGCTGGGCACGGAGTCGGCTTTGGATTCTCTGTCCTTCTGATCCCTCTCCCACTCACGCATGGTCTCTCATTCTCTCAAAAATAAATAAATAAATATTAAAAAAAAAAAAAAGATGAGAAGGAAAGGAACCCATGCAAGGTCCACCTGCTTGTTAGTGGCAGAGCTATGGTATGACCCAGGCCTCTCAGGACCTCTCCCTGTTGGCAGCTCACCAGGTGCCTACAGCATTTCTACAGGGGAGACTGCCACAGACACTCTTGAGGCCCCATCCATGTTCCGTCGAGACTCATCTTTCCCATAGGGGCTCCTTGTTTCCAGCACGTGGGACTCTGCCTGAGAGCTTCCCCTGGTCTGTGAGCATGGTCCACCGATGCAGAGGGCAGCCCAACAGGATCAAAGAGAAGCATCTCTGGAGCAGCATTCATCAGTGACAAGGGAGTTGGTGTGTAAATGCCCTAGCTTGCCCTCCTGGGGGACATTTCTGAGGCGTGTTCCACACTGAGCCACGGAGGTCCCTGGCGAGATTCAGTTTCAACTGCTCACTGCTGTACCACCTATTGGATTCCTTCCCTTCCCCGTCTCTCCACTCCATAAATGTTTCCTTGGATTAGCTCCCAAATGAGATGCTTGCATTACATCCTGTGTCAGGAGAACTTAACCTTAGACAAAGACATGAGGGATTTGAATCTGGTAGGAAGCTGGGTGCGAGAACTTTTACTTAGCATTTGTCGATAATTGGGGTGGTGTAGCTTCAGGGGAAGGCTGATGGCGATTGCAGGGTGGTGGTGGGGGGCAAGCCAGCCATAATGGCTTGCATGGCGTATCTATGTCTGGTAAATCTCTCCTGGTTCTCCTGCAAGCCAGCCTCAGCTCCTGCACACAAGTACCTGAAGAATAGGCTCAGGGCTTTCCGAGTCTTTGGGACCCCCGGCCCCTCAGCACCTGCTACATTTCTCACCACCCAGGAGCTACGGAACACATGGTCACTGACGACTGATTTCATATGCTGACCTGATTCAGATGGACTATGGGCTACCTCTAGGATGACAAAAGGCTGCAAGTTGAGAAAGCAAACCTGCAAGCCTCAAGGAGGCCCGTCTATAGGAGTGCAGGTTTCTTCCCCCAGCAAGCCTGGGTTGATGTCCTCCATCTGCCCCTTTCTAGTTATGTGTTGTGGGTAAGTCTCTCAGCTTCTTGGAGCCTCCATGTTCCCCAATTGCACAATGGACACAGGGCAGCACTGACCACCCAGGGTGGGTCTGGGGGCTGAATGAGTGGCTGGTATGAAGGTGGTGCTCAGGATCAGTAGTTATCTATAACGTATAAATACACTCTGCTGCTGCCTGTTGCTGGAGCCCCCGCAGCTGTGGCCAATCTTCGCTGGAGGGGAGTCTGAGCCTGAACTCTAGGTGCATCATGGAGGCTTGGACATATAAGTAATCTCTCACACCTGCCTTACCCCAGCGGGGCTTCCCTGGCCCCTCCGGTACCCAAGGCCTCCGTACACTTGGCTGCTACCTCGAAGCTCTGACCCGAACTACGGGCTTCTCTTCCAAGTAGACAACAAAGCAGCAAAATCCACCAACAGCTCAGGGTCCTTCTGGACTTCTCATGCCCCACGGCCACTCGGTCAGCCTCCAGCTCCTTGTGCAGGTGACAGAGGCATGAGGTGCCATGGGCTGGTGTGGGGAAAGAGCCCCAAAGAAATGGGGATTCCCTAGTCAGAGGGCCCCAGCTCTGGCACAAGAAGGAACTAAAGGGGTACTTGGAGGAGGCTGGGACCTAGGTGATGGTCATCACTCACTAACTCTGCCAGCTTATGTGGTTCACTCTTCTTCCTCCCTCATCTGTAAAATGGGCACAGTAAGGGCTGGTTTCGTATCTTTCTGAGGATTCTATGAATCTTAGTTATGGTCCCAGCACAGCACCTGGCACAGGATAGGGGCTTGGGGCTCCTTGTCCTTCCCTATCAATGAGCCCCAATTTTGCCTTCAGGCAAAGTACAAGGACTTCCAGCAGGATGAGGATAGGGATCTGGAGTCCAGCAGGATCGGTAGCACAGAGCAAAACCTGGGGTTCGACCTTCTGTAGTAATTGTCCTCCTCTACCCCCCGTTTGTCCACACCCTCCTTTTCTCTTTGGGAAGTGAGACCCCATGGTCCCAGAGGGCCTGTGGCCATGCCCTTGAGTGCAGCAGGGGACAGGCAGTTGTCAGAGGGCTTGCCCTTGCTGCTGTCCTGGGAGAGGCGGTGCTGAGGAGGGGAAGGGCAGGGGGGGCGCAGGGATATGGGAGGAGGGAAGCTTGCAGGGCCCGGGGCCAGCTCGACTCAGGAAGGTCCCTGGAGCTTGACAGTTTCAGACTCTCCAAACAGGGACCTCCCAGATGGGACCACCAGGCCCCAGTGCCCACCATCCATAGGGACTGGGACTCGTGCTGTCACAGCAAGAACCAGCATTTCACATGGTTACATCCCAGAGGAGTGTGAAGGAGAAAAGGAGGGACAGTGTCACTGGCCCAGAATTCTTCAGGGGCTATCGGGAAAGGGCTGCACCCAGTGCCCCCTGTCCCCTGGGCTGCCTCTACCCACTCTCTCCTTCCTCGCCCGCTGATTTCCCTGCGTCCCCTGGTCTGTTTGCCACCTGCTGATGGTAAAACCTCTTCATGTATCAATGTGCTCAGGATGGTGGCTTGGGAAACAAATACTCCAGAGACTTCCACAATCTGTATACGGGGATGAGAAATCATCACAGGATTACAAGAATGGGTTTACTCTGCACTGCACCTAATGCGACAGGGAAGACCAGATAGAAAGTAATTTCCTTTACTGTCTGTGTGGTTTTGCCCTTTTATAATGGCAGCAAGAGTCACTGCTAGCCTGCCAGTGGCCCTTGCTCTTCCAACCGTAGACAGGTCTTTCAATGGGAAGACAGCACAAGTTTGAGTTCAGAGGAACTGAGTGTAATTCCCACTTCTGCTAACTAATGAACAGCTGTGCGATCCTGGGAAGTTAGTGGACCTCTCTGAAGATCAGGTGCGGCTTCTATAAAACTTCAATCATTATAATAAGTAAGTCACTCGGATGGTGGGAGTATCAAGATGACTAATGTAAATAAAAATCATTTTGGAATTTTAGAGCTATTTTGATATTCCTTTTGTGATTTTCCTCTTGCACTAGTTGGATTCCTGCTCATCCAGAGACTGTCATCCCCTAATTATTAGTAGTATTTCTGGTTTCCAGCCTCCAATCCGAATGACAATGGCAACAATAAATACTTAATGAATACATGAATGAATGCATCCATAAACTAATCAGCCAACCATGAAACTGAAGACAAGAACCCGGGCGTGGACTCTAAAATTCCCTGTGGGTTGTGGGGCTGTCATCTGACTGGAGAAGCCACAGCCTCAGACAAACGTGGGGTCAGGAAAAGATTTCAATCCTAAGGTAAGCTCCACGGAGAGAAACCTTCCAAAATACAGGCAAAGATGGTGGATGGGAAATGAGGTGGGGACAGAGAGAAGGAGTGGGAAGAAGCCGGAAGGGCGGGGGGTGTGAACAAAGAAATCCGAGTTGCTCAAAGTCCAGGTCCTGCACTCAGAGGTGCTGGAGGTGAGTCCCAGGGATGGGTTAGGTCACACAGCCGGATCAAAGGGACCTAACCCAGAATCGACTGATTGCATCTTTAATAGTGGCCCAAGCTCCGCTCCCATCAATGGGCCTCCTGGAGTGGGATACCAGGTGGGAGGAGTTGATGTCTCAAGTCCTCTTGGAATAAGATAGAGAGCAAAAGTAACAAGCAACAAAGGAAATACATCTCTGAATCTGGAAGGTTGGCATCTGTCATCAGACCAATGGTGGGCTGTTGCCGGTAATCACTGTCTCCCTTCGTTATTGGATGACAGTAAACCCACTGAGGCAAGAGCAGGGCCTCCTGTTGGCCAGAGATGTCAGCACTCACCTGGCCTGGTGAGGAAAACAGGAGCAAGGCCACACTTCCGTCCTCACAGTACTTCCAGCTCAACATGATATTAAACACCACACACACAGAACAAGCCAGAGTGGACACCAAAAATGCCACAGGAGTCATGGTTCCTAAATACATCATTCGTTTTTATGATTCCGTGTCCACGCATAGAATCTCCACCTGCTCTGCCCCCTCCCACATCAGAAGACAAGTCCCACTCATCCTCAGGGTGCAGACACCAGACCTCCCTCCCCAGTGCTCCAGGGGCATCTTGCATACCCCCACGGACTGCTCACATGCTGCAGCTGCTGTCTCGACCCCTCCAGAATAGGGGTTCCCTGAGGACGGAGACCAGAGCACACACCATTGCTAAATGTCATTGGAGGGAGGAATGAACAGTTGAGTGGATGGGTTTCAGAGCTGACAGCTACCAGCCAGGGGTCCCTTGGCATGCTAGGTAACCTGTCTGAATCTCACTTTCCTCCATAGAAAATAAGGAAGTGGACAGAATCAATGAGGTTTTTGGGAATCTATGATTTTTTTTTAACCTTGCCCACTGGCTGCAGAGACTTTCTCTGTAATTTCTTACTGTGGCTGGTATTGCCCCCAAATTTTATATTAATTTTTTAAATATAAAATTATATGATAATATTTAGTATGGTGTTATAAACCATATATGCTCCCCCTCCCTGCCCTCCACTCCCCTCTTGAGAATCCTTGGTTACTCCTTATTTCATCCTCCAAAGAGGACTTTACCCTCAGTTCTCAGGGGTGATTTCCATCAACATACTCACTCAAAACAAGTATATTAAGCATGTCCCAGGTGGGAGGTGGTGGGGTATGCTGTGAGCAAAGTGTTTCTGCTCTCAGGGAGCTTACCGGCTGATAAAAGGGCAGCGATGAGCAGGCAGCAGGGAAGGGGCCCGGTGGCTGATGTGCTGACACGAACGGAAAGCCTGGGTGGAGTCAGGCCCTGAGCCAGGGTGCAGCATGCGGCCGCTTGCCGCAACCCTGGGAGAGCCACGCAGAACAGGTGCTCCTGTCCCTCCTGGTTTTACTAGTTTGCAGTGAAATTGGGAAGCATCAGGCCATCTGTGTCCGGCAATGGGAAGTAGGGGGTGGGCCTGGGATCCAGCCTGCGTGGTCTGCCTTCAGCCTATGTTCTTAACCCCTGGATTGTATTTGATTACATGGGAGAAGCCCAGGGTGCCAAGCGAGCCAGAGCAAAAGCAGCTTGACGGTGTGTGCGATGCCCCCAGGCAAAGAGCAAAGCCCATCTAAGGAAGTTCACTAGGGCAGGGCACCAAGTCAAGGATAGGGAAGTCCAGAGACTGGACCAGCAGCTCTTCTCTGCTTCTCCACCTGATCTGGGGAGTCTCAGGCCCTAAGCAGAGCTAGGACTTCCCTGAGGCAGGTGTAGCCAGTCAGGCTCGGAGCCGTCTTAACTAGCTACCTGGAAATACTCCTTCCCTTTTATCTCCTGCCTCCTGGTCCCAAGACCACTCTTAGCCTAGCGATTTTCCTCTCTTTGATTTTTTGGGTTTTTATTTTTTCTCCATTTTTATGAACCAGACCTGACAGGCATAGGGATGGAGCCTCCACACATTTCCATAAGCGTTTGACGAGTGCATAATGAGAATCGATTATTGGATAAATCTGCTGCAATTAGCCTGGAACCACAATGCCATCTGTTTTTTTAACATCCAAATGTGGTTGAAGGAGCTCTCCTGGTGACATGCAGAGAGAGGCAGGGTGGCACCTGAGGGGGTTCCCAGGCAAGGATGCGGCCATGTGGTCAGGGCTGAAGGCAGCAACAGTCCCGGACCTCTCCTGGTGACTCCGTGGGTGGGGCTTTAGAGTTAAGTCTGGCTGGGAAACTGGGAAGAACTGTCATTTGTTCAAGTTTGGGGCTCCTCAGGAGAGAAAGGTGAGCAGGGACACATCTGTTCCTTTTTAAAATCACTTTGTTAATTGGCTCTCAGAGGGAATATGTCCTATTTGATGGAAAACACAGGGAGCTGTTCATCGTAGGCACTTGATAAATATTTGCAGGATTGAACTGCATAGGAGTTTCTCTTAAGTCCAGACAGACTCTCTGGAAGGTCTTGGGCGAGATGCCCAGAGCGTCTCTCCGTGTACAGCCCATGCGAGTGGGCAGTGGGGAGGAGCCACGGGCCAGCTGAGCGGATCCAAATTCGGAGAAATATACTTTGGTTAGGTTTGATCTTGAACAACTGAGTCTTAAATTGAATCGGAACATTCCTTAGCATCCCTGGCAAACTCATGAAGTTGATAAAGTTTGTCCTTTAGACGCCCACTCCTCTCGGCTTCACTCTCCTCCCCCAGCTCCCTCTTTGAGCCCCGGTGTGATTCCCAGCAAGCCAGGTAACAGGGGCCCAAAATTCCTGCCTCTGTGAGGAATGACATTTGGCTGCATGAAGAAAAACCCAGCCAGGGTGACTTGGCCAGATGGGCATCCGGAGAGGGGTACATCCTACCAGAAATCAGAGAAATCAAACAGCAATGACAGACGCCACAGACTAGTGAAGAGCTAGTATTTGTGGGACTGTGGAGGAACGACCACTTTCACAGTCACTGATGGTGGCTGAGGCCACTTAGAAAGCAGTCGGACAATATCTGGTGATGATGGAGGAGTGTGCCCCACTCTGCTGCCCCACAGGTGCTGTGCCCCGGGAGGCGTCGGCGCCGTGGACAGGCGCTCCAGTTGGGGCACCCGAGCAGCATCCTGTGGGACAGTGGGCAAAACGGAAGAAAAGAACCTACCTACTCATCAAGAGAGAAAATGGATGGATTGTGATATGTTTGTGGGATACTTACTCAGCAGTTAAAACTAATGAACAAAGCATATTTTTGAACATAATGTTGAATGAGGAAAGCAAATTACAAAAATATTCATTTGCATAAAACCATAAACACACATGCAGACGCTTTAATATACACAAAACAAAAATATATGTTGCTTACAGAGCTATGTATGTATAGTCGAAATATAAAACCATGGTTTGATAAGATGCGCACAAGTTTTAGATCGTGATTACCTTGGGAGAGAAGGAGAGTGAATGAGGGGCTTCCATTGTATGTTTTCTTGCTTTTACTTTTTAATAATCTATGAAGCAAATATTGGGATGGAGGGCTGTTGTTTGTCATTCCTGGTACTTTTTAGTACATTTCATAATTTAAGCAATTAAAGAAGATAAAGATGATAGCACACACAGCTGTCAGAGCCTGGGTGACAGGAGACGCTGGTAGAGCTGGGACGGCCTCTGGCCATGTAAGATGCCCCAGGTCTGGCCTCTTCTCCTGGTCATGAGGTCTTTTCTGGGGGGCCGGGGGATCTCACCTCTGCATCAAATCCCAGATAGTTCTGACCATCTTGTACTTTCTGGAGCCAAGATCAGCCTCTCTGGCTTTTAATGATCTTATTTTGCTTAACTTTTATATGCCAGGTGGTCTGGATTCTTAGCTGGGATCTTCAGAGGTTGTACTCAAGGAAAATCAGGGAGCACAACAGAGGTAGTCAGCAGTAATTATGTGGGAGAAAAGAAGGAAGTTTTTATGCAAATGTCTGGCCCCTTAACCTAATCTACCTTTAAGGGAAGTCAAATCCCTGACATTCATAGGGGAAGGGGGAAGGGAGTCATGAATACTTCCTATCTGCCAAGCTGACTCCATTCTGCTTGAATACCAAACTTCCATAAGCACAATATTCTCAGGACAACTGATCTCATCTCATAGGTAAACTGATTTGCATGAATATTACTGACAGTGACTATCAATACAGTCCTTCCCACTTGCCAGGCATTGCACAGGACATTACATAGTTACCCCTGTTAATCTCCACAACTAGGATATGTGTATGTTTATTCTTATTCTATGGATACAAAGAGGCCAAGAAATGTATCCAAGGGCACACGGATGAGAGTGGCTGAGCTAGGACTCAACACAACAGCTCAGCTCCAGCTTCGCATGTTTGTGGAGAATATCAATACTTATGTATGATTCCTATTGGACAGCCCCTCTTGATAGCATCCACACACCGAAGCGGATTACATCTCTGGTCCTTACCGCTCCCTTCTGCCCCACACTACCAACTCACCCGCCTGGCTTGGATGTCTGATACACGTCGTGAGTTTAAGATGAGTCCCAAAAGGATTCTGATTTCTTCCACAAACTGTTTGCCCCCTGGTCTTTCCTGTTTCAGTGAAGGGCATCAGCATCTACTCAACAACTCAGACCAAAAACTTGGAAGACACCCTCGAGTTCTGTCTGCCCCTCAAACTCCATTCAACCCACCAGCAAATCCTGAAGCTTCTACCTCCAAAAGACACCGTGGATGTGAGCCAAGCAGCTCCTTCCTCGGATGACAGAGCTACTCTCCAGTTGGTCTCCCTGTTTCCATCCCTTCCCTGCTATCCCTTCTCCAGGACAGCCAGTGAGTTAAGTTGAATTGTTCATTGTACCCCCCGATTTCAGCTCTCTGGTGGCTTCTCAGTGAGGAGACTAAATGGCCCTACACACATGCTAGCTTTATGGGTGTGTGACCTGGGCCATCGTGCTCAGAAGGCCCTGTGGTTGGTTTGGTGCTCTGCTGTCTCTGGCTTGGAAGCCTTAGGAATTTTTGAATAAGGGTTCCTGCATTTCCATTTTGCACCAGGCACCATGAATTAGGTAGCTGGTCTTTCTGTGACCTTATCCCTAGTCTTTCTGTGACCTTATCTCCTATTGCTCAACTTCTTGCTTCGTCTGCCCCAGCAACACCGGTCTCCTGGCTGTTCTTCAAACCCACCAGGCTTATTTCCATATCAGGGCTTTTGCCTGTGCTCTCCCTTCAGCATGAAATGCTATTCCTCAAGGAGTGTGCATAGCTCCCTCTTTCCCATCAGTCAAGTGTTAGCTTCAAAGCCAGCTCCTCGGAAAGCCTTCCCAGAATGAAGTCACCCCAGTCAACAAAGCACCTTCTTACACCCAGTTACCTTCTATCCCATTACCCTGCTCTACTTTCTGCATAGTAATTATCTCTACCTGAAAATATGTTTTCTACATCCTTATTATCTGTCTTCTCCTACTGTAATATAAGCCCCATGAGGAACAAGGACTTGGCAGTTTGAACCAGCACTGAGTCAGACTTATGATTACTGGGGGAAGAAGAAAGAGGGGAGAAGGAAAGGAAGGGACCAGCCCTAAAACAGGGCACTCTGACCCCCAAATCCTCAGGCTTGTCCTTGTATCACTTAATATATCTGAAAGAACCCTGCATGCTCCATGCAATGCAATCTGATCCCTGCTGCTCCAGAAACAGTATCAGAGTTAATACTTTCTGCATTTTGTAGGTCTTCACCAGCACATAAATAAAAAATGTGCCCTTTGTCCCCGGATGATGACCTCACTGAGCATCACACTATCTGCAATCTACCTGACTATACAATTCTACCTGTAACAATGTAGTTCATTTCTTATGCAGCCATGTGCAGGGATGAGTAACATTTCCTGTGGATACCATGATCCATATGGGTCCCATCAAAAGTCATCAAACCACTAGAAGAACCCCATCATCTGACACTCTCGCTGTAGAATGTGTGTTCTGATTCCTCCTACAAAACTGGCAGATGATGAGGAATGTTGATATATTCCCAGGCATTTCAGCTTGCAATTCACTAAGTACTCAGAGCACAGCCAAGATGTAGAACCTAGAGTACAATGAATGTTACTTTGTAAACGAATTAATGACCACCCACTATATACCAGCTTTACCTTATGTATGGGAAGCACACATTAGTGGGACATTAGAAAGAGCTATAATCAAAGTAAAAATCACATGCAGCAGGAATGCAAAGATAGGACTGATTAATTCTGCCTAGGAGGAGATATGAGTGGGGTCTAAGGGAGGTCTAGTTTGTGCCATGCAGAAGGGCAGGCATCTCTAGTAGAGCAACAAAAATGATTCATCTAAATGATCTGTATCTTTAATTGGCATTTAATGAGGAGAAGGAGTTTAAAATCCTGGTCTGAGCCCTGGCTTCCGCACTAGCTTGCAAAGTGGTTTTAGGCATATTATTGCCCTATGAGCTAGTTTTCTCATGTGAAAAATGGGGTTACCCTCATTAGATTTGACACAATATAAATAAATGCAATGCTCTGTGTGATGGTGTTCCTCATGCTCTGAAGAATTATACGTTAGATTTACTACTTAAGTATACTGTTATGTATTTATTATTATTATCACTAATAAAAACATTTTCCCAAGCAAGGCGAAGTTTAATAGGGGGTTGCATGGGACCAAATATCTTAACTCAGAGTTTTTCCAACTTCAGGTTACCAACCATGATAGGTCCTGAAAACAAGTTAGTGTTTGTTTCTTTAATGTAAGACAATACAGTTCCTGATTAAGTACACACAGTCAGTTGTGATGTAAAACTTATTATTGCTGGGGGAGGTAGTCATAACTAAAAAGTTTTAATAACTCTACAACCAGAAGAAATCCTAGAAATGTCAGAGACTAGTGTATCAGTTATTTGATTTTAAAAGACCTACAGGTGCAGCCACTCTGGAGAATAGTTTGGAGGTTCCTCAAAAGTTAAAAATAGAACTACCCCATGATCCAGTAATTGAACTACTAGATATTTACACAAAGGATACAAAAATACAGATTTGAAGGGGTACATACACCCTGATGTTTATAGCAGCATTATCAACAATAGCCAAACTATGGAGAGAGCCCAAATGCCCATCAACTGATGAATGGATAAAGAAGATGTGGTGTGTGTGTGGTGTGTGTGTGCGTGTGGGTGTGTGTGTATAATGGAATATTATTCAGTCATCAAAAAGAATGAAATCTTGCCATTTGCAATGATGTGAATGGAGCTGGAGAGTATTATGCTAAGTGAAATAAGTCAGTCAGAGAAAGACAAATACCATATGATTTCACTCATATGTGGAACTTAAATAAGAAAACAGATGAACAGGGGCGCCTGGGTGGCTCAGTCATTAAGCATCTGCTTTCGGCTCAGGTCATGATCCCAGGGTCCTGGGATTGAGCCCTGCATCAGGCTCCCTACTCTGTGGGAAGCCTGCTTCTTACTCTCCCACTCCCCCTGCTTCTGTTCCCTCTCTTGCTGTGTCTCTCTCTGTCAAATAAATAAATAAAAATCTTAAAAAAAAGAAGAAAACAGATGAACATATGGGAAGGGGGGGAAAGAAAAAAAGGAGGGAGGGAAACAAGCCATAAGAGATTCTCAATGATAGAGAACAAACTGAGGGTTGATGGAGGGAGGTGGGTGGGGGATGGGCTAGATGGGGGATGGGCATTAAGGAGGGCACTTTTTGTGATGAGCACCAGGTGTTGTATGTGTAAGTGATGAATCACTGAATTCTACTCCTGAAACCAATATTACACTGTATGTTAACTAACAAAATTAAAAAAAAACCCAAAACTATAGGAGATGATTGGGTCCCTCCACCCTCACTGATTGGTTAGAAACCTGGTGGTCCCTCAGGGGCAAAGGCAGGTCACAAAGCCCAGATTCCACAAGACAGCTAGTCCTCAGTGCTGAATCAGGAAGGGAGGGGCTCAGAAACGAGAGGTCCTGTTTTCTAGGACTTAGAATATTTAACAACAGATGTTTATTTAGCTCAGCTCTGTGCCTAAGGCCACCCCGACCTCAAGTTGCTGCTTACACTTTAATGGGAGAGAGAAAAACATGAACACAACAAGTGCACTGAAAAAATGAATGAAATCATTGCTGGTTGGAAGAAACTCAATGAAGGAATTAAACAAAGGAAGAGATAAGTAGAGTGGGATGGGGGTGCACACGAAGGTGGTCAGGGAGGCATGTCTGAATAGGCTGAAATCTGAACGATGGAGGTTTCTGAGCTTGTCTCCATCGTGCTCTTATTTAAGCCAAGAAAAAGGGGTAGAGGGAATGTGCTTACTTACCTTTGGTTAGGAGAAACAATTGTTACCAGAGGAAAGATTTCTGATTAATTCTCATGGGGCAAAACCTATGACCTGGCCACGCCCAGCTGCAATGGATGCTGGGAAAAGGGAGTATCTCACTCGACCTGATCCTGCTGCTTCCAAACAAACCAGGCTTTGACAATCAAGGAGGAAAGGACCATGTATATTGGGTAGGTTGTTACAAGTGATTGTTACACATCTCATTCTACTACACATTTCTGTGCCTTTGTTCGTATAATTCCTTCTACTCAGCACACCCTTCTTCATCTGATGAAAGAGAAATAAGCATCTGGCATCCCTGTTTTCCTGTCCAGTGCCAGCAATAGGCAACCTCCAGACATCAAGTTACATGAAAAAACAAGGTAGGTACTTATATAAGCTTTCTCTTACTTGCAGCCAAGCAAAATCTCAACTGCCAATGAGGCAGCGTGAGGAATGAGCGGCTTCTGTCACTACCCTATGGCACCCGTTGGTTCCCTTGTATGGTGTACCGTCACTACAAACCCTGAAGACCCTGTGGGAGGGAGGTTGCATCTCCCTGGGATTCATTCCTACTCTGACGCTTGGTGAGTAAAGCCCCCAGTGTCACCTCAGAGTCACTTCAAGGTCTCTAATACTGATGCTCGTGTCTACTGCCCTGACCCCTGCCTGCTGGTCAGCCTCTTGCTGACCTCTGATCTTTATCAAATGCCCCATCTGATATGGGACTGCTTCCACAGCTTTTGCTCTCAACCCCATTAGTCCAGAACCCCTCACAGACTCAGCTGAATCCCATGTCTCATTCCTAACTTTGCTTCCTTTCTTTACCTTGACCCACCCACCTGTGATTTCCAGCTCTGTCTCAGGAAAGGTCATGCATGGAATGACATAATCATGTCCGATCACATTTTATCTACACCCTGCCAGATAGGGGACTTTATTTTTCTAATGAGCAGCACATTTCTCGATTCATAATTTATTATACATTATTATCCCCAGCTTTTTGTTGGTATGATTGTTACACAAATTGCAGACTCCCACTTTAAATTAATGCTGATTATGACTTTCCTCAGGTGCATTATCTTACATTTATCTATATTAAATCTCATCTCATTTGCTTCCCAAAACTTTCATTCTTCTCTGTCCCTTTTAACCTCTCCAGTACTCATTGAGGTTTAGAATTTGGTAGCATCTGAAATGTCATCAACTTGTCTTTGTTTCTAAATCATAAATGAGCTAGAAGAAATCCCTCTAACATGTACAGGAGAAAAACTAGTATTTATTGTCTGTTGACTGCCTTGTCTGGGATTCCTTAAGATTAGGATTTGATGCATAGTGTGTATGTGGAAGGAGATCCACGGAAGCACAGTGATGGAATGTGAAAGGGGGACAGAATGGAGAAAAGACAATGGAGGGCAAGTGAGGTGCCTGGATGGCTCAGTAGGTTAAGTGTCTGATTCTTGGTTTCGGCTCAGGTCATGATCTCAGGGTTGTGAGATCGAGCCCCGTGGGCTCCAAGTTCAGCAGGGAGTCTGCTTGAGACTCTCCCTCTCCTTCTGTTCCTGCCCCCACTCACTCTTGCTCTCTCTCTCTCATATAAACAAACAAACAAACAAAATCTTTAAAAACAAAAGAGCAATTGAGTGGGTGACTACTGCTGACTTCTGGGGCTCAACTTGCTGAAAACCCTCTCAGAGATGATGTAGAGCACACCTCACTAACTCCTGCCCACTATTTCTTGATGCTTGCTTCTAGGGAATATTAATTCCCTGACATTTATGGTCACATTGAGCCCAGCAACCTCCTGTAGCCAGAGAAAGCTATCAGGCAGAGATGCAGATGCTAAAGGAAGAAGGTTTTGCGGGTACGAGATTTGTCCATAGAGCTTTGTATGCCTCTGAGTCATCCAAAGAGGCTATGGGCTGTGCATCTGCTACAGTCCACCTCGTGCACCACTCAGATCCACTCTTGCCACACATGAAATCTACTTTGTTCTGTCACTGACTCTGCATGGCAGCATATCCTTGCATACCTGTCATCTCCTTCCTCTAACACTCATTTGAGATTGTCCTCTGTCTTGGCCAATATTTCTGCTGGTGTAAGTTGCTCTCCCAGTGGGTTAACTCAGAACTTCATCACTGAGGTGTCTGAGCCCCTGGTTACAATGCTTTTGTCATGCTGTGGCTGATGAATTGCCACTTGCAGTTACCGATGGGCATGGAAGCACCAAGGAGCACCTCAGTGAATCTGCTGAGTTCCATACTTATGCTTCTCTTCTCCCAGTATAAGCAGTAGCCCTAGCAGCTCATGTCATTTGTCCCTTCAATTGTAGTAACTTTTTATTTTCCCCCTGTGGTCTATCAGCATGTGAAGCTAACTAGGTATCAACCATAACCTTTGGCTTAGTAGAACCCTTCATATGTTTCTTGACAGATATACCCTTCTCTTGGAATCTGAGACCACTAGTCCAGCAGAGGCAAGAGTTGGAGAGGTTTGGGAGGAAAAAAAAACTCTAAAGAAAGTTTCTGCAAGTGATGGTGACAGGTCCAACAGGACCAATGCTTTTATATCCACATCTATAGGTCTATCCACATGCTTCTTTCCTAGATTCTCTCGTCCCCCATCTTCTAACCACATTCCTTTTAGGTCCCTGACCAGGCATTTAAGCCATTCACTCCTGTATGTATCCTTTCCTCAGACTCCTTCTATGTCCACTCAAAGTAGATGGTCAAGTCTGCTCAAAACCCTGTATGCTGAGCTGCTTTCCTACCTCTGTCTTTCATGGATATCCCTGAGTGGGATTGGAGGCATACTAACAAATTGAACTGGACCATTCAAGAACCAGGACTGGGATTTTCCTTCTCCATCACTGTCATAGGGGGCCTCATAAGAGGCCATCAGTGTGAGTGGTGGGAGAGGCTCTGGTGCAACTGAGGTATGTGACAGGAGTCCAGGACATATATTCACATAATTCACCTGTGCCTTCCAGATCTGCCTGGGCTTGATCTAACATGGGCCATTTTTATCTTATGATGAGTTGTTACTGTGCTTACCTAACTTTATAACCTAGCAGCTCTGATAGTACCCAGCTCTTGATGGGCAGTTCCAATTGCAAAGTCACTCGATGTCCTGTGATCAGACACTCAGACTTCGTTAAGATATAGTAGCATGGTGGGACTTGCTTTTTGAACAACGTATAATTCTCTATGATAGAAGTATGTCTTTGATCCAGAAACCTAGAGGTCTGCTCTGTGACCCTCTATTGAGATTGCCAGGTGTTCCACACAGCATCCTTATCTACCTGGATATATCTGCACCATAACATATGCCTGGTCATATGGCTCCATGTCAGAGCAGTTTTTACTAAAGCCTGAACCTGTTGCAGAGTACTCTCTTTTGGCCCCAGTCAAAACTGGCAGGCTTCCACGTCATCAGTGAACTGTGGGAGCAGTATTCCCAAATGTAGTATGTGCTGCCTTCCAAATCCAAAGAGTCCCATCAAACGCTGTACCCATCTTTTATGTGTAAGGAGCTCTTGCCCTATACTTTGGTGTAATAACTTGCCCTATACCTTGGAGGGCATGTCCTGACATGCCCCATATGACTAGACACCTAATTTTACACAATTTCACCAATGTGGCAGTCACCAAAATCCTCATTCGGTTTATCTCCCACCCTCTGGTGTGGGAGAAGTATGTGTTTTGGTGAGCACGTAACAGTCTCTGACACACACGTGCACACGTACACATGTATGTATATATAATTGTGCAGATTTATCACAGTCATCTCCAGCTTTACCAAAGGTAAGTAGGAGTAGAGAAGAAAAACCCAATGAGTTGCCCTTCTCTTCTGTCCGAGAGCATTTCACTTCAATTTGCCTAGGGTTTCACTAACACCTAAGTGTTCAGTATTGTGGATTCAATACTATAAGAACTTCTGTGCAATCCAGAAATTATGCAGGAGCACACAGATCCAGTATGCAGACTTCAGCACCATTGACACAGTGAGTGGAACCACCAATATCCTGATCATTTGCATATTCTGTTTCAGCGTAACAGTAGAAACAATTCAAACAATCAAAACCAGTGAGAAATTAAGGAGGGCATATGTGTCACAAGGGGTCTGAGAGGACTTTTCAGGCAAGGTAGAAAGCTCTAGAACTGTAAGGAAGAAAAGAATACACATAGACCGCAAAAGAGTTGACTTCT
Organism: Phoca vitulina; assembly: GCF_004348235.1. Lineage (NCBI taxonomy): Eukaryota > Metazoa > Chordata > Mammalia > Carnivora > Phocidae > Phoca > Phoca vitulina. The sequence goes on from NW_022589721.1 coordinate 28,276,109, forward strand.
GCCTGACAAGAGAGTATAAAACAAAGTCAAAGATCTATGATAGAATGGGGAAAATATTTGCAATTCTCACGACAGAAAAAATTAATATAGAAAGAGCTTGTACTAATGAATAAGAAAAATGCCAACAACACAATTTAAAAAAAAAAAAAAAGGGCCAAGGATAGCAATAGTTAATTCATAACAGAGATTGTCCAAAAGGACAATAGACGTCACAATTTCCACGTAGAAACTGATCCATTGCAATAAAAGGCCCCTTCTTCTGCGCTTTGGAGAACAATTTCATGCTGAATGGAATGAAAATAAAGTGTCTAAGTCTTTTGGAATGGGGATAAGCGAGTTGCAAATGAGAGCTCACTCTGGCTTGAGCTCAGTAGAGCAAAATAGTTTTCCCAAGCAAAAGTACCTGGGACACTTAAAGCACCAGGAAGTCTGCTGGAAACACACTTAGGGAGGCACTGAAGAGCCATGAGCCTCACTGGCATACTTATTCACAAAGAGACTCTATCAAGTCCGGTGAAGGGAAAAGAGCCAGAGCTGTATTTGAGCCCATCACTGCTGTTTACTAGCTAAATGGCCTTGGCAAGGGTTCAATAGTGTCCTCAAAGAGATGCATAGAAGTTCTAACCCCCGGTGCTTCTGTATGACCTTGTTTGGAAATAGGCTCTTTGCAGATGCAATCAGTTAGATGTAGATGAGGTCATATAGAAGTACGGTGGGCCCTTAATCCAATATGACTGGTGTCCTTAGAGGAAACGGAGGAGAGACACAGAGACATACAGGAAAAAGACAATAGAGGCAGAGATCAGAGTGATGCCTCTACAAGCCAAGGAATGCCAAGGATCACTGGAAAACACTAGAAGCCAGAAGAGACAAGGCTTTTCCTTTACAGATTTCAGCAGCATTGCATCCCACTAGCACCTTGATTTGGGACTTGTAGCCTTCAGAACTGTAAGCCAATACATTGTTGTTGTAATTTTGCTGTAACCCAGTTTGTACTTTGTTATAGCAGCCACAGGAAACTAACATGACCGGTGTTAAAGAGAAATTATTCACACTTATTAAAATGCTAAGGCTTTCCTATATTTAGGACTATCTCAATAGTTACAGGGACTACTGAAATGGGGTTTTGCAGTAAGGGAGAGAGATTGGGGTCATTTCTGAATACAACATGGAAAAGTAGGGATTTTATAGCCAAGAAGTAGGGGAAGGTGGGGGTCAGCAGTTGGAAAATCACTAAGAGAGTAGGGTAATTCTTGCTAACTGGCTGATGGGATTGTTGCAGAAGACAGGCCAGGGTGATCAGATGCTACTCCTGGGATGGGAGGGGATGAGGAAGGTGATCAGATCCAGAGGGTGATCAGATATGGAGAACAGGGGGTTTTGGCATTCATCCTGTTGTCTCTTCTGCAGTCAGATCTCCCTCCAACCCCTCTTATAAGGCCCCTGTGATTACATTTAGGGTCCACCCAGATAATCCAGGATAATCTCCCCACTTAAAATCCTTAACTTAATCACATTTTCAAATTCCTTTTTTGCCATATTAGGTAATACAGGTTCCAGAGATTCGGTGTGAATATCTTTGGAGTCTACCATAACATTCAACTTTTCTGAGCTTGTTTCCTTAAAATGGGGATAGTGATGCTTACCTAACAGGGTTGCTGATATGGTTTCCTAAATTAAACTATGCATTTGAAAGCTTCTAGCACCAGCTCTGGACAGTAGGAACTGAGCAGTAAACACCAGCTGGATTTTAGGGTCTTCTAGAATGGCAGGCAGGCCTGGGCTGTGGAAACATGCCTCATTGGTAAGTCCTCCAGCATTGCTGTTCCTTTAGTGGCTGGCCCATCCTGCACCTGCTTCAGCTGGGGACAGATGCTCTAGAAGTCAAGCGCAGTCTTCAATTTCCAGCACATACCCAATATGACTCTGTGACACACCAGATTCTTCTTTTCCCGAGTCTTGTGTGAAATGGATCTCACCAAACAGAAATTGCTTTCCTCTTATTTCTCTTTCAACCTTTAGGGAAAAGTAGTGCTATTTTTTTTTTCATCCTCAAAACCTTTTAATAAGAATCTGCCTGTAGATACCCATGGCTTCAAATAACTCTAGCACCAGGCACTCTTCTTTCTGCTCTCCCTCCCCCCACCCCCTCTACCCCTGTGTCTCTGGAATAAATCTTCATTCCCTTTATTTATGCTTGATTCATTCAAGTAGATTCAACTTTCATACCAAATTCTTTAATCAGAGTTTTGCTGTTGACGTGTTTTAATTAGATCCCCGCTTAGAAATTTAGTCAGCACATAAAATAACCTTTTTTCCCCCCTTTCAACTGGGATTATAGCAAACGCTATCTATCTATCAAGGCTGACAAGGCAGTTGTGAGAATCATTCCACCAGGTCTCTGCAAAAAATCAAGTGTGAGAACTTTTCACTTTTCAAGGAGAATTCTTCAAAACTCAAATCGGCCTGACGATCTGGGTCATGCGTTTGGGTGATGCAGAGAGGGAGCACGGAGAGAGGCTGGGAGGGGCCCTGCCCAACAGCCCAGCAGCGAGGCCACGGCCACTTTGGACTGTTCTGCGCTCTTCTGACTAACTGCACAACCTTGAGCAAGTTGGCCTTTTTGGGGTCTCAGTTTTCACATCAATAAATGCAGGAAAATTCACTTCTCCACCATGTTGTTGTGGAAATTAAACTAAACAAGATATGTATAGTGCCGGAAGTGTGTGTGTATGCACATACATCTAGTGATTTGTCGCCTTATTTATCCATATCTTTATATAAACAGGTATAGACACAGAGCTATAGATGGAGAAGCTCTTGCTCTCCTCGTGTGTGTTTGTTCTTTTCCACAGCAGGAACACGTAGAGCGGCACAAGACATCTGAACGGACTCCTCCATCACCTGTTCATTCATTCTATAAAGATTCACTTGACCCAGCCTGAGGCTCAGGGATGTAAGGATTTTGGCTTCCCCTTTCTCGCAAACGCTGCTCGTTGCCCCAGTGTGGCAGGTGCTGCCCGGCGCCAAATCCCATGACTTAGTACAACACAAATGTATTATCTTACCATTCTGGAGGTTAGCAATCTGACGCGGGTCTTGCCAGCCTCCAATCCAGATGTTGGCAGATCTGTGTTCCTCTCTAGAAGCTCTAGGGGAGAATCTGTCTCCTTGCCCTTTTCAGCTTCTAGAAACCACCCCATTCCCTGGCTCACGGTCCCCTTTCTCCATCTTCACGACCCCCGATGTTGTGTGATTCTATGGATGCCTTTTACTGCACTCACACCTTTCCTGATTCCTGTGTTTGCCCCTCTCTTCCCAGTTTAAGGACCCCTGAGGTTACACTGAGCCCATGTGGATAATCTAGGAGAATATGAAGCCAGCTGATTAGCAAGCTCTATGACCTTGAGCACATGATGTCATCTCTCCAAACTCAGTTTCCTTATAAATTGAATGGGATTGAGTCTGAGAAGAATGCCTACCTCACAGGGACTGAAGACTTAAGTGAGGAAGTGCCAGCAGATGACATTGTATCAAAGCTGTCATGGGCACAAGCAATGAGGGTCAGGAGCCCTGGGTTGGATCCTGTGTCTGCCACTCGCAAGCAGGGACCTGGAGGGAGGGAAAGCTCTTCGCTTAGAGCCGCAGGGGGTCTCTGCAGTGAGCCAGGAGGGTGGGACCTGTGCTCTCTGAGTGAATTACAGGCAATCCCGCTACAAGGTTGGCAGCCCTGCAAGCTGGCTGCGCGGGCTCGCCCCACCCACCCGCTCCTCCCCACCTGAAGTATGCTGACCTCCTCCCCAGGGACTCCCCAGCACTGGCAGGTCTCGCTTCCTGGGAAAGCCCTGGACCCCACACCCCATGAGGCTGAAGGCATGGAGGGCAAGCCTCCCCTTGGAGAGGCCCTGGGGTAGTTCTGAATCAGTGAGGAAGCCGAGGGGTATGTGGGGCATCCTCCCAAACTGGGACTACTGTAAGGAGCTCCCTGGGGTCAGCCCGGGGCATTCCACTTAGAAGGGACTTCCTGGGATGCCCCCCCCCTCCACCCCCGCCCCGTGCATGGCAAAGAGCCCACAGTTGTAGTCAGCCGGACGGGACCCCAGTTAGGAATGTCGTTGTGTGCTCCCTGGAGCCACGAAACCCTGTGTGGGCTGGGAGTGGTGACTTGACCACCTTTCCTGGAGGCTGATGCCTGAGGATCAAAGGCATAGGGGAGAGGCTCTGCAAACAGCGAAGGGCTACAGAAATGATAGACTGACTTATGTTTTTAAAAACACCACTCAAGAAACACATTCAGATGAGAGGTAAGTGTGAGGTCCCAGGTTCCCTCTCTTCCCTGGCTTTGACAGTACTGAGTTTGGAAAATACAGGCTAAGCTGCCTAAAGATCAACCAGAAACAATGGAAGCCAGGTGAGGACAGACCCCCAGCCCTGAGGGAGGCCAGATCTAAACCTAAATGAGAAACAAAGTCCAGTTAATGAAAAGGCTGTAGGTTGTTTGCTCAGGCGATCAATGTGGCTTATCTAAGAACTAGGTCCTGATAAGCCGTGGAACAAGGACGCGTGCGTTTCTGTGACACATGCACAGTTAGCCGCACAGAACCTAATGCTACTCTAACCTGCAAAGACTCACAGATGCGATCTTAGCATTGCAGAGTGAAATCTGACCAGGCCGTTGGAGATCATCCGGGGCAGGTGTTGCTGACATTTTCCCCTCCTGAGTCACTCACAGAAAATCCAGACCAAGCCTTAGAATCCTTCTCAGCACACCCAAGTATTCATTTTTCATGTGAGCAAACAAACCCCGCTAGGTTGTATGACTTAATCAAACATATTTTTCTCCTGTATAAGCTATATGAAATAAAGGATCAAACAAAACATTTTAAATGAACATAATATAGGTTTAATTGTAGTATACAGTTAGTCTAATTAAAATAATTTTGTGGAAAGAGACAATTTCCCATCACTCCAAACTCTTCCCTGATCTGTATAAACATACAAAGTTACATTTATTTTACCTAGTTGTAATCAACATGTACATTCTGTTTTCCCTTCTGCCTTCTTTACTCACCATCAATCAGTGTGTGCGATTGTGCGTTTACTCCAGAGAATTTTTATTTTAATGGCTGTATATTAGCTCATTATTTTGCTGTACCAAATTCACTCTATTGCATACCTTGTGACAGCTTTGTGCAATGGCTTGTGTTTGTCTGCCAGGGCTGCCGTAACATACTACCATACACTGAGCAGCTTAAACAACAATAACTTCTTTTCTTGTAGTTTTGGAGGCTGGAAGTCCAAGATGAAGGTGTTGGCAGGGCTGCTTTCTTCTGAGCCCTCTCTCCTTGGCTGTGCATGGCCATGTTCTCCCTGTTTCTTCACGTGGTCTTCCTGTCATCCCCATCTGCATCTTAATCTCCTCGTTTAAGGACCTCAGTCATCCTGAGGACCCAGCCTGATGATCTCATTTTAATATAATTACTTCTCTATAGACTCTGTCTGCAAATATGGTCACATTCTGAGATACTGGAGGTTGGGACTTTACCATATGAATTTGGCGAGAATCATAACTCAGCCCACAGCAACTTCTTTTTCATTTGGACTCCACTTTTAGGTTTTTCAGACCTGGAACAGATGTCACCATCACTCTTGGCTGTCAGCATCTCATCCTCAGCCCATTGCTACCTTGTGATGTGACCTGGAGTTTATACCCAGTGGGTAACAACTTGCTCTGGATGCGACAGGAGCTGGGAAGATGTTGGCATCTTCCTTTCCCTTCCCCAGTAAATCATCCCAATCCACAGTGTCCTGGGACGGCCCACCCAACCAAGACTCCAGCTGCATGTTCCTGGGAAAATGGAATAGCTATCTCAGTTCAGGGGCCACTCTGTACCTTCCTGCCCTCTCCCTTGTCTCTCTAGCCTCCTTCCTACTGTATTAACCACACGTTTCTTTTTTTTTAATATTTTATTTTATTTATTTGAGAGAATGAGAGAGAGAGCACAAACAGGGGGAGAGGCAGAGGGAGAGCGAAAGAGAGAGAGGGAGAAGTAGACTCCCCAAGCAGGGAGCCCAATGTGGGGATCGATCCCAGCACCCTGAGATCATGACCTGAGCCAAAGGCAGACATGTAACCAACTGACCCACCCAGGTGCTCCTAACCACACATTTCTGACACTTTGACATCTGGTCTCTCCCTGACCCTGGAGGGATGGACCCTCCCAGGGGTAGCCCGTTCTTAGAGACAGTAAATGATTCCCAGGTGAGTGTGCCTTTTATGTGCACACCAACCAATCCAGAGCCCCCTTCCACACCCCTCTGTCTCTACTAGACTCTCCTACTCTGGCTGCTGTCTGCCTGCCCCGATAGCCCCAGGCCCAGGTACCAGACAACCTCTACTCTCCGTGTCCCAGAGCCCTCTGAAATTACTCAAACTAGCTGATCTTAGACCTGCTGATCCCATTTCACCCATTCCTTCCCACAGAAACCACAATAAGGGCTCTTGCCCCATTTCCCCAACTCCCTCTGCTACCTGATCAACACTGGTGCTTCCCTGTGGGGTCCTAGCTTGCATAGCATCTCCCTTCCTCTTGGGAACCCTGAGTCACAAACTATGGCAGCCCCCTCCTGATCTGTTTGCCTCACCATGCCTGAAAAACAAGAAAACTTACATTTTAAAAGACCTGCCTCTTGCTATGCTGGTATTTTATTCCTGCATAACCATGAGCACGTAGGCTGTCCCTCAGTCTCTATAGGAAGACTGAGCTAAGGCATTACAAAAGGAAAGAAGACACAGTTTTCCTTGCTGGTCTACTAAGTGCCAGGCTGGATGCTCAGACCCTCACCTATTTAATGTCATTTGAAGTCATTTATAAATAAAAGAAAATCATTTTATAAACCTGGCTGCATCTTGGCTTCCTCCAGAAAGATCAAGCAATGTGAAACTCGTGTTTCTTATGTTCAGGAGTCAATTAGAAGCTGCTTTTATTTAACAGTTACCTCAATTGCTAATGAAGCTATGCATTTTAAATAAGAGTTATTTTGTTTGTTTGTTTTACTGCCAAAGTAATGTATTTGGCATAAGCTTCCACCTCAACCTCTGGTCTTGGGACACAGCAGCCTTACGGGGACCGAACCAGCTCTTAACGCTACAGTCGGGTTCTAAGAACTGGCCTCCCGGAAATGGGGGGGTGGCAAATTCCTGACCTTTGTGGAGGCAGAATCTCATGCCCTCTGATTCAGTGACCCCCAGATCCCAGGCCCTTTGGGGAGGGGAAGCTGAAGTGATCTCACTACTTGCTCCTCCTGCATGCTACACCTGCGTGTTATACGTTTAACCCCCACGGGGCTTCGTGCTCAACCAGGAATGTGAGCCCCCCAACCTGGGGGCCTTTGAGCAAATCCCTTGTGAAAAATAATGCATGTTGGTAAAGTACTTTGAGATTCTTCCAAGAAACCTAGATTCTCAGGACAAGGTGTTATTATTTAGTTGATGGGAAACAAATATCCACATAATAACCATAATTATATTGTCAAAACTGCTTAAAATATCTACCCTGCTGGGACGGCAATGATGTCAGGAGTTTTGTGACTAGTAAATTGGAACATTATCATGAAATTAAAAAAGAAAAGTTATATTACCAAGTAATTCATCAGAATGATTTGATATTTCAAGGGTAACCACCAAGCAATTTCAGGAATATGTAATTATTTTTTTACTTGCTATTTTATGATGCATTACTCAGTAGCTGTGTGGTTGACTGTGCCTTTTAAATGGAAGAATAATGAGTAACAAGTCATTAACAGATCAAAGTCTAGGTAGGAATACAACTTAGATTTTCTTGATTCTCTCCTGCTTTTGGAATCAAAACACTTGAGTGGTGACAGGCACTCTGCAGTCTCTGGTACCCAAAGCACATGGAGCACTCTTGGCATATATAAGGGGCTCAGTAAATGCTGACATACTCGTGGTTTCCTCATTATCTCATGTCACAAGTCTCCTGGCCTTCCCATATGCTACTTTCTTTGCTGAAATCCCACTTTTCCTTTGGCAAACCTTGAGTTGTCCATAAAATGGTCCAAGGATCATCTCTGCAAAGTCCTTTCGGGCATCCCCAGGTAGATCCAGATGTGTTTCCCATGGTGCACTGCGGTCCTCTGTACACACCTCTATCATAGACTTACCACACTGAATAGAATTGTCAGTGCCCCTTACGGGGTATTTACCCCAAAGATACAAATGTAGTGATCCGAAGGGGTATGTGCACCTCGATGTTTATAGCAGCAATGTCCACAATAGCCAAACTATGGAAAGAGCCAAGATGTCCATCGACAGATGAATGGATAAGGAAGAGGTGGTATATATATATATATATATATATATATATATATATATATATACACAATGGAATATTATGCAGCCATCAAAAGGAATGAAATCTTGCCATTTGCAATGACGTGGATAGAACTGGAGAGTGTTATGCTGAGTGAAATAAGTCAATCAGAGAAAGACATGTATCATATGACCTCACTGATATGAGGAATTCTTAATCTCAGGAAACAAACTGAAGGTTGTTGGAGTGGTGGGGGGTGGGAGGGATGGGTTGGCTGGGTGATAGACATTGGGGAGGGTATGTGCTGTGGTGAGCGCTGTGAATTGTGTAAAATTGTCGAATCACAGACCTGTACCTCTGAAACAAATAATGCATTATATGTTAAAAAAAAAAAAAAAAGATAGTAGGAATGGAGAAATGAAGGGGGGGAAATTGGAGGGGGAGACGAACCATGAGAGACTATGGACTCTGAAAGAGGAGGGGGGTGGGGGAATGGGTTAGCCTGGTGATGGGTATTAAAGAGGGAACGTACTGAATGGAGCACTGGGTGTTATACGCAAACAATGAATCATGGAACACTACATCAAAAACTAATGATGTAGGGCGCCTGGGTGGCTCAGTTGGTTAAGCGACTGCCTTCGGCTCAGGTCATGATCCTGGAGTCCCAGGATCGAGTCCCGCATCGGGCTCCCTGCTCAGTGGGGAGTCTGCTTCTCCCTCTGACCCTCTCCCTTCTCATGCTCTCTCTCACTCTCTCTCTCTCTCAAATAAATAAATAAAATATTAAAAAAAAAAACAAAAAACTAATGATGTAATGTACGGTGATTAACATAATAAAATTAAAAAAAAAAAAAAGAATTGTCTGTGCCCCTACTGTGCCCTTACTTATAGTAAGCTCCTTGAGGGCAGAAATGTCCTGCCTGCCTTCTTTTCTGCCTCCAACTAACAATATTAACTAAGCCTCTGTTTGGGTTGGGCACAGTGAGAGGCCCAAGGGATACAGTGGCAACGAAGCTAGACATGGCCCCTGCCCTCATGGTGCATCTGGTTTCATGCAATGTCATCTCATGTTGCAGTCTGAGTTGCTGGGACAGATCCTGCTTAATAAATGTGTGAGGAAGGACTGATAGAAAGACGGAGGAAAGGATGGCAGGGACAGGAGGCCTTAGAAGAATCTGCACGATGATGTCAGTAGACTATGAAATTTTACTCCATATCCTGAAAAGACCATGGGAAGCAATTGTGACTCTGATTTATCGAGTGACAGAATGAGGGCCAGTGGCTAAGAGTTATAGGAAAGCAAGTATCTCCATCATCCTATATCAAGGGATAGAGAGTAGAAGCTGAATAGTATCCTGGGGGAGATGCTGTGAATGCTAGAAGGTTGCTTAGCCCAATGCCTGCACTAGGTTCTGGAAGCTTCTAGTAGGTTCTAGGTTCTAGTAGGTTCTGGAAGAAAGCAAAAGATTGCAGCAGGAGTCCCAAAATATAATTGTAAAGCCTAGGGGAGATGAAACTTAGAATATGTGGGGAGAACAACTTTGGATTGTAGTGCACTTCACCTTCAGTCAATAAGGAAGGCAAACTCAGGTGGTGAGGGCATTCATGTGATCTCAGGCTGCCTTGGTAGAGCTTCTTTCCATGGTCGAGGTGGATGACATGACTGACCACACTGACATCCACGGCACCTCACAACTTCAACAATTGATTAAGAGTAAAAACGGCCCCTGTGCGAGCCCTGATGCAGGACGCCATAGCATTAACCAAGCCCATGGCCTAGCAATGGATGCTAATCTAGACACCCCGAGTGGTGGCCCTTTGCGTTAGGTTTATACCACTGCTCTGGCTTGTCTTTTCACAGATGATCTGATTCTGGTCCAGTCAAAGCAGTGATCTGGCTTCCATCATCTCAATTTCAATGTGTGCACAATATGGCTCTTTTTTTTTTTTTTAGGATTTTATTTATTTATTTGACAGAGAGATAGAGAGCACAAGTAGGCAGAGTGGCAGGCAGGAGGGAGAGGGAGAATCAGGCTCTCTGCTGAGCTGGGAGCCTGATGCAGGGCTCAATCCCAGGACCCCAGGATCATGACCTGAGCCGAAGGCAGCCACTTAACCAACTAAGCCACCCAGGCACCCCCAATATGGCTCTTTTGTGGGCTTTGTTGTGTCCCTTCAAAATTCATATTTGAATTCCTAATCCCAGTGCCTTACAATGTGACTATAATTGGACATAGGATTTTCAAAGAGGTCATTGAAATTAGGTCATGGATCCAATATGGCTGGTGTCTTTATGAGAAGAGACAGGGCCCAGACACACACAGAGGAAAGACCATGTGAGCTCATCAGAGGAGGGCAGCCATCTGCAAGCCAAGGGGAGAGGCCTCAGAAGAAACCAAGCCCACCAACATCTTGATCTTAGACTTCTAGCCTCCAGAACTATGAGAAAATGCATTTCTGAGTTTAAACTGTCCAGTTTGTGGTATTTTTTGTGGCAGCCCCAGCAAGCTTACATAGGCTTCTACACTGTGGAACATGCTTAGTCATCACGCATAAATAGTTCCTGCATTATCTACTTCACTGGAAATCCCTTGCTATTGGATTTCTCTTAATGACTTCATTTGAAAACACCACCACTTCCTGCCAAGGGCTATACCAGGAATCAGATATGACCATTTCCCAACAGAAATACAGTTTCTAGAAAATGGAAGGAAGGATTGTGCTCTTCTCTGGCCTGCCCGGATCCTACTTGTATTAGAACTCTTCTTTCTTGTACTCAGTTCCTATTGATGTGTTCATCTTCCCAACTACACCCATGGACAACTTTAGTGCAAGTTCTCTGCCTTCATCATCCTGGTGTGCGCTCTATGCATGCTCTCTCTCTCTCTCACACACACACACACACACACACACACACACACACCAGAGTTCCTAGGGCAACAAATTGGCTGAGTGGACGAATGTCCACCAAACAAATTCCTATGAATAGTTCATTTTCCAGTGGTCATCTTCCTTCTGGGGAGAGAGAAAGAACAAAGGCCAGGACCCACAAATCCACTTGTAATCTGGCCTCCTGGACAGGAAGCAAGTTTTCTCCTTATAACTTAGTCCGTTGATATCTACTCATCTATTATTATGATTTGTTTAGTGCCCATTAATGTCCCTAAGAATGGGTGTGCTCTGTGTAAAATCCATTTTACAAAAGAATTTCTAGTGGGTTTTCCTAAACATCAGGTGTTAACCTGAGCTTGGACTTTGCCATGTGGTGGCCTCTCCTCTCCCCTTCAGGCCTCACCCAGCCAGCTTCTGTCCTCTCCCCGTCAGGCCTCACCCCACCAGCTTCTCTTCTCTCCCCGTCAGGCCTCACCCTGCCTGCTCTCCCTTCTCAATCTCCTCTGTTGTCATAACGCCTCAGTTCCTTCGGACTGCTATAATAAAAATGCTATAAACTGGTGGGTGGCTTATAAACAGGAAACATGTGTTTCTCACAGTTCTGGAGGCTGGCAAGTCCAAGATCATGGTGCCAGCAGATTCGCTGTCTGGTAGCAGCCAGCTTCCTGGTTTGGGGATGGCTGTCTTGTCACTGTGTCCTCACATGGTGGAAAGGGTGAGGGCACTCATTCTATTCCTGAGAGCTTGACCCTCATAATCCAATCCCCTCCCAAAGGCCCCACCTCCAAATATCTATCATCCCATTGAGCATTAGGTTTCAACATATGAATTTTTCAGGGACGCAAGCTTTCAGACCATGCTATCCAACCACCACAGTCTTCTTGGGTGGGCAAGCTGAAGGCAGGCACTTCCTCTAGCATCGCCGAGGGAGGCCCAGCACACACATCCGTTTCTGCTCAAAACCCTCAGTGCTTCTCTGTGGTTTTCAAAACAAGGTCTGGGAAAACAAAACCATGCTTTGCACTATTACTCCCATTTTATTTTAGTAACAATGCATAATTCATCTTGCAATTTTCAATAACGTTAAAGGAGAATGTGTCATTTTGATGTCTGTGGGTATGAAGAAAGCGAAAAAAAGAAGTCCTCTCTGATAAAGTCCACATTCCTTAGAATTTCTGAGAACCCCACTGACCTGGTTCCTGCTTTCCTGGCTCTTAACCTCATCAGTTCCATTTCCTCCATGAGCCCCGAAGTCAGAGACCCTCTAAGACACTCGGGCCTCCTAAGCCATTGTGTGCTGTTTTCTGTACCCGGAATGCCCTTCCTCTCCTCTCTCCTTGGCCAGTCCTGGTTATTCTTCAAGGCGCAAACCTCATCACCTGACAGAAGTTGCCCTAGTTTCTCTTCCATCATCATGATTATGTCCCTATGATAGCATTTAAGTTGGCTTTCATTTTTGGTTTTCCCCTTTAGTGGCAGGGATTGTGGCTTCTCCAAATATGTATCCCCCAGGCCTGGCACAGAATCAAGGGCAGGGTAGGTGCTCAATGGATGTTTGCTGTATGAAGAAATGAGAGCCAGAGTAAATATGAGACACATCGGAGCAGGTTCATCTACGTCACATTCCTTCAACCACGGAGTCCCACCTGCCTTGTAAGTCTTCTGAGGTCTTAGGGGGTTCCAGCCCCACATTTCATCTTCCAATGGCTACAGGCCTATCAGACAGAGTCCCCTTCTTGAGACATCTGCCTAATTCACTTACATCAACTCAAATTACTTCCCTGTGTCTGCTCCCCTTGCCAAGCCTTTGTGCTTGATATTTGTTCACCAAGTATATCAACAGTGTCGGGGGTTTAATCGAGATGTATGGACTATAAAAACATTTACAGTATTGGCACATGTGTATGTTGGGGCCAGAGCTGGAGTCATTAATCATGCCTGAAAACGTGTCAACAAGGTGAAATGGCCAGATGTCTTATTTTCACAATTTTGTAATTCTCTTTGAACGACTAAAAAAAAAATATTCCATCCAGACAATATGTTTCTCTTCTAATAGATGTCACCCCCAACTACAACTGTCTACATAACAAAATGCACTAGGTGCCCTCTATAACTCTCCTTGCTCAGATCTGATTTGAACCCAAACAATGGGACTTGGGAAAATGGAAAGAGGGAGATGAAAGCAGAGCTCCCATTGGAACAAAGAATGACAAAATAGTGACACAGAAAGCACAATTTATCAAATGGAAATGAGATCAATCATAGCAATACACTGCAGGCATTCAGTGGGGTTACCCATGATCCTGGGTCTGGTCTTCAGCTCTTGCCCCAGAGACTCCACTTTTGGGGCTCCTTCCAATGTGAAGAGTTTCTGAAGGGTGTAGTGTAGCAGAGTAGATAAAGAGATATGGTTTGGAATCAGAGATGACCTTGAGCAAGTGATTTAAGCACTCTGAACTTCAATTTTCTCATCTGCTGAATTTGGCCAATAATGGCATTTATCTTCTAGAATTGCCATGGGAATCAAGAGGAATAATTTAGGGTAAACACTAAGCAAAATACCTAACATGTAGTAAGCACATCATTATTATAACATAGAAGAATGAAATGTGAACTATACAATGAAACAATTGTTTATACTAGGAGAAAGATCAGCAGTGTCATACCATGGTTCTTGTTAATGATCAAACTATAATTAGGAAATTTTTTTAAAAGTGACTTTCTGGACAAAAGTAGAAAATGCAACATTCTGCAGACAAACAGACCTGGCTTTGAATCTCAGAATCTCTACATTTTAGTTTTGCAAACGTCTTCCCATCTTTATACTTAATCTTTAAAAGGGGTTTGATCAACCCTCTTCACAGGGTTCATGTGAGAAGTAGAGCAATGATGTCCAGAGCAGGCTAGATGTAGAGTCTGGAACATGTTCGGTCCAGGGCTGAGGGATGATTGGATGATTAGTACCAATCCTCTTTAGTTTCTGCTAAAGGTATGGAAGGAAGAGCACTTCCCTAGAGGGAAGATCCTGAGTTTGAATCCTGGTACTTTTACTAATAGGGGATAGATATTTATTTAATCTTTTGGAGGCCTCGATTCCCTCATGTGAGGAAAAACCAACAAAAGGGCATGCTACTGGACTCAACTATAAGCACAGCTATGAGCACTTCTGAAAAGTGCCCAGAATGACTCTCATGGATTTTCGCCCAAAGACCAACCAGGAGAAGTAGGACATCCCACTGTTGAGAGTTGCCCCTGTGGGTGGTAACAACCTTGCACTTCAAGGTCATCCATGGGGGCTTGCTAAGTATAACACACCAGCACTGGAGCATCTGTGGATGAGAAAGATGCATGACCTCAGCCTAAGAGGGGAGGCACCAGCATATGGGGCACTTGATCCTGCATGGCACCACCCACCCTGCCAGGGCCATGACCAGAGGTGAGGTTGAGAGGATGGGAGCCAGGACACAAAGAGGATGGATACATTATATGTAGTAAATAATCTTGAATTGACTCAAAGGTTTAGAACCAAAATGTTCCCTTCCATTTCTAAATATTTGGTTCACCTTACCCCGAGCTGATATAGCAACAAAAACCAGGTGTTGTTGAAAATGTCTTTCAATGAACTATGTGATGACAGATTTCTGAAAACATCTGGATGCTTAATGAAATTTATGTTCATTTTGCTCTTTCATTCACACACACACACACACACGCACACACACACACAGAAGGGGATGGAGGGGAGGGAGATATAGAGAGAGGAAGCAGTAACCTGTGAATAATATCAAAAAGGGAGTGCTATGGACTAAATGTTTGGGGGGGTACACAAATCCATATATTGGATCTGCCTTCAGATGCCTCTCCTCTGTTTCCAGGTTTGCTCCCTGCTGAAATCCATATATTGAAGCCTTAATTCCCAGTGTGATGGTATTTGGAGTGAGGTTTTTGGGAGGTGAGTGGGTTTAGATGAAGTCATGGGCTGTAACCCCCACGATGGAATTGATGGTCCTATAAGGGATGAAGAGACCATCCGGCATGCTCTCTTTTTTCCCCACCATGCAAGGACACAGCAAGCAGGTGGTCATCTGTAAACCAGAAGGGCATTTTTGAAGAACCTGACCATGCTGGCATCCTGATCTCAGACTTCCAGGCTCCAGAAATAGATGTTTGTTGCTTTAGCCACCCTGTCTATGGTATTCTGTTATAGCACCCTACATTGACTAACACAGGAGGAAGCCCAGCCTCCACCTGCCCCACCCCATTTCTCAGAGCTGAACTCCCAGTCTGAGGCTAGCACATGGGTGGAAGTCTCATCTTACAGAGATTATGGTATAAGGGTAAGAGACATCTATACATTGAGCTTCACTAAAGCATCATCCTAAGGTCTTGAAATTTCTCATTCAAAGCCTGTTATAATAGATGGATAATTAGTATCACCTTTGGAGCAGACCATTCTTTTGTTGTAGGAATACTACTTTTCAGATGGGAAAAGAGGAGTGCTGTCCTTCAAACTCACCCCTTCTTTCCTTGCTGCCAACCCGCATGCATAGAGTAAAAACCCTCTTCTAAAATGGGGAGTTCTAAGATGCTAACTGAGTTTTAAGCAGCTGACTACCTATGAAAAGGTGCTTGTATCATGGGCAGAACTGAATGTCTGCAACTCGTGTTTTCTAGCAGAAGCTTACTTCTCTATGGGTTTTAGAACTGAAATGTTTCATTTGTTCTTAGACGTGTGTATATAGGGATGTCTGTGTGATCATTTTCTCACAGGACACCAGGAATTGAGACCTTAAAGATGCAAAAATAATATATGGGCCTGATCACCATCTCCAGTTCAAGGAAAACGTGCAATTGACCTATATTAGATTGCTGATGTCCCACACAGAGTAAAACAGAGTTGACAATTCCAGAATGAAGGTCACCAGCCAGATGCGTTTTGCTGCATTTGGATGACTACCTTCTGATGGGATTGTCCTGCTGGAAGACACAGCACGAGACACACAACTCTTCTAAGAAGGAGGTGGGGCTTCCAGGAGGGAGTGGACTTTCTCTAAAGAAGACATCCAAATGGCCAACAGACACATGAAAAAGTGCTCAACATCGCTCAGCATCAGGGAAATCCAAATCAAAACCTCAATGAGATACCACCTCACACCAGTCAGAATGGCTAAAATTAACAAGTCAGGAAATGACAGATGTTGGCGGGGATGCGGAGAAAGGGGAACCCTCCTACATTGTTGGTGGGAATGCAAGCTGGTGCAGCCAATCTGGAAAACAGTGTGGAGGTTCCTCAAAAAGTTGAAAATAGAGCTACCATACGATCCAGCAATTGCACTACTGGGTATTTACCCCAAAGATACAAATGTAGGGATCCGAAGGGGTACGTGCACCCCAATGTT
Source organism: Phoca vitulina (assembly GCF_004348235.1). Classification (NCBI taxonomy): domain Eukaryota; kingdom Metazoa; phylum Chordata; class Mammalia; order Carnivora; family Phocidae; genus Phoca; species Phoca vitulina. Next base: position 28,292,733 of record NW_022589721.1, read on the forward strand.
TATAGCAGCAATGTCCACAATAGCCAAACTGTGGAAAGAGCCAAGATGTCCATCAACAGATGAATGGATAAAGAAGATGTGGTATATATATATATACAATGGAATATTATGCAGCCATCAAAAGGAATGAGATCTTGCCATTTGCAATGACGTGGATGGAACTGGAGGGTATTATGCTGAGCGAAATAAGTCAAACAGAGAAAGACATGTATCATATGACCTCACTGATATGAGGAATTCTTAATCTCAGGAAACAAACTGAGGGTTGCTGGAGTGGGGGGTGGGGTGGGAGGGATGGAGTGAATGGGTGATAGACACTGGGGAGGGTATGTGCTCTGGTAAGTGCTGTGAATTGTGCAAGACTGTTGAAGCTCAGATCTGTACCTCTGAAACAAATAATGCAATATATGTTAAGAAAAAAAAAAAGAAGATAGCAGGAGGGGAAGAATGAAGGGGGGAAATCGGAGGGGGAGAAGAACGATGAAAGACGATGGACTCTGAAAAACAAACTGAGGGTTCTAGAGGAGAGGGGAGTGGGAGGATGGGTTAGCCTGGTGATGGGTATTAAAGAGGGCACGTTCTGCATGGAGCACTGGGTGTTATGCACAAACAATGAATCATGGAACACTACATCTAAAACTAATGATGTAATGTATGGTGATTAACATAACAATAAAAAAATTAAAAAAAAAAAGAGCAAACCTGGAAACAGAGGAGAGGCATCTGAAGGCAGGCCTTACACCAGGAAAGAGAGGGGCTTTGTCCCATGGAGGACAGAGATGTATTCAGTGTCTCACCAATTGGTGTGGAAGGGAAGGCTGACTTCTGCGTAGGGAGGGAGCTAGGAGTGGTTACAAGACACTTCTTACAGGACCAGCCTGGGGAGACACTCTTGCAGAATATGAGAGTGGTTTCACTCAGTGTAAGTACTCTGAACTGTAATTCCCTTATTACACAAGCCTGCAGGTAACTTCTGTTAAACATCACAGAACCACCTATCTTGAGGTTGTGGGGTAAAAAAGGAAGAGGGTCCTTCCTTCTTCCTGAAAGGCATTTGACCCAAGAGGAGCTGGTGCTTCCAGAGCTGTGGTGCCAGGTAGAGACCCCTAAGTGAAAACTCCAGTGAGTGAGACATTCCAACCCAGTGGGAATGGGGGAGAGCCCCAGGGGGGACACACGCTGGGCACCCTCACATATACTAGAGGGAAAGACCCAGGACTGGCTGAATTCCTGGCACCACTCCAGCAGGGGTCACGGGAGCAACACTGGTTTGGACTTTCCTCCTTTCTTCCAAAATATTTAAAGGTCCAACTCAATTTCTTGCCAGGCTAATCTCTCCTTAGGAAGTTGCCTGGAATACAAAAAGCTATCTGACATGTGGTATTACCATCTTGTAGTTGAAAAGGGAATAGTTAATGAAACCCAGGTTTTCATAAACTTAAATTTTTTGCCCTTCACATCTGCCTTTACCCCTTTTAATAGAGAAATGGAATCTGAGATGAGCTTTTAATTAAAAATCTCATAATAATATACAAAATCCTGGAGATAAGAAAATTAAATATTAAATATGGATTTTTTTCCTTCTCTTTTCCTCTCCACATTTCCTGTTATTTGGCATGTGCAAAGTTTATTAGAACAATAGGAGACAGAAGATATTTTAGTGTCAGAAAGGACAATGCTGGAGAGGGTTAATTTTGGTGGTGTGAAGGTCCAATGGCCTTTTAACTCATCAGTCCAGAACCAGACCAACCTTCTACACGTGGGGGTTTGGACACCATCACCCCACTCTCAGCTAGTCAAATAAGTGAATGACAGTCCACAACAGCAGTTGAATACCCTGGGAGGTGGGGAGGGCGGGGCTGTGACCAGGGGCTTCAGTGGACGAGGGGCCTGAATAGGGGAAAAGAGAGATTTTGGGGAGACAAACTCTCCTGAGAGGTAAGGAATCTCTTCTGGATTCTTTTTTGCATCTCACAAGCTACTAGGGACACTATTTGATTGTGGAACATGCAACCCCTTTCTTCCATGATTGGGGTAAGAGAGTGTGGTCACAGGAGAAAGAAAAAATCTTAAATGTTTGACGTTTCCAAGTGATGTTTATTACTTTGGTTCTAATGAAATTTTAAAAAGAAAAATGATAATATTTTGCAGTTCTATAGGAAATTCCAAATATCTTGAAGTTCTTGATGAAGGGAGGATGCCTAGTCCCTTAGTTGGCTTCCATAGCCGTATAGTCCTGGGACAGGAAGCTTTAGAAAGCCGGAACACAGACCTCCTGGTGACAATTTTTAGCATTTCATAAGCCAACTCATGGCTGGTGTCAAGTCAGGGAGATTTTAAAACCTACCATGGCAATCACTGGTGTAAAGGTTTATCTGGCATGACAAGAGTAGGTTAACTAATATCTCCAAGGGGGGTAAAAGGGACACAATGATAAGAAAGCTGGCAAACACATCAATGCTTGTCATTGCGAATTCACAAGGACACGTTTGTTTGTTGTGTGTTTGTTTAAACCTAACCTCATTCTGAAAAGAATCTGAGGAAACCCTTACATAAAGCACAGCAAGATAAAAAATAAAAATAAATTAGAGAACTGAGGCAAAGGGAAAATAAGCTGGAATACTAAGACGAAAACAGAATTTAGAAAAGCCATCAAGCAGAAAAGCATGCTGTGAAGTTCTGCATGATTATTCCAGTTGAGCCGCAGACTTACTTCTGAGCGGGATGCACTGATTTTCTATAGAGTAGAGACACATAGGCCAGCCCCCAAATTAGCATTTGGACCTGTTTCCATATGGCAGGTATAGCTAGATGGAAAATTTATGTGAGCAGAGCTCTGTCCCTACTGCTGGGGGGAAGGCCACATACATTCTTCCGCAAGAAAAAAAAATTTAAAGCCTTAATTTTCATTTGATCTGAGAGTGTCCATGAAAAAAACCTCAAAGCCAGTTTCAAACTTCAAAGCCAGTTTCAAAGCCAGATGGTGCATTCCTTTGCTCATTCAATAATGAATTGACAACCCAATACTGCCAAGAGCCATGCTAGGTGCTGGGGACAGAGAAACTGGTGGATCAGGGTTGCTGCCCACATGAAGCTAGGGGGGACAGACAGGCCAATAACTTGGCAGGGATGGGTGCTTGTCATAGGGGTGACTGTGGGTGTACAGAATTGGGCACACTATAATGTAGGGGATTATGAAAAAGGCAGTCCCCAAGAGGTAGAAACTGATATTCTTTTGGCCTCTGTGGGTTTCATTGATTGATTGATTGATTCATTCATTCATTCACACATTCATTCAGACCAGGGACTTATAGAGTCACATCTCCCTGAATCTTATTGTCAACTGGCACGTCTTCAACCTCATGCCTTTCTAGCTTTCTATCACTCCTGCTATACCTGCTTTTCAATTACAAAGAGAGAATTGGATAGACCTGTATTTTTGTTCTAAGGGTCATTTCTGTTAAATTATATCTACATTTCAAAAAAATGATTTTGTATCTATTCTGTTATTTTGATTACCACAGATAACATGAAGAGAAAAATGTCCAGTTGGAAAAAGTGCTGGAACCTAAAAGCAGAGCATCTTCATCATGCTCTTAGCTTTGATGTTTTTAGCTGTATGACCTGAAATAAGCCAGTCAGCTTCTCTGAGCCTCAATATCTCACCTGTCAGATGGGGATTAACCAGTGCCTACTTCATAGAATTGAAACTAAATGAAATACTGAATGCAAAGTGCTTAGCACTCAGACAATATTTGACAAATGTTTGACAAATGCCAATTTCTCCTTGGACTAAAAATTATCTTGAAGAAATGTTTTTGTGATCAATTCAGTTTTTAATCAAACATTCTTTTTCAATGTATACCAAGCAGAGTAATGGGGTTAAGGAGAAGGATAGCACCCTGCCTACTGGAGGCAAGTCCATGACCACTGGTTCTCTGCTACCCACCCTCATGGTCTCAGGGTCATAGTACCTCCTTCCTAATCCCTGTTCCAGTGTAAAGGATTCTCAGAATTTCTCTGAGACCAATCTGTCAGACACTGTCATTTCCCAGTGTAACAGCGACACCAATGATCACTGCCTCCCAGTATCTTCACCCTGTATAAATCTCCTCCAAAATGTATTTAGGGCTGGCACTTTGACCAATAGAACGTGGTAGAAGTGATGCCATATAACTTCCAAGACTGGGTCTTAAGATATATTTGGTTTTCCCTTTCACTTCTTGGAATCCTCCCTCTTGGAACTCAGCCACCATGCTTTAAGAAGCCCAGGCAACATGCAGAGGCCACATGGGAGTGAACCAAGGTCCTTAGTCATCAGCCCCAGCTGAGGCCCCAGTGACAGCCCATACCAACTGCTAAACATGTGAGTGAGCTTTCTTAGATGTGCTAGCCCAGCTGAACTCCCTTATGACTGCAGTTCCAGCTGGCATCACATGGAGAGGAACTGACCCACCAAGCTCAGTCAACCTACATAATAGTGAGAAATAATGAAATGGTTGTGGTTTTAAGCCTTTATGTTTTGGAGTAGTTTATTACACAGCAACAGACAATTGAAACAGCTAGTGTTTGTCCTGTTCTTTGTCTCTTGTTAATCTGTCTTTGGCCAGTCTAATTTGCCAGGACCCAGCTGGAGAACATAAGAGGGGTTGAGGATGAGCTCTTTTCCTCCCCTACAAAGCCACGGGGCATATAAGACAACATACAACCACCAATATCCAGGCTGATGGCTTTTTCTAGGACTTTGGAGGGCGGATATGCCCAGTGCCTGCCGGGATTTCGGATATAAATGTCCCTGTTCACTTGACCTCTGGTGGGATAATGCTGAGGTGTATGTTCTTCATCATTTCCCAGAGTTTAACCATGGAGCTAAGCTCCAAGACCTACTATGGCAGTTGGCTTAAAAATGTACCCTCTAGTGGCTTCCTACTCTGGGGGAACCCAAATTAAGACCTTTGTATGGGACAGACTGTAAATGGTTGTGTATGGATGTGTGTAATCTTAGAACGGGTATCTGTAAAGTCCCTAATATTCTCCCCACCACATAGTAGGTATACAAGGAGAGTAATGTACATTTATTGAGCACTTACTGTACACACACATTCTGAGCATTGTACACATATGACTCATTTAATTCTTACAACAACACTCCCAGATAGGTATTATTATCATCATCTCCATTTTGTGGATGAAGAAGCTGAGGGTAAGAGGTTAAGTGTCTTGGCCCATGGTTACTCACCCAGTAAGCAGCAGAGCTGGGATTTGAACCTAGGTCGTGTGCTAGGTTCAGCAGAGGCTACCCTGTAAAAGGCACAGTGCTACACCACTTCTTACCACATACAGCCCTTAGCTATTAATGGAAATGAAGTGACACCAGGCTTTCAATACATTCAAAATATTAAAATTTAAGAGAAAAAAGACAAAGCCTGCTGTTTGGTTAAAGAGATGTATTGCCTAGCAGCTAGTTATATGAGCTCAACCTGAACATGATTTTGACTTTCTCTGCATAAACCCAACAATCAAAAATGGAAGGTGCGGAGCTGCAGACTTCGGCTCATCATATAGGAGAGCTTTTTAATGGTCAAAAATATTTGACAATTAAACAGGCTGCTTGAGCAATTTCTTGAACACTAAGAGCAGTCATGTCATTTGTACTGGAGTTGTAGAGGGGTTTTGTGCATCCAGTGGTGGTTATATGATACCATGTTTAAGACCTCTGCCGATCCCAAGATTCAACAACACAGATTAATTGGTGCTTATGACCCTAGACTGTTACTTGTCTGTGTCAAAGAGATATTACGTCTCTAATGTGGAAATTAACTCCCGGCACACTTTCCTTCCATCCTCCCTTCCTTGCAGGGCTGTTACAAAGAAATAATGCATATAAAGTCCCAGGCACATAGGAAGCAAGCATCATGGGCCATGAGGTGGTGGCTATTATGATGTAGCCTGGATGCCTGGCTCCTTGTGTTGACCACGTAGAAGGTGCTGGACCTTCAGATAAAGGGTCCCCTTATTTCTCACAAAAACCCTCGAGGTAGGTTTTTTATCCTTAGGAGCCAGGGCACTGGGGTTGAGAGAGGTGCCCAACGTCACACCGCCAGCCGATGGGGGCACTACATCTGCCTGATTCTAGAGCCCTTTCTGCTCCCTCTGTGCAGCCCCTGAAGGGCACCAATCAATTCTTATCCATCATGACTCAGGATCTTTTCTAAAACAACCTCTCCTGACTTTCGGAGAGAACAACAGGAGTGACTTAATTGAAAGAAAGGGCATTTTGCGGGAAGGAAAGGTTGTCATTTTGTTCCTTTGACTGTTGGCCCCTAAAACATACACACGATTAATGAACTACTGTAAGCAATCTTTCTGAAATTTTTTTACCCTGAATCCCACAGAAATTGTGATTGTTTTATAGTAACTGCTGCTGTGACACGAAGTGCCTTTAGCAAACATCAAACATGGTTAATGCCTTCACCAAGGGGACAGCTGCCTATGGAATAACAGCCCAGCCAGGTGGGATTGCCAGCAACAGCCTTGGCCTCATGATTGAGACCTTTGAACATCAGCTATAACCCGGCCCAGGTGAGCTTCACTTGGAATCAAATGAATGTATTCAAATGCAACTTAAAAATATTAGTTGGGCAGATTTTTTTTTTTTGCAAAGGGGGTTTTTACTTTATAATTTTGCTTAACATTCTTCAAATTGAAGCCCTACAAAATAGGATGGAAGCCTCCAGACCTGCTGTAGGAACACTAGTTCCCGATGCTCACCTTGGGCAAGTCATTTAACTTGTTTGGCCCTCCAGCTTTAAGGAATAAAAGAAGGATGGGGAGAAGGGAAGGAGAAAGAAGAGAAAAGGAAAGCGAAAGGCCCAAGGGTAGAAGTTGGAGGCAGGAGGAAGAAGAAGAGAAGGAGAAGAAGACACAAGGGAAATCCCAGGGACTGGACATATTCCTCAGGCCATCGTGCATCAGAAGTCTGGATTCTCTGGTGACATGTGAACTTTAGTTTCCCATGTCTGACATTGTGGCTGACCCAGGGTCTCAGGGCTCCCCATCTGTTGTAGACACAGGCATGCAGATGAGCCATGTGGCAATACTATCATCAAGCCCCAAATCCCCTCCCATCCCGGCCAGTGCAGAGCTATGCTATCTGACCTAGAGCTGTGGGAGCTGGGAACTGCTGCATGCCATGCGAAGGCGGAGCAAGAGGAGTACCCTGCTGCATGCGCCACAGCGCTGGATATGGGATGGCTGTAGCCAGTGGAACATGGGAGGGAACATGCGTCACTTCTTTCAGAATCTCCATCCTTCATCCCGGTCCCAGAGCGAGGTCCCAGTGCAGGAGAGTCACAGCCAGAACAAGGTCACAGCTGCCCCAGGAGAGCAGGAATGAGACATATACCTTGTTGTGTGAGCCGCTGAGAGCTGAGGGTCGTGTGTCTCTACAGAATTACTGTGTCATCCCAATACCTACTGGTTATAGGGAGCCTCGGGGATAGGAAAAATCACATTCATGCTGCGGGTGCCTCTTCTCCTCCCAACTCAGGCTCACCTGACCTCCTCTTAGTTTCTGATCCAGGTGGAAGCCAGACTGACCTCGCCGCCCCCCCCCCCCAAACCCCAGTGGCTTTGTTCTTAGCTCTGGACCCATAGAGAATGCAAAAACTCTCTGTGTAACTGTAACTCTCTGGAGGCACAAAGAACTTGCCAGAACACTGTGTTAAGAGACCTGGCTAAGCTTTAGCCTGGCTTCTACCTGAACTAAATTGTGCCCCTAAAGGTGTCTCCAAGCTGAGTCAAGGCTGCTAAATAACTAAATCTATGTTGTCCCAACCCACATTGCCAAACCATGCTCAGTGAATCTTTACTTAGTTGCCTTCTGTGATTTTCCATTTCCCCATAGCCCTGCTAGTCCCTCCTTGTTTGCTCTTCTACTTCCCATGGCCTCCTCTTCTCCCCTCTCTATTCTCCCTTAGAAACCTCATCTCCCTTGTCTTAGGTGGAGTTGAGCTCAGTTTAGCCTGGGGTCTTGCTCCCCTCCTGCAGTAGTCGGAGCAAAGTCTGTCTTGCCACCTTCAAAAAGGGTCCAGTGTGCTTCTCTTTGACATCAGGGACCCCAGTGTCAGGGAAGTAGCTATCTTTCATCTCTGGGAACGCCACACTGGGATGTTTCCCTCTCTTCCCTCAAAGCATTTTCTTTCCATCAAGGGATACCATTGCCCCCCTACCTGCCTTTGCATACAGCCTGCTCTGCTCTGGGGGTGGGGGTCCTCTCTCCCATACTCTGCCCAAGAGACTCTCAAGATGTGCAGCCCAGAGTCAGCCTCGGAATAGGGCCCTCATCCTGGGGTGGGAACAGTCAGGCGGAGCATTATCACTTGACACCTGGTGAGTAGGGAAAGCGAAGGAGGTGTGGATATTCCAGGTAGAAACACCAGCTGGAGAAAAGGTCTGGAAGCAAGAAAAAAATCATGCAGGCAGAAAAATGTTAAGACATTTTAAGACAGGCCAGGCAGGAGATGAGACTGTAGAGCTGAGCATGACTAGAGCCACGGGAAGGTTTTAAGCAGGAACAGTCAGAGGCCTTCATCACAGGATGGCTGGGATAAGGGGATGGTGGAGGAAAAAAAATCCATCTTACTGACTTCTCGCTGCCCAGCCTTTAGCACAGTGAGTGGCACGTGGCACTCAGTGTATACAGCTGTTCCCTAATTCATTAGCAAATGTCTAAATGCTAACATTTACCAAAGGGCTACTCTATGCCTCATCCTCGGCTAGGTGTTGGATAAACCGGCCTCATTTTCTCTTCAAAACAAGCTGATGGGAGAGACTCTGTACTTATCCTCATTCTACCGGAGGTCGGGTGGCGGGAAACTAATGCTTCATTTGGTTTCATAATTCACTCAGGGTTGCAGAGCAAGAAAGTGGTAAAGCCGGGATCTGACCCCAGGGGTCAGCTTTAAAGCACCCGCATTCCTAACTCCTGGGGCCCAGTGTTCCCCAAGCTCCCTGAAGATAAAAATCCTCCAAGGCACTCCTTAAACCTACAGATCACTGGGGGCTTCTCAGCTGGGCTCCCAAAGTCTGCTACTTTTTCAAGTCTGTTCATTATGACAGGAGTACCGGGTGATGCTTACCCTCAAGGAAGTCTGGAAAAGAGGGGTGGGGGGGGATAATGAATCCTTGTTGAACTGGCCCAGAAGGTGACAAAAATGCCTGGTGAGAAATGAGAGTGCCTCACTGAAAGCTGATTGGCACGAAGAGGGGGAGCAGAGCTGGGAGGCATGCCAGCCCTGACAGAGGAGGAGAATGCCAGGGACCCCTAGGTGTCAGCCCCCCCCATCTAAGCAGCAGGCAAGACCAAAAGAGACGGAGAAGAGTCCTCGGTCACCCCTAAGCCATCACTGAAAACATCCTAAACTTTCAGGAAGACCTGGGCACTGCCCAGCAGCAAGGAATCCTCTGGGATCCTTCTCTGGGGTACAGGCCCCGTGGGAGCCGAGTCAGTCCGCTGAGGATGGGCTCCCAAGTCTGTCCAGGCACAGTCGAGCTCACTGTCTGGGGCTCTTTCCCCCTGGGTGACCTGACCCTCTCCTTAAAGCAGCCCCATCCATCCCCGGGTGTCATCCCTGGGCTTCAGACAGGCCCCCTGAGGCTCCCGGGGTTTGTTTGGTGATGTTCATCCTGTCCCTCTTTGCTTTGTTTTTCTCTTCAAACTTGTCTGGGTTCCCTAGGCTCCCCACTCTTGATTTCATCCCCCATGTCTGGCCACATTCCTGACCTCTCACCTTGACAACTGACTGGGGTTTTCTCTGTCTGAACTGCAGCATCTATAAGGACTCTGGCTCAGACACCACACTCAAGTTTCTCTCCTTCCTCGTGGAGCTCACCTCCTGAACCCCGCCCACCCCACCGGTGCCCGTGGACCTGCCATACCCTCAAAGACTGAGGCTCCGCTGGAAAAAAATCCATTTGCCACTAACCCAGAGCCCTTTCTTTCTTTCTCTTTTTCTCTCTCTTTCTTTTTCTTTCTTTCTTTCTTTCTTTCTTTCTTTCTTTCTTTCTTTCTTTCTTTCTTTCTTTCTTTCTTTCTCTTTCTTTCTTTCTTTCTTTCTCTTTCTTTCTTTCTTTCTTTTTCTTTCTTTCTTTCTTTCTTTCTTCTTTCTTCTTTCTTTCTTTCTTTTTCTTTCTTCTTTCTTTCTTTCTTTTTTCTTTCTTTCTTTCTTTCTTTCTTTCTTTCTTTCTTTCTTTCTTTCTTTCTTTCTCTCTCTCTTCTTTCTTTCTCCTCCTTCCTTCCTTCCTTCCTCCCTCCCTTTCTTCTTTCTTTCTCTTTCTTTCTTCTTTCTTTCTTTTTTCTTTCCTTCCCTCTCTCTCTCTCCCTTCCTTCCTTCCTTTCAAGATTTTATTTATTTATTTATTTGAGAGAGAGAGAGTGAGCGCGAGTGTGAACAGGGGAGAGGCAGAGGGAGAGGGAAAGAATCTCAAGCGGACTCCCCGCTGAGCGTGGGAACTCTATCTCACAACCCTGAGATCATGATCTGAGCCACCCAGGCGCCCCCAGGGCCCTTTTAAAGGCCATGGCCAGTGTGAGAACTATTTTGGTGGGGGCACAAGTGATTGTGATTGGAACATACTTTGTCTAAATCAAAGCTTTTTACATGTAATGTGCAAATTACCTGAGGAGCTTGTTAAAATGTAGATTCTTGCCCGAGAAGAGTCTGTGCTGTTAACACACACTCAGATGATCTCAGGCTGCTGGCCCAGGGCCCTCATTTTGAGTGGACAGGAAGAACAGATTCTCAGGCAAACTCAGCAGACAGAGGCCATGTCACCTGGAAGCCCACCCTGACCTCCCAGCCCAGCTCACCTGGGCCGGGCGCCCTTCTGGCACCTCCGCAGCAGCCCACTCTGCCTACATCTCTGTGGCAATTACCACCTACCCAGCAACAACCAAGAGCTCTCTGAAGGCAAGATGGGATCTTCTGGTTCTCCCTCCCACGCCCTGGCACATTTCATATTAGCATTTGTTGCTTGAATGAATAAATACAATATGTCTAGGTAGATGAATTTAAGTGTACCAAAGACCTAGAGCAAGGGTCAACAAACTTACCCTGTGAAAGGCCAGATTGTCACCATTTTAGGCTTTTCGAGCCATAGGATTTCTGTCACAACTGCTCAGCTTTGCCGTGGACTCTACATATATGAATGGGTGTGGTTGGGCCCCAATCAAACTATTTACAACATAGGCTATGGGTTGGATTTGGTCCAAGGATCATAGTCACTGGCCCCCTGGCCTAAAGAATTTTCTTTTTAATTTGGACAAACATTCAAGTCATTCAAATATGGTTATTTGTGCTTCATGTTTTTTTTATAGTGTCAACCAGGTGTTTTTGCTGAATTATATCAGGTCTACAAAGATTATTGGGTAGAGGATTGACTTATTTAATCCTCCGTAAAATGAGAACAAGACCCATTGACTTCAGGTCCCTTGATTCAGCCTCTGACACTCCCACCTAGAAGAAAGTGGTGTCCCTCTGTGCTTAACTGAAAATGGAACTTGGCTTTCCTCGAAGACCTGGCCTTGGTTCACTCTTCCAGCTCTTGGCTTTGCTCGTGGCTCAGGAAGCAAGGCCTAGGCTCTGGCGCAGGGAAGCCATGTCTCCTTATGGGTCTGTAGCCCAGCCCAGACCACTCTCTGTGACCATCTGAGGGAGCTCAGGTAACTGTGGTCAAGAGAGGAGCTGGTAGGACACATGACACGGGAGGCGATCTGTCCACATCCCTTTCTCCAACTCCTCCCTCTCCTCCTCCTCCTCCCATTGTCTCTGGAGGAACACATCGCTGCCTGCAAGATGCTGGTTGGATAAAAGGGATGGCAGGGGAGACGAATCATGAGAGACCATGGACTCTGAGAAACAAACTGAGGGTTCTAGAGGGGAGGGGGTAGGGGGAATGGGTTAGCCTGGTGATCGGTATTAAAGAGGGCACATACTGAATGGAGCACTGGGTGTTATACACGAACAATGAATCATGGAACACTACATCAAAAACTAATGATGTAATGTATGGTGATTAACATAACATAATAAAATAAAATAAAATAAAAAAAAAGGGATGGCGGTCAGGCAAGGTCTCTTGGCTTCCCTGGGAGAGTGATAAGAAATGTAACAAGCTCACGGATCACACCTTCTTGTCCAACTGTTCCCACCAGATTGGCTTCTCACTTTGAAAGATTGCCCAAGCAGGTGGCACAGGACAGAGACACCTCGGAGATGTAGTGCAAACAACTTCCACCGTAATCCAACATCCTCCAGTAACACTTGTCACTTCACACATTTCTCAGGGAGCCCTTTTCCCTACTCCCTGTTTCCCAGAATCAGATCTGCGCAGACCTGTGAGGTTTTCACCAATCCAAGGTGAAATGAGAAAAAGCATCTGGGAGCCCTCTCTTGTTACACTGTAAGTGAATCCTCCATTGTTTCAATTCCTGCCCTTCAGAGCATTTGTCCAAATCATTAATTATAGATTTATGTGGATGGCTCCCTACAAGCTGATATTTTCCATGGGGAAAGAAACGTATTTGTTTGGTTCACCTCTGGATATCCAGCATGAAGGGTGATTTTCAAAATATGGCATAGCGGGTCCTTGCCAGTCAGAGCGGAGGAGGGTCAGTTCGCTGTACCAGGGGGTTCCAGCAGATGATCAGCCCTGCCCAAAGCCAAGCACAGTGCCTGATATGGGCTAAATTCTCCACCAGCATTTTGGAATGAATACATGAGTGTGGTGTGTTTTTCACAAAGCTAAGTTAGTCAATTTAAAGAACTGAGCTTTGTTCTAAGAGTATGCTCTTCTTATTTTCTGATGTGGGAAATCAGAATATTCTTTCTAAAAGAAATTAGAGTGGTAGTAGATAGTAGAGTTTGTGTGGTTTTCATTTAACGTGTTATTTAGTAAAACTTTTAAACAATTGGCAAACCTTGTCAGACCCCCAAATTATTTTGAAACATTGAAAATTTAACAAATCCAGGGTTCAGGGAAACTCTGCCCTAATCTATATTTGTATTATTTTTGTTGCTGTTATTAAGGTATAATTCACATACCATAAAATTATTATGCACCCATGACCGCTACTTCTAGAATATTGTCACCACTCTACAAGAAACCCAGCACCTGTGAGCAGTCAGTTACATTTCTCCTTCCCTTCTCCCCTGATAATCACTAATTTGCTTTGTGGCTCTACAGATTTGCCTATGCTGACCATATTGTATAAATAGAATCACAAAACATGTGGTCTTTTGTGCCTGGTTTCTTTCAATTAGCATAATGTTTTCAAGGCGCATCTACACTGTATCATTACTTCATTCCTTTCTATGGCTAAATATTATTCCTTTATATGGATATACCAAATTTGTCTATGTATTAGCCAATTGGGTTGTTTCCACTCTTTGGCAATTTATGAACAACACTGCTTTGTTTGAACACTTGTCTTAATTCTTTTGAGTATACGCCTAAGAGTAGAATGGCTGGGTCATGTGGTAAATCTATGTTTGACTATAGGAAGAATTGCAAATTGTTTTACAAAGTGGATGCACCATTTTACTTTCCCACCAGCAATGTATGAGAGTTTCAATTTCTCTACATGCTGAACACTTGCTATTGTCTGTGTATTACAGCCATCTGCCTTGGTTCAGGCTGCTATAACAAAAACACAGTAGACTGGGATCTTAAACAACAAACACTTGTTTCTCATAGTTCTAGTTGCTGCAAAGTCCAAGATCAAGGTGCTAACAGATTCAGGATCTGGTGAGGGTTCTCTTCCTAGTTTGCAGATAGTTGTTTTCTTGATATGCCCTCGCATGGAAAAGAGAGAGATCATCTCTCCCATGTCTCTTCTGATAAGGACACTAATCCCTCCACCCTCCACCCTCCACCCTCATGATTAACCTAATTGCCTCCAAAAGCCCTACCTTGTAACACCATCACACTGGGGATAGGGCTTCAACCTATCAATTTAGGGGGGACACAAGCATTCAGCCCATAATACCATGCTAGAGGGTATGAAGTGAAATTTCATTGTGATTTTGATTTGCATTTCCCTAGTGGCTAATGATGTGAAGCATCGTTTCATATGTTTATTGGCCATTTGTATTCTTCTCTGCAGAAATATCCATTTAAATCCTTTGACCATTTTAAAAAATAGGTATTTATCATGTTACTAAGTTGTAAGAGTTCTTTATGTATTCTGAATACTAGTCCCTTAACAGATATATAATTTGCAATTTTTTTCCCTTTCTGTGGGTTGTCTTTTAACTTCCTTGATATTGTACAAGTTCTTTGTTCAAGTTTTTTTATTTTAATGAATAATTTATTTAATAAATACTTTTATTTTTTTCTTTTTTCACTATGCATTTAGTGGTATATCTAAGAAACCATTGCCTAATCCAAGATTGCAAAGATTTACATCTATCTTTTCCTCTAAAGGCTTTATAGTTTCATCTTTTATGATTTGATCTATGATTCATTTTCAGTCTATGGTTCGTCCTGAGTTGATTTTTATATATTGTTTGAGATAGGGGTCCATTCTTTTGTATATGGATATCTAGTTGTATCAGCGCCACTTTTTTTTTTTTTTTTTTGAAAAGACTATTCTTTCTCCAATTGAATTGTCTTGATGTTACAAATCAGTTAACCATAAATGTATGGACTTATTTTTGGACTTTCAGCTCTATTCCATTGATCTATATGTCTATCCTATGGTAGTACCACATTGCCTTAATTACCTGTAGATTTCTAGTGAGTTTTGAAGTCAGAAAGTCTAAGTCCTTCATCCTTGTTCATTTTCCATCTTAGATTATCTTGGCTTTCTGGGAATTTTGCATTTCCTTGGGAATTTTAGGATCAGCTTGTCAATTTCTGCCATACAGAATTTTACTGAGGCTTTGCCACAGTTCTCAACTTCTCTGGATAGAGTTGATGACTCAGGTCAGAACCTGGAGGGAGTGCATGACAGGGCCTGACCGGAACCAGGACAAGCTCTTGCTCTGGCAAAACTACTCAGAGAAGCCTGCGTGTATGGGGCTCCACTCTGATAATGTGAAGTTTCTCACTTTGAATTCTACTTGTTACAGAGCTGCTGGTCCCCAAATTTCCAGAAAACCTGCCCTTCCTAGTCCCTCTGTCCAAAGAGAAATGCCAGTGCTAAAGGATCTCACCACCAAGGGTACCCAAAGCACACTGTGGTTGCCTATCATGGCCCACCTTGCGCTATTATCACTGTTTAGTCTTTTTCTCATTTACCTTAAGCCCTATGAGAGGAGAGGCCATGTCAAGTGTCTTCTGGGCTATTCCTGGCCCTCTAACTCAGCTTGATCCCCACTTGTTCCAAGCAACCATGGCCTACAAAGTAGAGACAGTGTTCTGGACAATTTCCCAGACCTCTAGTGTATTTTTGACCAGATTGTTCTAATCTTAAACTCTTGCTGGACTTAAACTCATGACTCTGCAATCACAGCCTAGATCTTCAACTCTGACAACTTCTTCTCCCTGTCCCCCAAAGATAGGTGAGTCTGTGCTCCCCCAAACTGCAGACATCACCTCTCCACCACACCCTTCAAGCTGCCAGCTTGCCCCTGATTTGGCCAAAGTTAGAGAAACCAAACCCACGTCTAGCTTTTCAGTTGGTGTCTGGACCAGCCATAGTCTACTCTCCCTCCCTATCAAAGGGTCACAGGTGATTGTTCTTAGGGGGCAGCCTGGAGCAAGGGTCAGTGGGAGAGGGAGGAGAGTGATGGGTGCCCCTGAGAGGAAGCCTCAAGAGAGAGTTAAGAAGAACTTTGTGGGTGTGGAATCTGAAAAAGTGAACTTCTTTTGAGAGAGTGAAGAAAGTGTTCCATAACTCACAGAAGACATTCATTAACTAATTTGAGACATGGACTGTGCTAGGAAATGTGGGAATGTGGACTCAGTTTTGCCCTCATGGGTCATCCAACATTAAAACATAGAGGAGCATCCAACTTTTTAAAATTTAATACAAGTCATTTCTAAATTCTAGTGTAGTAAGTGCTGCAGAGAAAAAGTTCAGATGCTATTACAGCATACATGACAGACACTGTAGTCTGGGTAGCCCAATAGCTGTTCCCATCTGTACCCCCCCACCCACACTACCACTTTTCCTCACCACCTTCCATTGTGGAGGCTAGAGAGCCTGATACTTTCCCAGCCTCTCTTGTAGCTAGGAGTGACAATGAGATGTGGTGCTGTTCAGGATGCAAAGGGAAGACTGTTGTACACTTCTGAGAAAGCTTTGCTTTCCTAATGAAGAGGACATCACCATTTGGAATTGCTTCTGCTCCCTTTTTATTGCCTTAAACATGGTGTGATGCCTGGAGCTGTATCAGCCACTTTGCAACCATCAAGTGACAAGCATGAAAATGAAGAGACTAATGATGGAATGGAAAAGTAAGAGAGTCCGGAGTTTCTGGTGGCCTCTTTGAACAACCAAGCCCCTGCCCACATTAGCAATCACCTACCTCCAGAGTTTGTCTAACTGCTCTGGGACCCCTAGAGAGAGGGGTCAGAGATGGTGTCACCTCTGTGTCCTCCATTGCTTTGTGCAGCTGCCTGCCCATGGCAGAGGTTCAGTGAATATGTGGTGCACTGGCCAGCAACTCCTTGTATCTCATACAGCCACCAGTACTTAATTTAAAGAAGACTGCCTGACTGCCCAGGCACTGAGAGGTGAGGACTTGCCCAAAGTATCAGGCAATTACTGGCAGAGCTAGAAACAAAGCTTTTTCATTAGCCATAACTGTCCTTCTAAGGTGGGGTCCTTCTCTGGGCTCTGGCAAACAGCCTCACTTTTACCATACAGCCGCATCCTCCCAAGGTCCCAAGGTGCTTTGCTTCCTTCCAGGAGAATGCAAGACATTTGCAGGGAAGGGAGGAGATGATAAATTCACAGAACATCAGTGTTCAAAGACATTCTAAAGCCTCCCAGCTTGGGAGTATAAATTGGTGCGACCAACTTTGCAGAGCCATTTGGCAATCGCTAATAAAGCATATGCATAAGCAATTCCCAGCTATTCACTCGTAGGTATACTCTTCAGAGGAACACTTTGATGTGGGCATAGAAGACAGGCACATAGAAGTTCACTGTCTTGGGTTTTGTAAAAGCAAACACATTGGAAACTCCCTAACTGTCCTTCCATAAGGGACTGTATCAATGACATACGGTCTTGTGGTGCAATGGGATCCCACACAGAAGATAAAACAAATGTACTGATACACGGGGGGTGGGGGGATGCAGGTATATCTCAAAGCATACTGCTGAGAGAAAAAAGCAAGTTACAGAAAGATGAAAGAGACTAGATTGCTGCTTCAACCAGGTCAGGCTGTCATAATAAAATACCATAGACCATACTAGGTGGCAAAAACAACACAATGCTTTCTCACAGTTCTGGAGGCTGGAAGTCTGAGATCACTATGTCCTCATGTGGCCTTTCCTGGGGTTCAAATCCCATCAGACCAGGGCCCTTCCTTCACGACCTAATCACCTCCCAAAGGCCCCACCCCCTAATACCATCACAAAATGGGGGCTAGCTCTTCACTACGTGAATTTTGGAGAGACACAAATAATCAGCCTATAACAACTGTTAATTCCTGCCCCCCACTTGGCAGATAGGAGGACTCAGCATTCTGGGGGGTCATAAGCTTGCCTACAGACACCCAGCCCATAGATAATAGAGCAAGTCTCCCGAACCCCAGCCCCGGAGCAGTGGTAGCCATACCATATTAGTCTTCCCCATTCCATGTTGGTCTTCATCAGCTATACCCATTCCAACCTGCCACCATCATTTTACTTGTGAGAATGTGCATTATCATTACTTTCTTCCATAATGCTGCCCACTATTCTTTCCTGCCCCACCCACTTGCCTGGGATTCAACTGGGACATTTGTATTCTGCACCCTCTCTTACCTTTTGGAAGGAATTTTTCTTTGTCTCTTCGGTGTGCCTGTGTGTCCCTGTGCCTTCTCCCAGGAGCTTCTAACACATGTATTCAGCTAGTCTACCAATATTTGTTGAGTGCCTATATGCCAGATACTGTACCAACACCGGGGACTAAAACAATAAGATGTGGTTTCAGCTCTAAAGAGTTTGGAGTTTTGTGGTGAATAAATGTAAAACCCTCGCTCTATGCCAGACACTATTCTAAGTGCTTTACTGAAGTGGATGTATTTAATCCTCACAACATTATCAGTCCCATTTCACAGATAAAAATACTGAGGCAAAGAGGTTTAGGTCAGCTCCCCAAGGTCACACTGCTAGCAAGTGGCAGAGCCAGGATTTGATTTCAGGGAGTCTGGCTCCAAAGTCAAGTAAGGATAAAAATTCCCAGGATATGTAGGCAGACAAAGACAGGGCACTGTGCTGAGCTGTAAGACCCAGTTCTCTGGAGGCTGTGGGAACCCAGAGGAAGAAATGTTCTTGGAAGGCTGCCTTGTGGAAAGGACCTTTGAGCTAATTCATGAAAAGGGCCAGAATTCATCCAGGTGAAATTGGGCAGATATTCTCCAGACAAAGGGGAAAGCACATGCAAGGACCTAGGGTATGTGAGGGAATAAATATGTGCAGGGTACTATGAAATATTTGATGAGGCAGAGTCAGGACTAAAAGAGGAAACATGCAATCCATCCATTTCAAAATTCTTGCTCTATTTTTTTTTTAATGAGGCAGCACAATATAGTTTAGTTGCTCTAAGTGCCCATGTTTTAGACCCAAGGAATGTTTGTGTTTAAATCTCAACCCCAAAGCTTCTTAGCTTTGGATCTCATGGCATCTCATTTCCTCACCTATAACACGGGGATAACGAAGTTCCTGCCTCAGAGTTGGGGTAAGAATTGAATGAATTAATACAGAACTCTTAGAACGAGGTGGTCTTTGTCATCCTCATCACCACCATCATTTGGCTCATTCATTTGTTTGGCATACTTGTCATGTCCCAGGGTCATGTGATGCCGGATGGAGTTGTGGGGGCAAGTCCTGCTCTTCCCACTCAAAAGTAAAGCCAAGGCTAGTGAGGGGAGGGAGCACTTTCAGCCTGTCACTTGGAGTAATGCAAAACGGCCCCACATGTCCTTTTCTGATGACAGCAAACAAGGCCACTGCTGAAAGACAAGGACTTCCATTAACAAGGAGCACAAAGGAGCTGGGCATATTAACGTTTGACTTTGCAGAAGGAGAGACAAGGGCACAGAGTGGGTCTCCGAGGCAGATACAGCTCAGTGGAGACTGGCTCCCCAGGGGCCTCCCACAGCAGGTGACCCTGGAGCCGGCAGGAAGGACCCAAATAGTAATGATCTCAACATTATCAGCATTGCTATTTTTTTTTATTTTATTTTTTTTAAAGATTTTATTTATTTACTTAACAGAGAGAGAGACAACAAGAGAGAAAACACAAGAAGGGGGAATGGGAGAAGGAGAAGCAGGCTCTCTGCGGAGCAGGGAGCCCGATGCGGGACTCGATCCCAGGACACTGGGATCATGACCTGAGCCGAAGGCAGATGCTTAACGACTAAGCCACCCAGGCGCCCCAGCATTGCTATTTTTAACAATCGGGTCCTAACTTACATTTCTAGGAGGTTTTACTTTCAATGGGCACTTATGTTCATTAGTTTCTTTAAAGCTCACCATACCCTTGTGAGTGAGTAGAAGCTGGGCTTATTTCTCCTATCTTGATTTGCAAACTGAGGACCAGTTACATGACCTACTAAGTGCTAGGGCTAGAATCATAATCCAGATTCCACACGTCAGGTAAAGATCCTTTTACTAGAAATATATCCCTGCCGCATGATTGCTCTTGAAGTACAGATAAGAACCAGACTGTTTCCTGTTCCACTTAAGGAGGAGACTTCACAGTCCAGACTTCTATAGCCTGAGCACCCTCCACTAGGGCAGCTGTGGAGCGGGGGGGGGGGGGGGGGGGGGGAAGAAGTCCCATATCCCACCCATTGGTTCCCAGAATTTGGAATTTGATGTATCAGTAAAATTTTGGAGAATATTTTGATAGGGTGGCCAATTTTGTGTTTTGTAAATTGAGAACATAAAAAAAAAGTTAAAAAATTCTTCCATAAAGTATCACAGAGAGAGGATATTTCAGCATTCCCTCAAAAGCCGCCCAAAGTGGAAAGAACTTAACATCAGATGAAGGACATTCCCTGCAAAACACACAAGGGGAGGGCCTTAGAAAAATGCACAGCCCATTCAGGACAGCTGTGAACGACTGTACGGGTTGTGCACTGCACAACTTCAGGGTTGGCATTACCATTCACAAGAACTATCCTGATGTGGCCCTTATTCTCATTTCCCTACAGACTAGCAGAAATTTTTGCAGGAGGTAAAATGGCAGATAAGAGTCCCTTCCAGCATGTCGTTTCTGTAATTCTCAATGTTCAAAAAGGACATATAAAAACTATCTGGTCCAGATACTTCAAGGTGTGCTTTGAGGATCAAATGGAATCCACTAAGTCTTCTCAAGGACCACTTAAGCTACGCAGAACAATGTTTTAATTCCCTTTTATGTAGTAGTCTTCCATGCAAACATTTGTCAAAGAAAGTGTTTTGCAGGGAACAAAAGTTGGGAAGCCTCTGGTCTATTCCATGTACCTAATTTTACAGAGTAAAACAAAGTCCCTGAGAGATCCTGTGACTTCTTAAAGAACATGTGGTCTGTTAATGGTAAAACCTGTTTGGCAAGTGGCTGGAAAGATGGGGACCACCTTTGGGCCTGGAATCTGACAGATCAGTCTCTACCCTCCCTACACCCATCTCAACTCCACAGACACTCAGCACTGAGGGAGTCGACGTGTACTCCTGGATGCTTCTTTACACATCTTTTCAAGTTAAAAAAAATAATAATAATTTTGACCCCAAAACAGACCCTATTTAGACTCAGCCTTAAGTTCAAGTCACAAACATTTATCTATTCCTTACTCTGTAGCCTACCCTGTGCTAGGTAGTAGGGCCTCATTCACTTAGAGTTTCCAGGTAATCAGAGATGGACTTGTTCCTCAGGATTATCTCTTGAATCCTTAGGAGAAGTTCCCTGGAATCCTATGTTACCATAGCATTGAAGGCCTATGTAATGACCTCCCTGTATCTATGACCTTTGCCCTATAACTTGTGGCTCCCTCCCGTTCTCAAGATGGGCACATCCATGTGACTTACTCTGACCATTGGGATGTTGGAAAACTATGCAAGCGAAGGCTGGCTTTCTGGAGGGATGTGAGAAAAATGAAGAGAGTTGGATCATTTTATTTGAGGACCTTCTAGATCAGGTTGCACAGGACAAGTAATTGCTTGGAACATAACATACTAAAAGATGATTGTTGTTTATCTGAAACTCAAATATAAGTGAGTGGCCAGTAGTTTTATTTTCTAAAACTGGCTACTCTATCCTAAATCAACAGCTTCCAGAGATGTGTCAGCTGACTGCAGACACATGAGTGAGCCCAGCCAAGATGAGCCAAACCTGGCTGGATTAGCAGAACTGATCCAAGCTGATCCACAGGCTCGTGAGAAACATAAATGTCCGTTGTTTTAAGCCACAGAGTTGTGGGGTGGGGTGGGATTATTTTGCAGCATTAGGATGGATACATCCGCATAGCACCTTAGAAAAAGTCCTCTGCTGATACAATCAGCTGTAACGGAAGAGAACCATCAAAAAATCCTGTGTGGGCAGAAACAAAACTTGCCTTATAAACAGCCTCTTGATAATTGTGGATTTTCCGAAAATCTTACAGTCTACTGTAGTTCGTGTTACCGTTGCTAGCACACTGAGATGTGTGATCAACAGGAGGTGTGTTAATAGTTCACATGTCTTATGGGGGGGGTATAGCTCAGTGGTAGAGCATTTGACTGCACATGTCTTGTGGGCTCATGAGTGTGTGTGAGCTCCCACAGATACACATATCCAGACCTTGAGAGGCGCTGGCTGTTTATGTGAGTGGTCACTATTGGTCTCTGAGATACACTTTTGAGAGCTGAACGGCCAACCATTCCAGTAAGCCATGATAACAAAGGTAGGGCTATGCTTTAGACCTTGATGGTTTCTGAAACCTGGGGCAGGGGGGCTGATGGACTAGGAGAGGCTCCCAGGTAACTTCAGACAGAATGAAGTCACCATGATCTGGTCTGTCTACCTTTCATCTTTCTTCTTCTTTTTTTTTTTTGTTTGACTTTTTTCTTAGTATCACAAGAAACATGAGTACGTTTTCATTGGGAAAATTTCCAGTAATTCTAAAATACATAGCAAAGGGGCAAGAAAGTCCTTCAAAGCCTGTCCCCTCCCCGATGGGACAGATTTAACCTAGCATTGCATGTGCTTGCCATCCTTCTCCTAGCCCTCAAACTTGCACAGGAGATAACAACATAATCGTGGTTCTGCAAATTGCTGTTTTCTCTTAAAATAAGTCTTAGCCATAGTTTGGTGCAGTGCCTGATTGCACAGATGCAGGGTCCCCCCGCCCCAACCCCACACAGGCCACGGATTGTAGAACCACTTCCCTTTTAATGGGCAGTTAGGTTGTTTCCACTTTTCAATGTTAAAAATAAATTCTAGTTAATATCCCAGAATTCACGTACTTGTGCCCAAGAATGATTCTCTATCGAGAATGTTTTCAGAGAAGCAGACCTTGAGCCAAGGGTACATTTTAAAGTTTGATGGCTATTGTCAAATTTTCTTCTAAAAAGTCTTAACCAATTCTTCCCCCATCAACAGTGCCTGAATATGCGTATCTCCATACGTCTTTCCAGCCCAAGATTATCAATCTTTAATCTTTGCCGAACTGAGAGGTGAAAAATGTTAACTTATTTCCATTTGAGTGTCTTTAGTAATTAGAGAAGTTGAGTATTTTTCCATGTGTTTCTGGCTGTATGTGTTTCTTTTATGACTCTGCCTATTTTTCTATTGTACCTCTTGGTTTTCTAAATGATTAAATAAAAGATATTTCTATATTCTGAATGTTCATGAAAATATTTACAGTAATCTATTGAAGCAATTTAATTGTCTTCAACTTTATTCATTGTGGAATTTGTCAAATATAAGTTATCTTTTACTTTTTAAAAACAATTTTAAATTTAAAATAGTTTTATATTTACAGAAAAATTGTGAAGATAATACAGAAAGTTCCCATATACCCTACATTCAATTTCCCTACTACTAATGCATTACATTTAGTAATAGTACATTTGCTGTAATTAAACCAATGTTGTTACATACATTATCATTAACTGGAGTCTGTGCTTTATTTAGATTTCCTTAGTTTTTCTTGCAACTGTATCAATAATAATTTTATCTGTGTGTGTTTATTTTTTTTTAAGTTTTTATTTTAATTCCAGTTAGTTAACATACAGTGTTATATTAGTTTCAGGTGTATGATATAGTGATTCAACAACTCCACGCATCACTCAGTGCTCATCATGGACAAGTGCATTCCTTAATCCCCATTGCCTATTTAACCCATCCCCCACCAACCATTGTCTGTTGTCTATATTTAAGAGTCTGTTTCTTGAATTGTCTCTCTCTCATTTTTTTCCTTTACTTGTTTGTTTCTTAAATTCCACATATGAGTGAAATCATATGGTATTTTTCTTTCTCTGACTGACTTATTTCACTTATCATAATATTCTCTAGCTCCATCCATGTCGTTACAAATGGCAAGATTTCATTCTTTTTGATGGCTGAGTAATATTCCATTGTGTATATGTACCACATCTTCTTTATCCATTCTTCTGTTGATGGACACTTGAGCTGCTTCTATAATATGGTTGTTGTAAATAATGTTGCTATAAACGTAGGGGTGCACGAATCCTTTTGAATTAGTGTTCCTGTATTCTTTGGGTAAAGACCCAGTAGTGTGATTGCTGGATCATAAGGTAGCTCTATTTTCAACTTTTTGAGGACCCTCCACACTGTTTTCCATAGTGGCTTCATGAGTTTGCATTCCCACCAACAGTGCATGAGGGTTCCTTTTGCTCCACATCCTTGCCAACTCCTGTTGTTTCTTGTGTTGTTGATGTTAGCCATTCTGAGAGGTGTGAGGTGGTATTGCATTGTAGCTTTGATTTGCATTTCCCTGATGACTAGTGATGTTGAGCATTTTTCCATGTGTCTGTTGGCCATTTTGATGTCTTCTTTGGAGAAATGTCCATTCATCTCTTCTGCTCATTTTTTAATTGGATTATTTGTTTTTTGGGTGTTGAGTTTTATAAGTTCTTTATATAGTTTAGATACTAACCCTTTATCAAATATATCATTTGCAAATATTTTCTCCCATTCAACAGGTTGCCTTTTAGTTTTTCTGGTTGTTTCCTTTGTTGTGAAGAAGCTTTTCATTTTGATGATGTCCCAATGGTTTATTTTTGCCTTTGTGTTCCTTGCCTCAGGAGACATATCTAGAAAGAAGTTAGTTGCTATGGCCTTTGTCAAAGAAGTTACTGCCTGTATTCTCTTCTAGGATTTGTATGGTTTCAGGTCTCACATTTAGGTCTTTCATCCATTTTGAATTTATTTTTGTGTATGGTATAAGGAAGTGGTCCAGTTTCATTCTTTTGCATGTTGCTGTCCAGTTTTCTCCACACCATTTGTTGAAGAGACTGTCTTTTTCCCATTGGATATTCCTTCCTGCTTTGTCAAAGATTAATTGACCATATAATTGTGGTTTTGACCTAATGAAATTTTACTCTTCTAGGATCCCACCCAGGATACAGTGAGTCATCATGTCTCCTTAGGCTCCTCTCGGCTGTGACAGCTTCTTGGATGATCCTTGTTTTTAATGACCATGACAGTTTTTGTTTTTTGTGTTTTTTTAAAGATTTATTTATTTATTTATTTCACAGAGAGAGACACAGTGAGAGAGGGAACACAAGCAGGGGCAGAGGGAGAGGGAGAAGCAGGCTTCCCGCAGAGCAGGGAGCCCGATGCGGGGCTCGATCCCAGGAGCCTGGGATCATGACCTGAGCTGAAGGCAGCCGCTTAACCGACTGAGCCACCCAGGTGCCGCTGACCATGACAGTTTTGATGAATACTGATCAGGTATTTTGTAGGATGTCCTTTGACTTGATTTTCCCCATGATTAGATTTTGGTTATGGGCTTCTTGAAAGAAATACTACAGAGGAAAAGTGCCATTTTTATCATATTATATCAAGGGTACATACTATCAACATGACATCACTTTTAATGTTAACCTTGATCTTCTGGCTGATATACTGTTTGTCAGGTTTCTCCACTGTGAAGTTACTCTTTTCCCCACCTTTCCATATTGTACTTTTAAGAAGAAAGTCACTTAAGGAGTGATGCACTGTGCTCTATTTCCTGGAGGGCAGAGTATCTATGTAAGTTATTTAGAATTCTTCTGCACTGAAGGATTGTCTATTCTCCCCCACTTATTTATTTATTCAACAATGTCTTTTTATCAGTATGACCCATGAATATTTATTTTACAATTTGGGTTATAATCCAAGGGTACTTTAATTTTTTGCTTGAATTGTCCCAGCTTTGGCCATTGGGAATTCTTTCAGTTGGCTCCTGTGTCCTTTTGATAGATTTCCCTCCATCATTGTGACTTAAAAAAAAATACTTTATAGTATTATAGGGTTTGTCTGGAATGTTTCATGCTCCAGTCTTAGAATCAACTATTTCTAGAAGGAATCTTGGTTCCTTTTATTGGACAATGGTATTACCAACCAACATTGGGATAGTAGGTATGCTTGTTGGTATTGTCCATTTTTTGGGGATTTTAACCACTCTAATAGGTTCATAGTAGTATCTGACTATTGATTGAATTTGTAATTCTCTAATGATAAATGATATACACTATTTTTCCACACGTTTATTTGCCTTCAGTTTATCTTCTTTACTGAAGTGTACCCAGGTCTTTTGCCCTTTTAAAAAATTGTGGTAAAATATATGTAACATAAAATTTACCATTTTAACCATTTTTAAGTGAATATTCACATTCTTGTGCAACTGTTACCAATAGCCATCTCCAAAACCTTTTTCATCTTCCAAACTAAAACTCTATACCCGTTTAAAAATAATTCCCCAATCCCCCCTTCCCACAGCCTCTGGTAGCCATCAATCTACTTTCTGTCTCTATGAATTTGACTATTTTAGAACCTCATATAAGTGGAACCATAAAATATCTGTCCTTTTATGTCTAGCTTTTTTCACTTAGCATAATTTCTTTAAGGTTAATACGTATTGTAATGTATGTCAGAATTTCCTTCCTTTTAAAGGTTGAAATATTTCATTGCATGTATATATTAGTTTTTTTGTTTGTTTGTTTTAATCTACTTATCCATTAATGGGCATTTGGATTGCTTCCACCTTTTGGCTATTGCAGATAATGCTGCTATAAACATGGGTGTGTAAATATCTCTTTAAGTCTCTGCTTTCAATATTTTGGGGTATACACACAGAAGTGGAATTGCTGGATCATATAGTAATTCTAGGTTTAATATTTTGAGGAGCCACCATACTGTTTTTCATAGTGGCTGTACCATTTTACATGCTCACCACAGTGCACAGGGGTTCTAATGGCTCCAACATCCTCTCTGATACTTGGTATTTTCCATTTGTTAATGGTACCCCCCTAACAGGTGTGAGATGGCATATCATTATGGTTTTGATTTACATGTCTCTAATGATTAATGATGTGTATCATCATTTTATGTGCTTGTTGGCCATTTGTATACCTTCTTTGGAGGAATGTCTTCTCGAGTCCTTTGCTCATTTTTTAATTGGGTTGTTTGTTCTTTAGATTTTGAGTTATTTGTTCATTTATTAAGTTGTTTGTTTTTGTACTGTTGAGCTAGGATTTTTTGTATGTTTTGGTTATAAGTCTTTTATAGATATGTGTTTTATAAGTATTTTCTTTCAGTCTGTGGTTTGGCTTTTCAAAATCTTAACAGTATCTTTCAGAGTGAAGTAAATGTAGATTCTCTCCCATACTTTATTCTAGAAGTTTTATAGTTTTTTATTTACATTTAGATCCATTTTGAGTTCATTTTTATGAAAGATATAAGGCCTGTATTTATGTTGTTGTTGTTATTATTATTATTTTGCATATAAATATCCATTTTTTCCCAGCACCATTTTTTGGAAAAATTATACCCTCTCCATTGAATTTCCTTTGCTCCTTTGTCAAAGATCATTAACTATATTTGTGCTGGTCCATTTCTGGATTCTATTCTGTTCTGTTGACTAACGTGTCTATCCTTTCACCAATACCATGCTGTTTGATTACTGTAGCTTAGGAGTTTGTCTTGAAATTGGATATTGTTAGTCCTCCATCTTTGTTCTTTTTCTTCAGTATTGTGTTGACTAGTTTGGTCTTTTGCTTTTCCATGTAAACTTTAGAATCATTTTGTTGATATCTACAAAATATCTTACTGAGATTTGTATTATTTTGCATTGATCTACAGAACAAGTTGTAAAGAATTGACATCTTAACATTGAGTTAACATATTAATATTGACCCTTCCAACCTGCAAACATGGACTAGCTCTCCATTTATTTAGATCTTTGATTTCTTTCATCACTGTTCTGTAGTTCTCCACATACAGATCTTATACATACAGATCTTATACATAAGTAATTCATTCTCTGGTTGCTACTACAAATACTAATTTTTCAATTATAAATTCCCATTGTTCAATGTCAGTTTATAGGAAAACAATTCACTCTTTATATTCATCTGTATCCTGCAACCTTGCTATAATCACGTATTATTTCCAGAATAAGGAATTTTTTGGCTATTTTTAAGATTTTCAACATCAGGGTTGCCTGGGTGGCTCAGTCAGTTAAGCATCTGCCTTTGGCTCAGGTCATGATCTCAGAGTCCTGGGATTGAGCCCTGTGCCAGGCTCCCTGCTCAGTGGGGAGTCAGCTTCTCCCTCTCCTTCTGCCCCTCCCCCCCAACATGTGCTCTCCCTCTCTTTCTCAAATAAATAAAGTTTTTTTTTTTAAAGATTTTCTACATCAACAAACATGTCATCTGTGAACAAAGTCAGTTTTATTTCTTCCTTCTCAATCTGTATACCTTTTATTTCCTTTTTTTCCCTGTTTTTTGTCTTATTATACTAGCCAGGACTTCCAGTGTGATGCTGAATAGGAATGGTAAGAGAGGCCATCTTGCCTTGTTCCTGATCTGGAGAAAAAGCACCTAGTTTCACACTATGAAGTAGGATTTTAGCTGTAGGGTATTTTACAGCTGCTCACTATCAAGTTGAGGAAGTTCCCTTTTATTCCTAGATTGCTGAGAGTTTTTATCATGAATCGGTATTGTCAAAAGCTTTTCTGCATAAGTTAACATAGTCATATGGGCTTTCATCTATAACCTGTTGATATGGTGGTTTACACTGATTGTTTTTGAAATGTAAAACCAGCCTTATATCCCTGAAAGAAATCCCACTTGGTCATGGTGTATAATTCTGTTTATACATGATTGGATTTGATTTGCTAATATGTTGTTGAAGATTTTTATGTCTATGTTCATGGGAGGTATTGAGCTATAACTTCCTTTTGTTATAATGTCTTAAACTGTTTTTGGTGTTAGGATAATTTTGGCCTCATAGAATGAATTACGAGTGTTCTCTCTGCTTCTATTTTCTGAAAGAGATTATGGACAACTGCTATCATTTGTTCCTTAAATGTTTGTAGAATTCACGAGTGAAACCAGAGAAATGAATGATCTCACAGCACTATTTTCACTACATCAAACAATTTTTTTATAAGTTTGATTCTCAATTTGATTTAGTTCAAAATATTTTTAAATTTCCCTTCCGATTTAGAGGAGAACTCAAGGTGAAGGCATTTTGGGTCAAGGACACAGCAAGGAGGAGTGAGAGAACATGCCAAGTTTGTGGGATGAAGATTAATTCTGTATGATAGTTACAGAATATAGAAGGAGTGCCCAACAACAGAAAAGACAAGAGGTAAGAAAGTCAGATCATGAACACCCTCACATGTCATGCTAAAGAGTTCAGATTTTATCTTAGAAGTAATGGAGTAAAATGCTCTACTTATTAGTGCTGAGCCCAGATACTGTACTTTAATCAAAATGCTTTGTTTTTATCTGGAATTTTTGCTACCCAGCATCTATCTAATCAGTATGGCTTACAAGAGCCAATCTCCACAATAACCTCATGTCAGGAAAATGTGGAATGCTAGTCCCTCCCCTGCACTGCAGCCTGAACAAAGGAAATAAGAGGAGTCTATTCTTCATTTCCCAGATTATAGTAGGTTACTTAGCAGTACACTCTCAGGGTACTCCAGAATGTATTCCTTATATAGCATGAATTGTAATTTTAAATAAATAAATACAATTGCAATTTACTGTCTGTCTCCCCCTCTGAGGGTTTGGATGAGGGTGCAGTGGATTCCCTGACCTTTCCTCCCTAGCACTTCCAATGACTGAGCAAGATTCTAATCACCTGTATTAAATCCCTTCCTGCTTAGAACACCTAAAAGGCTTTATCTTTTTCTGAAACACACCCCAACTGCTTCAGTATGTGCCACAAGGATGGATCCAAGGAACAGGACATCTGATGTGGGTTATATCTGAAGGTAGTAATGGCCTCATCTTGGGTGGAAAATCGAATGTTGGGAGTGCTTGGCAAATATTGGCTGTTTGACAAGGCATTACAAAAACAAGATGTACTCAGGGGACCATTAGCTGGTTTATAAGCAAAAATAAAAGAGAATAGAGAGAGTCCAGATATGTGGGACCTTGCAGGATCAGAAAAACCTGACTGATTCTAGATTCCAGATGGTAGAAAATAAGATTTAGAAAGCCTTTTACACTACACTAAAGAAGCAAGCAAGTAAACAAACAAAGCTTGCAACAAAGATAAGATTAAGAATGTGGTTTTCTCACTTAATCCCAACAGTCTCATGTACCATGAAGTTAAGAGAGAAAGGCATAGGGGTGAAGAAACAACAACAACAATAAAATGAAGTAGATTTGAAAAATATGTTCAGGAGAGATTTTTGGGTATTGTTATTGGCTCATGGAACTGACAGGAAGCAAAAAGATCAGAAGTCTACTAAGATTTTGGGAGGATTGTATTACCAAGGAAACCACAATTTCAGACTAAAAAGATCCCTGACAATTTGAGACTTAAAACAACTCTCACTTCTCCAGCCTTCCATAAGCAAACAGCAATCTCCAAAAACTGCACAGCCCCCAAGGAGATCTTCTACTCAGCACCTACTTCAGGTGTGCTCACAGAGGAAAATGAGCAAGGAAGGATTCCCACATAAGGTTAAAGCTGGGGCCATTGAGGAAAATGGACATGTTGGTTCTACCCAAAGCGCAGAACAAGAGTCTTGGGAACCTCTCTCTCTGCTAGTGCAAGGAAACTTCATAATCTCTACACTACAGGATTTCCACTTTGGTATGGATAAGCAACTATTATGTGCCTTCTTTCCTCTCCTTTTTTGAATGGGAGATTTTACTGTGGAATTTCTGTCCCTATTCCACCATTGTACATCAGGAGAAAGAGATAATTTGTAATTTTAGTTCATAAGTCCCCAGATCCCTAATACCCCATGTGGTCCTCCATGTCCTTTCTTGCCCAACTGCGTTTGGAGATTAATACTTAGGATGACCTTGAGAATCATGTACTAAAAATAGTATGCCCACTAGCCTGGGTCCCTGAGTGATGGTAGAGAGAAAGTCTTTTGCTGACCCATGTTGCATGGTGATGTCGGAGAAACAAACATTTAATGTGTTAGGGAGCCAAGATTATGCAATTGTTTGTGTTATAGCATCTAGAGTTAAGTATCCTGACTAATATGTTGAGAGATTATTTCAAGCCACATAGTAACTCAGAAAAAAAACACACCCAGTGGGCACCTGGGTGGCTCAGTTGGTTAAGCAGCTGCCTTCAGCTCAGGTCATGATCTCTGGGTACTGGGATCAAGCCCCACATTGGGTTTCCTGCTCAGCAGGGAGTCTGCTTCTCTCTCTCTCTCTCTCTCTGTCTCCCCCTCTGCTCCTCCCCACCGCTTGTTCTCTCTCTCTCTCAATCTCTCTCTAATAAACAAATAAAACTATTAAAAAAAAAACAAACACCCAGAACCCCGGTCTCTTGACCCCAGTCCAGTAAGTTTTCCACTGGTGGAATATGTCTTGGGCTGACTCTAAAATGACAGGTCACTCCCCCGAAGGCCCACCTTCATTCACTAGAATGATGACATGGTCCTGATGTTTCTTAGCCTACGGATCTTGTCTAGGTCAGCAAGCATGAAGGAGGCATCGTCTGCTGTCCCAGTTTCCCTCCCTCTATTTGTTGAAGGGTTTTATGAAGGTCTGTAACTAGGTAATCACCCTCGTCCTTTTTGAGCTCTGACAACCTTCCCCCCCTTTTATTACATTTACTGTCCTTGCTTGCCCAAGTGCTTTTATGACTGGGAGAACAACTGCCTCGCTCTTGAGAAACTCAGGATTATTCCTCAGTGCTTTGTATAACTTGTCACAGTATTTTTCACGGCTATTCTTCTCAAGTTTGCTGTGAGAGCCTCGCACTGGCATCCCTCCTAATGGAGCTGTGAGGCTGGAGGGCTCTGGCAGTGAGGTCATCCCCTTGCAGAGACAACAGCTACTTCTCAGGCCCCAACCAGCCTGTCTGTTCTTTAAACCCACCACCCATGGTCTCCTCATGAATTCAAAGGCCTGAGGCCAAAGGCTGAAGTTTAAGGGCTTGCTTTGCATGGGAGGAGAAAAGAAAGGAACACTAAACACTTTCACATGTAACCTGTTTGCACCCGTACAACAGTTTGTGGTGGGGAATGGAGTATTATCTTTTGGTACATAGTCTTTGAGGTTTTGGCCACCCTGGGAAGATCCTACTACTCCGAACGCCGTCACCTTATCTTATTTAGATGACTTTGTCTTTCCTTTGTTCTTCCATAATATCCTAAATTTATCTCTCTTGCAATATTTATCTGTTTTGAGAATAAAACAGCCATTCATCTCTGAGTTGCAGACAGCTTAACCAGTGCCTGGCACATAGTGAGCAATCAATATTCATCAAGCCAACATTGATTAAGCACATACTATACACCAGGACCCGTACTAGGCTCTCCAACACAAGGGTGACCGATACACACAAAGCACCTGATCTCAGAGAGGTTGAATTCATGGGAGATAGACAAGAACCAAGGTCACAAGGAGGAGAGTGTTGAAGCCACTGTTGCCATGGAGACAATAAGGTGCTGGTGGTCCAAAGTTGACCAGAGGCAGAGGGGAAATGGTATGGTCAGGGAGCCTTGTTGAGGAAGACCTGGGAATTGCAACCCGACAGAAGGGAGAGGGAGAGATCTGGGTGAAGAAAAGTCCAGGGAGAGGGAACAGTCCAGTCCTCAGTGTGGTAGTGGAACAGCAAGGACAGCAATGTTGCCAGATGGAAACAAGCAGATGGTATGAGGCTGGATGGGCAGCCAGGGACCAGGCTGGTGTGTGGACCATGGCTTCATTCTGAGGACAGTGAGAAGCTACTGGAGGGTTCAAGCAGGGGAGCAACATGATTCACTGCATATTTTTAGAAAGATCCTTCTGGACTGCTGGGCAGGGAATGGCTGGCAATGTTGAATGGCCACAGGGATGGGAGGGAGGTGTTTGCTACTCCCAGCAGGGCTGAGGGTTTGGGCAGAGGCACAGCAGTGAGGCTGGGTTGTGCTTTCAAGATAGAGCTGAGGGAATCACAGTTCCCTATTTAGAAGGGGCTAATCCAGCCCCCAAACACGATATGACATATACTCCATTCCAAGTGCTTTACATTTGTTACCTCATCCCTGCATTCATAGAACATTTATGGCTCATCCTACAGGCCAGGCACTAGGAGGTAGAAAGTATCATCCCCATTTCAGTACTTGAGAAGCTTGATGACAGAAAGATAAAGGGCTCTAACCAAGGTCTCAGAACTGGGAGCAGGATAAAAGTCTCACTCCAACGTCCCTGTCATTTCTATTACAGCAAACTATATTTCCTCCCACGGTTCTCAGGGAGGCAAGAACCCCCATGGCTTGATCTCCTTCTTAAAAATACTGTAACCACAAATAATAATCACACCTGCCATTTCTTGAGCACTTACTATGTCCTGGGCACCGTGCCTAGCGAACGATGTATATTATCTCATTTAACTCTTGACACCCCCAGGAGGTAGATGATGGAACAGGCTGAGGGAACTAATTAGCCCACATTAATACAATTAATATAGAACACTAGCAAGAATTAGTAAATAGTGAAACCAGGTTTCAGAACTTGGCTCTGCATGAAGGACTTGACCAACATGGTTTTCTGTCTCCAGTGATACACATAAAAGATTGGTATTGTCCTTTACAGTTTATGGAGTCCCCCCCCCCCCCCCCGCCCCCCCCCCCCCCCCCCCCCCGCCCCGCAAGAAGCCACATCACCTCCTGTAGGGTTTGGACTGTGGACCAGCACGGGCTTAGGAAAAAGAATGACACAGAGATGCAAGGAGGCCGTGTGGACACAATGTCTGCCGAGACTCCCCCCTGTTGTGCCAACTTGTTCCAGAAGGAAAGCAGTAGCCCAACCCTGCATTTACCCATGTGGGTCAGCTTCCAAGAAGCACATCAAAGCACCTGAAATATACCCCAGACAGATCTTTTGGACTGACACAGGAGAACCACCCCAGAATGTTACTGAAAACATTGCCAATAAAAGTGATGAACCACTTCTGCAAGTGACCCAAGACTAAAACTTTTTTTTTCTTTGCCTAGAATGGCATCCCCTTCATCTGTCTTATATTGTAATCAGATACAACCTTGATAGAATGAAAGCAGAGGTCACACTGAACAAACTGGCACTTTACGTGCTCAGAAAAAGGCTCCTTTGTAACAGGGAAATTATAGCATTTCTATAGAGGGATTTTTCTTAAAAGGACAGGTTGCTTTGTTCAAATGGTGCTGATTTCAGTGCTCTGAGGAGAGGGCCCTTTCAGAGTGTCGACCGGCTGAAATTTGTGGGGTTCCTTTTGTTTGTAAAAAGCTGAATATATTACAGGGGGGTGTATTAAAATAGAAATGATAAGCCATTTGACTAGGCAATGTTTTGATTGTCCAAAAACATCAGGCCATTTTACATTTCACTTATACAATGTCAGATATCCTAGGAGCACTGTGTGAAACATGGTTTAACAGATCTCTGTGGGTCCTGAGTTATACTTTCTGTCCATAGCATGTTGATTCTCTTGGGAAGAGAGCTGATATTTTTTAACAATGGGAATCCAGATCACAGTATTAGACGTACATTTGAAAGGACAAACAACAACAAAGCAAAACTCCTGAGTTTAGGTGATGTACAGGAAGAAAGGAAATAAAACTTGGACCTGTGGTACTCTACCATCAGCTGGAGCCAGGCCAAGCTTCAGGAAATCACATTGCAGAGCAGAGTGTGAACACAGGAAATGTGTTTGAGCTAAAAAAAAACACGGTTTTGTGTCAATCGAAATGCCAGGCATGTCATGTCTCAACATGTAACGTTATCAAAAATTAAGCAAAGTGTTTCATTTTCCCGGTGTCAATTTTAACACTTAACGATATTTTTGGCATGGCAATTACTGTTTTCATTCCATTAGGCCTTCTGTGAGTGGGAATGTTTTGTCTGCAATCCTAATAATCATACTTTTTATGAGCAGATGTAGTGCTTCATTAAACCTGATTGTTTATAATAATAAAAGTTTTACCAAACCTACTAAACCCCATATTTGTGCTGCAAGTGCTTGCTTCTCACCCCCTAAGATCTGCCAAGCAGACGAAATCAGTACCGCCATTTTTCATGAAACAGCTGTCCCTGGGGTGGGGTGACGCAATGAGAGTTCTAATCTCCTCTCCCAGGTAAGAAAAATAAGGAATTGCAGTGTGATACTCTTTAATTTCATTCACAGCATACAATGCATTATAATTTAAATCTGGACAGGAAGAGGTGCTTCCCCCTACAATCATAAAGCCACTGCATTATTTCCCAAGAAATAGGGTACGAGTTTCATTAATAGGAAAGCTATGAATGTTTTGTGCCTCCTAGCCAGTAAAGAAGGAGGAATGAATCTACCCAGAGGCAGCAAGATGGGCTTGATTTTAGACTGGGTAAGAGCGAACTAGCTACAGCCCAGAGAAAGAACTCGGTACTGGGGAGCTGGGCAATACAGCTCCCCAGTACCGAGTTCGAGTACCATGCCCCCCGACTCAGGCATCCATTTTGCAACCCGGGGCTGGATCTGCACGACCCATACGCTTTCTCGGCGTGAAGCCGCTGAGCTGTTAAAGTTCATGCATTACTGCAGCAGAGCCCTGCCTACTCGAACTAATAGGTATTTGCCTCTCCGGGCGGTGGCGAGGTTCGCGTGAGAGGTGTTCGCAGAGCACCTGGGGTAGACTGTGCCTGACTCTCGCACATGCGCAGTGAACGGTAGCCCCTGCGGCACCCATCCTACACGGACACCTGAACCGGGTCATCCGCACACAGGAGGAGAGGAAGGCTCAAGAAGCGGGTTGTTCCTGCCTCACCTCTCTGAATGTCATGACAACCTAGAAAATGTTATAAAGCCCATATGGGCATAAGCAAATGAAGTGTGTGACTGCCAGATTTATAGAAAGTTGGTAACAGAGCTCTTGGGCAAACAAAGGCAGCTCTGGAGTAAAAGGTTGGAGAGCATTTTGATGCAAATGTATGAAGAGGTATTTTTCTCTACCTGTCAAATCTTCCTTGGCTGAGATAATAAACAATTGAAGCATCCTGGTCCTGTCCCAGGGAGGTTAATCAGATGTGGCACCCGATGGAGATGAGGTGGCAGGTCAGCCCTGGCGCTGGCCGTGAGCAGAGAAGCCAGTGGGGTCCTACCGGGCCACTTGCTCTGACTCAGGAAACACCTCCATTGCTACAGTGAAGCCAACATATTCGGACTGGAATGGGCTTATCCTCTCTGTTCCTTTCTGGACACTAAGGCAGGTGCCAGCTTCGCATCTCTTTTTTGCCTCCAACCAGCTGTGTGCTTGGGAGGGCTGTATTCTCTCTAGGAATTCCTTCCCTCCTCTGCACACAGGTGGATGGGAACAGAGCAGGGCTCCGTGCATTTCATGCAGCAACAACAGAACCCCCATTTCAAGCAAAATCTTATGCAGAGAGGCAACATAAAGCATGAAACAGTAGAAATGTTTCAGTTGAAAACGGAACAGGGGTTGAGAGACACTCCACAGCCCCCTCACCGGGCAGCTCCCCAGCATCCCTTGCTCTGCAGGCTTTGGTTTGAAAACTTCAGGCATGGATCATCTTGCTGGTCCTTTTGAACTCTGAAATTTTGCGACTTCTATCCTTTCATTAATGCACGGTTTCCCCTTCTCCAGAGGGACCCTGAGCTGCCTGCTCACTGAGCTCCTGCTTTCCAACACTCAGTTTTGTCTCTCGCTTTTCTGAAACCTAAAGATGGGATTCTTTCTTTGAACAGACTAGAAAGAAGTTCTTTAACAACTTGGAACCAGCATCTATTCCTGAGGACCCACCTCTCTTTTTTCCCCTTTGGAGAAACAAGAAGATACTGATAGGAACTCTTTCCCATGTTTTCATAGTAATCATAGTACTATGGGGGGGCAGAGGGACAAGCTGACTCCCCACTGAACACAGAGCCCAATGGGGGCTCGATCCCATGACCCTGAGATCAAGACCTGAGCCGAGATCAAGACCTGAGCCGAAATCAAGAGTCAGGCACTTAACCAACTGAGCCACCCAGGCGCCCCACATGAGTCATTTTAAAGCCTTCCCTCAGTTTAAGAATATGGAAAAGGGTGAGAGAAGGTGAGACCATCCCCCTTCACCTATTAGATGGTTCCCAGATACCACTCAAAGAAAGATCCTGGGGCTCAGTGAGGTGCCTTACAGAGGCTGTAACAGAGCGGGGAGAATGGCGCCACCCAGCTCCTACCCCCGGAACTACACACAGCATCCTAGCATCCACCCTGAGCTTTGAACTGTGTCTGTGAGCATCTGTGCTTTATCTCCGTTTATTTTGTGCATCTTGGCAAGATGTGTCCTTAGGTATAAGAAAAGACTAAGGAGGTTATTTTTTGGTCTGTGAATGCTCAAAATATTTTCCATATGAATGAATGGTACTTGCTTCTCTGCTTTACATCATTTTGGCTTACAGACGTTTTTGTAGGAACGCTCTACTTTCAAATGGTAGAGAACCTTGTACTGGGGAAACAGAGTGTCCCTGAGTGCCTGGACAGTATCCAGGAAGATGAATGGAAAGGGAACAGTAAAGAGGGGAGGAACAGTTCTGAGAGAGAGTAGACCTAGAATGGAGGGAGTATTTTCCCAAGAGACTGAATGTACCCGACGGGGCTGTTTTAGATGGGAAGAAACTGAGTTTATATTCTCCCCACCACCCATTACCCATTACTGTCTCCAACAGCTGGAACGAGGAAGGCTCTGGGGCAAGATGAGATCACCTACAGAGAAGAAATTAAGTTATCATTTTTGTGCTTCTGAGTTGGTGTGTAAATTCCAATTCCGCTACATAAACAACAGCAAGAACAAGATATAAAGAGGGAATTTTACAAAAGGGAGGTGAACGGTGGACATTCTTAGCTGGCATGGTCAGGGCGGGTCTTACTGATATGGTGACATTTTAGCGATGACCTAAAGGATAAGAAGGAGTCAGACACACAAAGAACCTAGAAAAAAAGATTCCTGGCAAAGAGAACAACATGCAGAATGGCCCTGGGGTGGGGAGGTGCTTGGCATGAGCAGTGGGAGATGGAGAAGAAGGCCATGGATGAGATTAGAGGTGGAAGGAAGGAGCGGATCATTTCAGTACCCATAACTACGGTGGAAAGTCATTGCGGGCTTTCAGTGGGGCAATGATAGAATCCAATTCGTATTGTTTGAAAAGATCACTCTAGTGATGTGTAGATAATACTGTAGAGGAACAAGAGTAGAGCAGAGGGTCTGCAGGAAGCTCTGGGCATACCCCATGTATGAGATGTTGGGGGCTCTGACTAGGGCAGGAGAGAGAGGGAGAGACATGGATGGATTTGCAAATACTTTGGAGGGAGACTCACCCAGATTTGCTGATTGCTGGTGGATTGGATTTAGAGGGGAAGAAGAGGAAGCGATGAAGAATGAGTCCCAGGTTTTTGGCTTGAGCAGCTGGGTAGAAGCTATTGTCATTTATTGAGATGACAAATACTGGTTGCAGAGATATTAAAAATATGGCTGCAAATTGTTACCTTCCTGCCCCAAGAGGTGGGTTCTGTGTCGTCTCCTCTTGAATGTCATGACTGCATGGGCCAATAATGTACAGAAGTGACTGTGATCCAAGGCCAGGCCATAAAAGACTAGGAAGTCTTCCTCTTCTTAACTGGTGCATGTACTCTTGGGTCCCTGGGATGTCACTATTCCAGTTACTATCACTGCAAAACAAGCTACACAGAATTTTCCTGATGTCTAGCAACCATTTATTATGCTCATGGATTTTGAAGACCAGTGAAGAATGCCCAGATTGCTCATCTCCACTTGGCCACACTGGTGACTCGAAGGTGGGGGGCTGGACTGATCCGAAGCTTCTCTCACAGGGCTGGCACCTGGGCTGGGAAGACTTGAACGGCTGGGGACTGCAGCAGCTGGAGGCCTTTGGGCATCTTTAACTGTCTGTAGCGTCTCTGCCTATTCTCTCCAGCTTGACAGCTTCAGGGTCACCAGGCTTGCATGTTTCAGCCCAGGACTCCAAGGCTGAGAGAGTGAGCCAGGTGGAAACGGTACCACCTTTTCTAACCTAGCCCCAGATGTCACACTGCATCACTTCCATTCATTGGAAGCAAAGTACTAAAGCTAGTAGCCCATATCAAGGGGAGGGAATTAGACTTGACCTTTTGTGCAGTTTATGCAAGAGGTATGGCCATGGGAGGAGTTTGCCTACCTTAAGACCACCGTGCTGGACAGGCCATGTCGGGACACTCCGTCAACAACAGCCCAGTGGAACCCAGCCTTCCAGCAATCCCCACACAGCCCGGGCATGCGAGTGGATCCCCCAGAAGAGCCCATCTGCCAAGCGAACGTCACCTAGTGACCACCATCGAAGCCACATGGAAGAGAAGAGTCACTCAGCTGAGTCCCGCGGGAACTCCTGAGCCATGAAATTATAAGGTCTGGTCAAAGGATAGCTGTTTTCACTCTTAAGTTTGTGCGTAGTTTGGGACACAGCAGTGGATAGCCGTAGCACTCAGGAGGAGAATCTATTTTTGGACTCCGAGGATGGTGGGGGAGAGAGAATCAAGAGTCTGCTAGGAAATCTCAAGGAGGTGGTTAGAGAAGTCAGCCGGAGCCGAGGGAGAGGCTGCCAGGAGCCGCGGCATCGTCAGTTGACCGCGTCAGGGCAGCCGCCTTGGAGGCGCTGACTTAACACACCCAGGAGAACATGCTTCTGGTTCCGCCGCCCCGTCTTCGCCGCACATGCCCAGCACGTACTCAACCGCTCTGCGCGGGCGGCGGGGTGTCCTGTGCCCGTGGGAACCGATTTTGGCCAGCACGAGGGCATTCGGCAGAGCCTCTCCCCACACCTTCCCTCTAAGGCTAAAGTAACCTTATAAAGGAGGCCCAGTGTGAGGCTGGAACCCCCGCCCCACCTCAGTATGATCTTCATGAAGTAGAGAAGATGACTATTTACATTGTGAGTGTTACATTCAAGGTATTATGGGATAATACCTTGAAAAGAACAATGTTCTAAAATAACACGTAATTTCTAAACAATAGTTAAAAACTCCAGGATTCAGGTGACCTCCCCAGCCCCCCACCTCTCCCCTTACATAAACAATCAGGAAGCCTGGGTTTGTTTATTTGTTTTTAACTCAAAACATCCAGAAAAAAAATCCTTTTCTTTTTTTTGACTCCTGAATGGTATCCACATCCCTCCCTACTCTCTGTCAGAAGTTTTTTTTTTTTCAGTTGTGATTGACAAATCTGAAAAGATCCCCCTTGCACCAGAGACCCTGTTTAGGAATGAGAAGGAATGAAGGCCCTGCTGGGTCCTTCTGTCTGTCTTCTTGTTTTTCACGCAGTCAACCCAGAAAGAGAGGAAGGAAAATTAAAGATTGGGAAAGGCCACGAATGCAAAACAGCAAACAGACATGCTGAAATAAAAATCCAGGGTCACTGACCTTTCCAAGTTGGGTC
Organism: Phoca vitulina; assembly: GCF_004348235.1. Taxonomy (NCBI): domain Eukaryota; kingdom Metazoa; phylum Chordata; class Mammalia; order Carnivora; family Phocidae; genus Phoca; species Phoca vitulina. The sequence continues at coordinate 28,332,988 of NW_022589721.1, forward strand.
CTCAATGGCGAGGGAACACGGAGGGCACTGCTTTGTTGAAATTTGGCCTCTGGGGAGTAACCTGCCATCATCTGCCTTCACCACCAGACCCTCCCTCCCCGCCCCCCACGAAAGAATTTGTCTTACCCAAAAACAAGATAATAAGGCCATAATCGTTATTTTTCCAGAGCTAAGGAAAACATCTTAAAGCTATTATTGGTATTTGGGGGGAAAGGGAGATTTGGCTGGGGCCTCAAAGAGTGGAGGTGTATGCTAATTACATGTTTTCAGTTCAGTTCTCCAGATCCTAAACACAGCCTGCTCCCTGGCAGAAACATCACAGAGGTCTACAGAGGCTGCTTTGAGGCTTTCAGAGGCTCAGAGAGAGCCCTTCGGAGCCCAGGTACGATGATCACTGACTTTTGTCCTGGCCCCACGGTAATGGAGCCACTCAGAGCCTTTCTTCTACAGAAGTGAGAGGTGGGGACGGCAGACAGCAGGACAAGGACAGCCTAGCAGGCTGACGGGAAGCCACGGGAGGCTCTGACTGGTGCTGGGCGAGCCAGATCTGAACCTCAGAGAGGGCTGCTCACAAATGAGCTCATCCCTAGTGTGGTGCCTTTCACCCAATGGCCACTGACTGTTTGGGATGTTTTGAAGTAAGACAAATATATCTCCCAGCAGCTTGGAATAGAGGAGCTCATGGTACAAAGACCAGAGTGACAAACCACAAAGTTGAAAGCTGCTCCTGCTGATCTGGCAAAAGGGAGGGTGGGGAGGTCCAGGGGAAAAGAAGACCCTGAGCTTTAAAGATGCTGTCAGGGAGCGTGACCTTCCTACACCACTGATCACCAAGGCCGGGAGCTGGAGTTAGAAGCCACCTTGGAGGCAGGCGGGGCAAGGTGGCTGCAGGGCGAGTGCAAGTCTTCTCAGGGCTGGAGATGCTGGACTCCCATCCTGCCTGTCTCCGCTGGACGTCTCTTACAAAAGACAACGTCGCCCCCCAGGCAGGCACTCTGCGCCATATTTCCAGAGCTCCGAAGGAATTTTATCCTCATCCTGCTGCTCTTCAGACAGGTCAAGTGCCTGCAGCCTCCTCACTCCCCCTCCCCACGTTCTCTTTAGATAATCACTATGCTGTAGCTCCAAGGTTGGCTTGGAAGCTTGAGCTGCTGACCTTGTTTGCACTGCCTTCATGTGCAAACGCCCTCGGGTCCTTCAGGAGACTGCGCTAGCCCACTTCCCCTCGGGCTCTGCACTTTAGGCAAGTATGATCCCCCTCTTTTTAACACTTAGCCACTCATCTGTCAAATGAGGGATGGACTGGCTGGCCCTTGAAGGGGTTCAGGACAGCCCCCCACATGTGCCCATTTGGCATGCAAATTATTCTGAGCTGAAGGCAATCAAGAGCCTGTGGACCCAAGAGAAGCTTTGGCCCTCCCTTAACTATGTAGAAGAATCTAAACTAGAGGTATGTGTGTGTGTGTGTGTGGGGGGGTCTTTCCCAGAATGAGGGCTATTAGCAGAGATAAATGTTATCTGTGTGACCCTTCTCATCTCATTACCAAACATCTGCTCTTCTTCGTGTCACCCATGAAGTGCATTCCTTTCCTTTGAAGTCCCAGACCACTGCCCCCTTTTCCTTAGTTCAGGACGACATACCTACCTCATGTTGCCTAATCTCCGTGTCTGTGTGGATTGCCAGTACTTATGCTATTAAATTTTATTTTCTCCTGTTAAAGTCTGTCTCGTGTCAATTTGATTCTTAGTCCAGGTAGAAGGACCCTTGAGGGGACAGGAATTCTTGTTCCCGATACCCTCTGGTGCCTTACATCTCCCATGCCCCAGGGACAGCCCATCTGGGCGCCACCATCAGAAACTGGATATTGGGCTGATGGCTCCCAGACCATGTGGCTCCTCTGATGCCAATAGGGTTGGTGTGAAGCAAATTAAACTGATTCTTCTAGAAGGGCTCAGAGCAAATGAAGGCACGTTGTAGAGGAGATGGGAACTCATCCCTCAGGAGCCAAAGGCTCCAGATGCAGAGAGAGCTGGATCTGTATGAGTTTCCCCTCGCTGCTAGAGCAAATTACCACAGACTTAGGGGCTTAAAATAACACTTATCATCTTCTAGTTCTGGAGGGCTCGAGGTCTGACAGGGGTCTCGCTGGGCTGAGATCAAGGCATTGGCAGGCCACCTTCCTTCTCAAGGCTCACGGGAGAGTTGTGTTCTCCGGTTGCTGCTTCCTTTCTTGCTCCCCTTGGCTTACAGCTTCTTCTTCACATTCAAAGCCAGCAGCGTAGCCTCACCCAGTCTCCTTCTGACTCTGACCATCCCTCCTGGGCCTCCCTCTCCCACTCTCAAGGACACTTGGGATTGCATGGAGCCCACACAGATAATCCAGGATACTTTCCTTCCTTGAAGGTATGCTGGTTAGCAATCTTAACTATCTGCAATCTTAATTCCCCTTGCTGAGTAATGTGTCCATTTACAGATTCTGGGGGATTTGGACATCAGCATGTTTGAGAGGCCATTATTATTTTTTTATATTTATTTATTTATTTGAGAGAGAGAGAGTGGTGGGGGGAGGGGCAGAGTGAGAGGGAAAGAGAATCTCAAGCAGATTCCCCACTGAGCACAGAGCCCAACACAGGGCTCCATCCCAGGACCCTGAGATCATGACATGAGCCAATATCAAGAGTTGGACGCTTAATGACTGAGCCACCCAGGTGCTCTAGGAGGCCATTATTTTACCGATCATGAGATCGATACTATGGCTCTTAGATGAGACAAGAAAAGGCCCAGGCCTGTGGCCTCCTCTGTGGCCACTGACCCCATAAGTGGGATGAGGTCTCCTGCTATTAGCTCCATAGCTCCTCCCTTGCCCATCATGGAGCCCTGAAGAGTTTAACTACTTGTTGAATAGCTGTTCTCTTTCTTACATTGTAACTTCTGTGAGGCAGGAAATAGTGTCTGCCTTCTTCAATCTGCCACACCCTAAACAGTGTATTAGTCAGCATTTCCTGTCAACAAACACCTCCCCACCACCAAACCTCAGTGAGTTACAATGTTTTATTCAATGCTGCAGACTGAATTCAGGTCTGTTCCAAGCGTTTTCACATTCAAAGACCCAGGCAATGGTGAGGATGTGTAATTCTCTTACGGGGAAAAAGCAAATAATAGAGAATAATAGTACATTCTGTCCTACTTGGAATCTATCAAAAGTATTACTTACCAAATAGATGAATAGATGAGCTACATCGGTAAAAAAAAAAAAGGCAAGAACCAAGAATGACTAGGAAGTTCCTATATATTACCACCTCTTTTAATCTTTATAACAAGTTTGCCAGAAGGTCTTATAATTTCTATCTTCAGATGAAGCATCTATTGGTTGAGAACCTCCTCTGGAGCTTTGTGAGTGTGATCTGAAACCTGCCCCCATATGTAGAGGACAGGGAGAGACAGAAGAAAGACATGGGGCATTCTAGTTGGGGAGGCAGTGGGTCAAATAAGCAAGAGAACTTACTTATGAGGCTTGTCTTGGGCACCGCAAGATGAGTAGATCTCTGCATCAGCTGGCCAATTCTTAAAAGTTTATATAGAGGCTTGGGTTGTCACATAGACCATCCAGAAGGTCTCAACACCGCATCACTATCTCAAGGCTGTGTCCTTGGGGCAGCTTCTGGGAGTGGGGGAGGCAGGTGGAAATGTACATTCCAAGGACAAGGGAAGGGATGAGGAGCCTCCCATTGTTGGGGTCCAACTTATGGGTCAACTGGTGGACATGTGCTTTTAGTGATCTCCCCCAACAGCACCTTTGTGCTGGAGTAAGAATTAAATCTGGTTCTCTCTGGTCCTATCACCCTGCCCTTCATCTGACCTATTTCCCTTGAATAATTATTTGGAGAATAGGGCATGCTAAAATGTCATCTTAAAGGATTGACATTTAGTATATGAGCATAAATTATTATTAGTGGGGGAAGTTTGATTAATATGAATATGTACTGTGAAGACAATAAGGATCTGATATATAGAAGCTTTACATCCTGTCTTACAAACATGAAGCTGTGTTTGTAGCAGGAGCTTGAATCCAGCTTTCTCATCCGTTCAGATCCTTTTCCACTCTGTCTCTCTGGGCCAAAGCTTCTTTTCCCTATAGCAACATGGAGTAGTTGACAGGTAACTGGTGAAAATTGCATTTGCTTTTTACTGTCTACCAGGATATGAGAGTCAACGATGCAGTAATCCAATTGTCGGGTGCCAATTTCATTTGAAATAATTGCTGATAAAATCGAAAAGAAAACTTCAGCAAATCTGAAAACAGATTATGGCAGAACTCAGTGGCACAATGGGCTGATATTAAATATTGTTTCAGTACTTAGGATCAGACTTCATATTGAATCTAGATGAACACTGGGTCATGGGATTTGGATAAAAGCCAGGCAAAGTCAAGCTTCCCATCATTCATGGTACTTGGATTCTGAGTGGGAGCTGATTTCCTAAAGCCACTGCCCTCACCTGAGTCCACAGTGATGACAGATTTGAATTCAAGAATAGCATTGTCTGAAATTAGAGTAATCTTAACGAATATTCCTCCTATATACCCATGCCATCTCACATAAGCCTCACATCCCAGGAAGAGGGTATTTCTTCCCTAATATAACAGAGGAAGAATTTGATTCTGGCCCAACTTCACACAGATACTGAGGGACAGAGCGAGGATTGAAACCTAGGTGGTTTGTCCAAGGGCTGTGATCATCCCACTGGACCACATTGCCTCTTAATCTGTCCAGAACGGTGGTAGCCATATCATATAATTGAGGGTCAAAATCTACCTTGGATAATCCTATTTAGCTTTCTATGCTGATTAGTTTAATTATATTACTGCCATAGTCCACTTCATAAATGCTGCACAGAAAAAGCTGAATGTAATTAAAATAACCAACTATTCAAACAGATGTGCATCTGCAAAGCTGAGTACAAATTGAATTTTTAAGCAACATATTGTGTTTTATATGCAAAAACATCTCCATTAATTTGTTCATTCAACAAACATTTATTAGTGCCTTGATGCCAGCAGGCACTATAATAGACCCTGGAAACAGAGATGAATGTGACCCAGCATCTGTTTCGAGAAGCAGAGACCCCAGTGAGGAGTGACAGACCAAGGAAATCAATTAAGATGAAGCTCTCCCGCTGCCTAGACCATCCCTCTCCAGGGGTTCCCGTCTCTGAGCCACCTGCAGCCCTCTCCCCATCTCTGTCATTATCCCATCAGTCTGAGCTGTCCCAGGATGGTGCTGTGTTCTCTTCCCCACTACGAGGGTCCAGGCTGACTGTGCGTTAGAACTGGCTTCCCTCCTCGTGTAACTCACGTGCCAGCCACGGTCTCCTGCCCCTGACACACACACATACGGTAGTGTCAGCCACATTCTGATCCTTCCCCGGCCCATGGAGATCCCACACTTGCCTGTGTGATTTCTGCGAAGTCCAAGAGCCTCCCTTCCGTGGAGCTTCTTCAGCCTCTTAGGTCTCTTGCTGTGTGTGCTGTTTCTGTCCTATGCCATGCTGAGCCCAATGTGACAGCAAGCTCGTTCCGCATTTCTATGAGGCATCCACACCCACACGCACGCGCGTTCCTCTCACAATAGGCATTTATGAGTTTGATAAACCTTAATGAAGATTTGGCAGCTGCAGGAAGGGATGGGCTCACACATCACATGGCTTCCTGTGGACTAAGGTCAACACACAGAGGGAGCTCCCCATCCCTTCTCTTCCCATCCCCAGGCTCAAGTTCAAGTTCAGTTTAGAAACGTCTCCCAAACAGCGGCCACCCCCTTGGCCTCGGAGTTCCCGTAGTGTTGTCTGCCCTCAGGAGAACAGACCAGGGAAGAACCCTAGAGGCCCAGCAGGTGGATGGGTTAGCGGCTGCATGGGCAGGGAATTCCAGAGTCCCATGCACCCCAAACCCAGTCTGGCAGGGGCTGCGGAGGATCCCAGTGGGATGTGGCCCAGACTGCTCTCGGCTAGGGCAGTACTATTGCTATCATTGTCTTGTCTCCATCCTTATGGGTGAGGAAACTCATGGCACAGGTTAAGTAACTCGCCCAAGGTCAAAGGGCTAAAAAGAGGCAGAGGCAGGATTGGAACTCAGGCAGCGTGGCTCCTAAGATTCTTAGCCATTATGCTGTACTGACTCCCAAAGACAGAGTCCCTTGCCTCCTGAAGCTCAAGGCTCAAGATAATCGTGTGTGTGTGTGTGTGTGTGTGTTAAGTAATTACTGTTCTGAGTTCTGCGGGCGCCATACGCTAGGAGAGATGAAAGCCCAAGGACTGGGGTTGCCCAGAGGAAATACTCCCTGACCTGACTGCCCTTGGGGGAGACAGGCTGGGCAGGAGGAGGTCAGAGAATGCTTCCCTGGGGACATGACGTGGAGACTGAGCTCTGGGTGATGAAGAATAACACATGCAAAGGCTCAGAGGCATGAGAGCATAATGCTGTTTTCCGAGAATATAATAAAAACCATTATTTATATTTATTGAGCTAATTACAATTCAGCCTTCACTACAGCCTGTCAAGCAAGTGCTGCCGCTAACCCCAGACTGAGGAAAGATGAAACCAAAGTTGAGGATCAGAGCTGTCAGACCAGCTAGTAATAGGGTCACTCTAGGTCACCCAGCTAGTGAAGGGAGAAGCTCTGTTTCTAACCCCTTCGCAGTGCTGCCTCCAACGAGTTGAGAAATGTTTGTTGAACTGGGTTAGTTGACTGAGGGGGAGCAGCAGCTAGGGACCCACCCACTAAGGGAGGCCCCTCCCAAACGTGCCCCCCCAAATCCCTCTTAAGGGCAGTCTTCTGGCTCAGGACCAGGCCACCCACCAAAGTGGGGAATGTCTTTGAAATGTCAGCTTCCATCTGAACAATTCAAAGTTTGCACACTAGACCAAGGTATCTCGCTGTTTTTTTTTAAGTTAATAATATTGTTAGATTGGTTACTGTTGAACACAATCCTACCCGGGCAGGACACAGATGTGTTTTGCTGTGTCCTGCCCAGCACACTGTTGAGTACCCCAGTTGGGAGCACCAGTATGAGTGATGGAGGCCACTGAGGATATGGGGCTGCTTGATCAGATTTCCCTTCTAATTAACTCTCATTTTTTTGTCTTAGATTATCTACACTGATCAGATTAGCATACTTCCTTTGCTTTGAGGGGTGTATGCTGACTGGATGCCACTGGCAGAAGCTCTTTTATTCTTCAGCCCTGTATGAGCCACCCTAATGATCTGTGTGGGATGAACATTTCAGAATCAAGCTTTTGTTGGAGCTCCTTGTGTTTTTTTGGATCTATCCCTTATCACTTTACCAACAGATGGGAAAGAAGCCTAAGGCAGCTGGACTGGGGGCCTAGGAGCCTGAGTCCCCTCCTGTCTCCTGATGTGCCCAGTACCGTCAACTCCAGGCCATGTCCCCCGTGCCCTATTTTGATCCACTGCCTTCACCTGGAGGCTGAGATGTTTTCACTTAAAAACTTGGCTCTCCAGGGACACCTGGGTGGCTCAGTCGGTTAAGCGTCTACCTTCGGCTCAGGTCATGATCCTGGAGTCCTGGTATCGAGCCCCGCATGGGACTCCCTGCTCAGCAGGGAGTCTGCTTCTCCCTCTGCTCCTCCCCCTGCTCATGCTCTCTCTCTTTCTTTTTTCCTCTCTCTCTCAAATAGATAAATAAAATCTTTAAAAAAATAAAACCTTGAATCTCCAATGTTGTTTCTCCTCCTGTGTCTTAGCATCCATTCTGTCCCCTTGGTTCCTATGCAAGGACACCCTGCCTGCTTTCTTTGATCCTTCCAGGAAGAGCATCTGGGGCAAATGGTTTCAAAGATGGCCCCCACCCACCCCTCCCCTCCCTGTATGTGCACACATCTTCCCACATCAAGAGGTGCAGTTTACCGCCCATCTTCCTGAATCTGCTTGGCCTGAGTGACTTGTTTGGGTAATAGGATGCAGCACAAGTGATATTCTGGAACTTCTGTGGCTAGATTCTAAGAAGCCTTTAAGCTCCACTTGGAGCTCTTTAGGAAGCTCATTCTTGGCACGCTCACTGTTGAAATGAGCCACTCTGATGGAGAGGCTGAAGCCAAGTGGAGAAGGCACGTGTCAATGCTCCACTTGTCAGCCCCAGATGAGATGCCGGCCAACAGCCGCCATCGACTGATAGTCACATGAGTGAGCTGTCCTGGACGTCCAGCCTTCAGGGGACTTCCGCCCCAGCTGACATCTGACTATGCCCACAGGAGAGACCCCTAGCCAGACCTGTACAGCAGAGCCTGGCCCATCCACAGAGTCATGAAATAAAATGATAAGTCTGGGGTCGTTTTCTATATAGCAAAGCTTCTGGAACAGCGTTGTAACCAGCCACCTTGTCCGAGGCAGCTAGACTAAAGTTCATGTGTTATCTGACGCTACTCACGCAATCCCAGGCAGAGGGGCTGGAAAGGAACTAAGTCTTGTGTTAGCACAATTGTTTTGCATGCAGTCCTTCCACAGGGCTGGGGGACATCTGGGGCATCTGGGGGGCCATGCTGCACACTGCAGTAGTGTAGTAACTCAGGAAAATGCTTATAGATCCATCGAGTGTAAAAAAGCAACAAAGATTGTGTGCATACAGCCTGGCGTCCAAGACGTGATGAAGGGCAGGGTACTCTGATGTGCGCCGTCCTCTATCAAGGAGGAGGCCATACTAATTGGAGTGGTCAGATTCCAGGCTGCTGATTTAGTGCACCCCAAAGTCAGGGCATGGGTGTCACCCTCTCCCCCACTCCCTTCCTTACTGATTGGGATTTTGTTGCCCTCTCTCTTACACCCACAGCAGACGTACTAAGAGGCTCTCTTTCTTTGACTTCTAGGTGATGGTCAAAGAGCGATAAGACTGGAAATCTGGCTTGGGGATGAAGTGGTAGAAGACCTCTTAGGCCCCCACTTGAGGCCACTGGCCTAGCTCTGCTTTCCAGAGTGCTCCTTTGGGGGTTGGTGTCCAGGTCAGCTGGCAATAAAATATTATACTAATTTCTGCCTTACACTATTTCTTATGTACATATCTTCCTATGGCCCTCACTGGTAAAGAAGCCTATGGCTGGCCTAGATTCAGATGTCCCTGCATTCCTTGGCCATTATGTCATCTTGATGCCACTGAATAACACCCAAATCCAACCTTTATTCCTTTATTCAATGTGTGTTTATTGAGCACCTACTATGTGACTGGCACTGGGAATAATACATCAGAGAACCGAAAAGATTGCTGACCTCATTCTGGAGGGAGAAGAAAGGCACTCAAGGGCAAAACAGAAATGTAAACCATATACCATAGGGTGAAAAGTCCTGGCAGGTGTGAATGACTTCTGCCTGTGGAAATGCCAGGGGGCAGGAGAGCGCTGACTCCAGAGATCATGGCCGCCTGCAGTGAGCCGGGGTGAGAGCCGCCAGAGCAGTCTGGAGACCCACAGCAACCCACCTATAGTCCAGAGATGGGTCGTGAGAAGTGGTCCATTCTGGATTTATTTTGAAGGTAAAAGGAGCTTGAGTTTTTGTTGGCTTGGGTGTGGCATAGGAGAGAAAAAGCCTTTCAGCCTTGCAACAGGCTGAAATGAAATGAAATGCGGAAAATCACAGGAGGTACAGTTTTGGAAGGCAATTCCCTTGAGCCTCTTAGTAAATATGGTAATAATTACTTACATGAGTACTGTTTGGAATTGGAACTGGACTCTGCCCCTTACTAATGGAAGAAGCACAATTAAATCATTTCACCCCTTGACCCTCAGTTTCCTCATCTGTACAATGGGAATCATAGTAACCACCTTACAGGTTTGGTATATGGATCTGCCATAATGGGGTTAAGTACCTTGCATGGTGCCTGACGCATAGCAGGTGCTCGATTGATGTTAGCTGAATGTGTGCTTGAATGGGTGATACGGGTGCACATGGTTAGTAGCAAAGCCCAGAATTATGTATACTACATGTTCACTCATTTATTTATTTTTTTTAGTATGCATTCAAAAACATAGGGGATTTGTAGTAAGCTTTGATTCCTAGTTCATCCAATATTCCACCCAAAGGTGCAGAACTTTGATGGTAGATTTTAAACCTATAAGGAAATGGAAAGCTGGTTGGTGAATTTCTTGCCCTGTCTCATTTGGCAACAGGCCATGAAGACAAGGCAATAATTGTTCTTATTTCTTCTCTAGTGCTCCAGACAGACAAAGCAGGTAGTTGGAATAAACTGTTTAAACTCCTCTTTCCATTGGCATCCAAGGGAATTTGCAGCTGGCCCGGTTTGTTACCGAGTAATGAGATGGATTAAATGATCTATTCAAACATAATAGTTACTTCCTTGATGGCTAGAGCCCTGTGTTAGCTTTTTCCTGTATCTTACACAGCAGCAAACCTGTGTAGGTAAAGCAGGCGCTTAACACCTAAGCTGGTGGAATTTTGATTATTCAGCAAACGTGTGTCAGAGAACAGCACCAAGCCTCAAGTCATGGCTCACAACACCACCTTCCAGGTGGTAGAAGTGATGATGCTTTTGCTGATTGTGAACATGAAGTGGGCACCTACTGTGTGTCAGACCCCACAGGAGACCTGATGAGCTTACCTCTGATCTGCCCAGCAATCCAATGGAGTATGATTATCCCTATTTTAAGATGAAGACCCTGAGGCCATGGGAGCGAAATGATTTATCCAAGGTCCCACCACTGCTATGAAGAAAAGTTCGGATTTGAACCCGTATCTGCCCAGGACTTTTTATCACACCATGAAAAGGAAAGCCTATTCCCACTTGAATAAATATTTCTCTATCAGCTACCTGAGCACAGTGGAACCAGATTCAAATTCCATGTTTCTCAACCAGCAAGTCTAGATTTAACTCAGCTCAATTGACTTCACTGTTTGAGCAGCCAGAGGGCATCAGGTGCTGTTCTCTGCGCTGTGCTGAGTGAGGAAGACCTCCCCTCCCCACCATGGCTGTTCTGTTGTCTAGATGAGTGGGGACCCTAGAGTGGCCCTGAGTCTGTGGGTGCTTTGTTGGCTCCAGGCAAGGGTGCCAGCAGTGCCCCAGGCTCCACATCACCAGAATGTTGAGATGTTTTGATATTTGGGGGATATGGAGACGGGGTGGAAAAATGAGAGGATCAAAGGAAGGGAAGAAGGGAGGAAAATGTGAGTTACCCCTACCAGGAAATTTCTGCTCAATTTAAAACAAAGTCTTAGAAAGAATGGAACCAGCATGGTGAAATCTCAGAGAACAGTTAGTGGGGAGGTGGAGAAGACAGTATTTGGGGATTTGAGACATATTCCAGAGACAACTAAACTTCTCTAATGAGGACTCTGCCTATTTTAGGAATTTCTTTGCAATCAAGCATTATAGAGGGAAAAAAGAGGGGTCAGGTGCATTATGGGAAAAGCACTTTGTATTAGAAAAATAATGGTGTTGATATCCTTTCAACAGATCTTTAAGTATAATGTGTCCCTTTGCTTAATTAATTGCAGACTGAAGAGAACTTACTCTGTGAAGAGATTTTGTTCTATTGACACTACCATCTGATGAAATATAAATTATTTTAGACTATTTCAGAAAATGTCTTGCATGTAGATTCTGATTACACAGACATTAAAATAAGCATGGATGATCTGGCTATATCTTTCCTTCCCCCAAATTTCACCTATTTCAACTATGGATCTTCGATCAATTGTTTTGTGTCTGTACCTGTTAGCACAAAATTCCATTTCAGCGTAAAATTATGTTGTGTGAGAAAAAAGCAGTTTTTAGATATTATGAGAAAACATTTAAAAAAGGAGCATGGGTATGAAAATAATGCCCCCAATGGAATCACCATGATTGGTTTTCGTCAATGATTCATAATGAGATCAGAAAAAAAGAGAAATATTCAAAGGCATCTATTTGAGTGGATTTAATCAAATAAGATCACAGACTGCTGGAAGTAGAAAGATCTCAGAAATAACCTAGCTTTATTCTGTGCTTGTGAAGATGAACCAATTAAGCAAGGCTATGACTAGTGGGGAAATCTCGGGCTTTGGAAGAGAAGATCTTTGTCTACCTCATCTCTGTCCCTGGTCTTCTCTAAGAGTCAAAATGCTCAGGCCTCCATCTCCCCATCTGTAGAATGAGGACACAGGACAAAGTGATCCCCCTCTAGCTGTCACTTCCCTGACCACCTGATCTCAGTGGGTCACCCACTGTTCTTCATTCAGAGCACTTATCACATGTGTAATTTCCATCTTGGTGTGTGAGCTTATTGGTGTAAGATGTGTCTTCCCCAGACGAGGAGCAGAGACCATAGCTCCCTGAGGCTGAGGCCATGCCCCTGGTGCTCCGCGGTGCCTGGCAAAGGGACCCAATGATTTGCTGAATGGATGAAACATACTCTGATCATCATGGAGGTAGACACTATCACCTGAATTTCCCGAATATCAGTTATAGGAGAAAAAACAAAAACAGAAACAAGATTTGGGCTCATACGGATTTCAGTTTTATTAAAATGGATGTAGATTTCATTTTTTTTTAAATTATTGGCTTTCTAGACCTGACATGTAACAAACTGTTAAGTAATTTAACACACTTTCAAACTTTTAGCTGATAAAACCCAGAAATTTGATGCTTCTCATGAGTACAGGAAATGAATGCCCTGTATTTGAAGCTTTCCCCACCTCCACTTCCTTAAAATCATCTAGATAATAGCTATAGGCATTTTTTTTACCTAAATGCTAAAACTAATTATCCACAAGCAGTTTCCCTGAAACTACCACTTCTCAGAACACATCTGTCCAGTATAATATGTGGGATATAATGTATGCAGATGGCTTACATGGCGCATGTTAAACCCAATATTGTTTAACTGATTACGTGGAAAGACTTGCCACAAACTCATGGTGACAACAATGATGGGTCATTTGTTCATCTACTCACCTAACATTTATTGAGCACCTATTGTCCCTGGGCTCCGAGAAAACACAGTCTGGTAGGGGCAATGGATGAGTGTTTGAAGGAGGCCGCCATACACTTGGAGGAGGAAGTCCGAGCTCTGGGAGCCCAGAGGAGGGGTACCTCAACTAGGATGGGCATGCTGTCAAGGTGAGTTCTCCAGTATGAATGGGAGGATCCGGGGAGGGAGGAGGAGGAGGCTGTGGTGAGGGTTGGGGAAGAGGAAAAGTGATCCTTTGGAATATAGAACAAGAGCAGGAGAACGCAGCTGTCCCAGATGCTGGAGCACAAACATGAAACAGATAAGCTGTCATGCAGCCCATTCTCCAGCATGCTTCGGACAGGTAGATGATTTCATCATCAGATGGACGCCTTGACAGGGGAGGTCAGAGTGGGCTCTGAAATGTGATGAGAAGTCATGGCTTATGGAGACCGAAGCTCAAACGATTAATTATATGGACCACAGAAGGCTTACACTGGACCTGGCAAGACCAGGTGTGAACACACACAGTGATGATTCTCAGGGAGAAAGAGTTTCACCGTTTCATTCAATGCCTCCAGTGGCTTAGAAACTGAATGAGCTTTGGCTTCAATTTCTTTATCTGTGAAATGGTAATGACAGTAGCCTTCGGTAGATACTGCCGGAAACACTAATTCCAACGATGCCCCCCAACCCAATCCTAACAGCCCAACATTGTGGCCTCTTCACACCTCCCTTGTCAGAAATGAGTCCCAACTCTTATTTCAGAAAATGTGGCTTCCTCAGAAAAGGTGCTGTTATAACTGAGTGATTATTCAACACTACTTCCAGCTATGAAGAAATAGTGCCTTTCGCTCCTTCAGAATCACGGGGATCAATCTTCTCTCCTTGCTCTCCCTCCCCTCTCGTCCAGTGTTGTCAGGACTTGACGATTGAGCAGGTCCCCAGACTTCTGCAGTAGACTACAGGAGATGCAGGCAAAGAAGAGAGGGAGGCAAGCACAATTTCAGGCCTTTGAAGAGGTAAATCTGTCACACACAAACAAGAAGACATCTACAACTAAACATGGCCAAGGCCCTGATTTTTCCAGCTCAGTTCAGATCACCATAGCCCCAAGCAAACTAGAACCTTCCTGAAAGAAGGGAACACTAATCAAGAGTAGGATTCAGCCTGACAAATGGAGGGAGCCTGAGAACTCAAGAGAACACCCCCTCTCCCTGCCGGCGCCCAGAAGGAAGTCGGTGCATGGGGCAGGAGCATGGCAAACAGGCTGAAGACACTCTGGACAGCCTACTGCTGGACAAAGCTGGGCAAGCTGCCACATCCTCAGGGCCCCTCATCCCTGTAAGATGGGGAAAAAGCATAGAATCTTCTTTACTGAGACATTGTGAGGAGTAAAGGGAGAATTCATGAAAAAGGCCTGAGTTAGAATCGGTGTTCCAGCCATGTGTTAGCTATTGCAATGGTCTGAGCTTTGACAGAGTGGTGAAGGGGGAAAGACCCAGGGTCTAGAGTTAGATTGGCATGGCTTCCAAGGCCTGACTTACTGGTTATGCAAATGGTCCCAGGAAGGCAGTCGTTAATTTTGGAGGATGCTTGGCATGGGGAGCAGATGCAACCCAGCATTTATTAAATGCCTACCATGTGTAAGGCTGTCTGCTTGGTGATTTACATGAGTTCTGTTATTTAAATTCTACCACACTGACATAATTTTCTTCATTACTATTACCTTCATGATGTTGTCATTAAAACTGAGTCTCAAAGAGGTGATGAGGGTCGCCTGAGGACACACCCTGAGGAGCTAAAGAGAAGACATTTGAACCAGATCTGTGTGCCTAGGACACCCATATTTGTTCTGCTACATCCCAGACCTGAGTCCTCTGGCTCCATGATTCTCACAGCTGACTCCTTCATGTCTTAACCATAACCTCTGTAGAGGGGCCTTCCCTGATTATTCCTCCTACGTAAGTTGCCCCTGTCATTCTTCCTCAGGGCCCCAACTCCCTTCCTTCAGAGAACTGGTACAATCGGCAATCGGCAGTCCTACATGTCTTCCTTCACATAACAATAACAACACAAAACTGTTATTTATTGGAAACATTATCCTGATGCTATCCTGAGCACTTTTCTTGTATGATGTCATCATAGCTCACATCAACCTTATGAAGGCAGCAGTTGACATATGCTACTTTATTTCATTGCGTAACAGTGCTGTGAGGGTGACATCCGTATTTTCAGTTTATAGGTAAACTGGAACTGGGACACAGGGAGGTTAAGTGACTTACTTAAGGTCATAAAGCCAGGAAGTAGCATGTCTGTCTCCTGCACCAGACTCTATACTTTATGAGGGCAGCGTCCCTGTTCCAAAGCCTGAAGCAGTAACTGACACATGATTATATACACTGAGTAAACGCCAATCAATACAGAGATGAACACTAAGGAAAAGGAACACAAAAGCATTTTGAACTGGTGAGAAGATGTGCCCTTTGTTCTCAGAAACAGCTGTTCTATCTCTGGCCACACTGATTTACCTAGTGCTTGTCGCGTGTCCAGGCTCTGCTGGGCTGTGATAGTCTGGGGAGCATTGTGTGTGCGTGTGTGTATGTGTGCATGTGATGCTCTGATGGACTGAGGCTATGGGAGGTTGGTTGAATCTGTCCTAGTTCTCCCCCAGGATGTTCTGGTGGACCAGCGAACCATACTTCTTTTGCAGCCCCCACTGGGAGAGGTCAGCCACAGAAGAGCTTTGGGCTTTGAGTGCAAAGAAGGGGAGAGGGAATGAAGGAACATGGGTCAACTGTCAGATCCAGAGGGGAGGATGGAACATGGGTTAACAGAGTCAGAGTCAGAGGGATGCTTGGAGCAAAAGGAAGCCATTGTAGGTTATGGAGCATCTATTCAATGAATTCATGGTACATTCCCCCAAACCCACAGATCTTTGTGACTGGAATGAGAAGAGACTTGAAAAGTAGGCAGGGCCAAATCACGCAGGCCTTTCTTGGCTGAATAAAAGGTTTTAGTCTTCATCAGAACCAACAGCAATGGAGACCACTGCCAGGTTTTCGGAGAAGGAAATGACCAGACTTGCATTGATAAAGATCAGCCTGGGTGCAACACAGATGAGGGACACATTCAAGGCCAGAGGGCGGGAGGCTTCTGTGGAGTAGGTAGAGCAGGGACAGAGAAGGGGGGGGATTTGGGGATATTTGGGAGAGGAGATCAACAGGCACTGCTAACAGAGTCACTGTGGGGCTGAAGGAGAGGGCAGTGGCTTCCAGGTTTCTGGAATGACGGAGAGGACCCTCGATGAGAGAGAACACTGAAAGAGAACAAGATTTGGGGGGCTGGGGGAGAAGAGTAAAATAAAAGCTATTTTTAAAAGATAAGTAACTATTTTATGAAAGGCAAAGAAGCAAATGCAAAATAAGACCACATTAATCTTTTAATCAGAGGCTCGTTTGTTATAAGGGCTCTTAGGCTAATTTGAGGGGCCTGTTATAAGAGCCAACTTGACGTCTTGCAGAAACTATTCAGTGACTTAACTGCTCTGCACACAGCCTCAGATCCTCAGCCAATTTTAAAGATCTGCTTGGAAGCAACTTCCCCAGCATTAAGCACCTACTTGGACCTTACTTGAAGTAAATTGTCCTCATGCCATTAAAACCTGATGGCTTATTCAGTGGAGGTGGCATGATTTCTTTAGAGTGTAATGTTCTATTCCATTCTGTATTTCAGGAAATCTAGAAAATAAATCATTAGCAAAAGAAGTAATTTCTGTAGATTTTTTTTCTTTATCCACTTTACAGAGGAGCCTGTTTGATTTGACGAGAAGCCGAATTTTCTATCAAGGGGGACATGCACTTACTGTAACAATTACCATTCACCAAGCCCCCAATTTATGTGCTGGGGAATTTTTTTTTTTAAGATTTTATTTATTTTTTGACAGAGATAGAGACAGCGAGAGAGGGAACACAAGCAGGGGGAGTGGGAGAGGGAGAAGCAGGCTTCCCGCTGAGCAAGGAGCCCGATGGGGACTCGATCCCAGGACCCTGGGATCATGACCTGAGCTGAAGGCAGATGCTTAATGACTGAACCACCCAGGCACCCCTATGTGATGGGGAATTTATGAACATAATATTAGTTAATTACCCTCAATATTTCCGTAAGGTAGACGCTTACAGTTAAGGAAACCGAGGCTTAGAGAAGTTAAGTCCGTGGTCTTGATTTTTCAGAAGTGAAAGACCCTTTAATGCTAAAAGAGAAAGAAAAGAAAAGTTGTCACTTGTCAGAGGAGTTGACAGGTTGAGCTCCAAAGTCTGTGCTCTTCCCACTATGCCTCTGAGGTACGACCCCAAAGCAAAAGACTCAGAGCAAAACCACGGAGCCTTCTGATCCACACAAGCAAGAAGCATCCCTTGCACATGGCTTAGTTAAACAAACCCTGCTGTACACTTGGCTCCAAATTTGTTAACGCTTAAGTCACTGAGCCCGTCTGTGAAATTCAGTCTCCCAAACTAGTTCTTTCCCAAACTTCCTCCTGGCTTACAGACTTTCAAACACAAAAGATTGGAGGACACCACTTGCATTCACTGAGAAACTGATGTGTGCCTGGAGAAATGTTTGATGCCGGAATTAGTCATCCCATTTCACAGATGAGACAATGAAGGCTCAGAGAAAGGCAGCATATCTTGGCCAAGTCACACATTCAAGCTGGGCAGGGAAGAGGTAGGATTTCATTTCCAGTCTGCTAAATCCTTTGTTGGTGGTCGAGAAGTATTGGCAGAGCTTTGTTTTGTCCATAAGACAAAAAAAAAAAAAAAAAAAATCAAAGCCTTTTCAGGCTATAGAATGCCGAACAATGGATCTCAGTGACTTATGTCAGTGAATGGACCTCTTGATTTTGCTGACTTCATCATTTTCTATCTTTTATCCCTGGACAGACACAGTTTTGCTTTGCTCTCAGCCCCCGAGGGAGAACAGTGTCTCAGACCAATACTGAACACCGAGGAAATCGATGAGCCAAAATTTGCTTACAGAGCTGAGATTATTCTATTTAAGAAACGTTTATAAAGCACATACTATGTGCCTGGTCCTGTTTTAAGCACATTCAAATATTAGAGCTAACTTCATGCTCATAATAATCTGATGAGGTAGGCGCCACTGTAATCCCCTTTCTCTGAGTGAGAAAACAAGCACAGAGACGTCAAGTAGTTCAAGGTCACACAGCTAGAGAGAAGCTGGCTCTGTAGACGATGATCTTAACCACTATACCAAGCAGCCCTCTGCTTGAACTGGGCCCAGGTATTTCTTGGCAGAAGCATGGGGCAGTGGCTTCTGTTCTACCCTTCCTTTTCCCGAGGACAGGGAGCCACCCCTCATGAGCCCTGTCCTATACTTTGTTCACGCTCAGATGCTCAAAACATTGGCTTCTACCGTATCTACCCAAACAGGGTAAAGGAAGAGACATTCCTACCCCCCTCTTATTATTTTATGCCTTTAAACATTCTTGGTGAAGGTTGGTAATATTAGTAATGATAACTGTGGGTACCACCTCTGACAGGGGCTACCAAATGTCCATCGGCCCCTATTTCTTCCTGAGGAACTCCGTGTCTGTAGGGGTATCAACATGTCCAGGTAAAACACTATATTTACCAGCTCTGTCTTGGGCAGATAAGGGTGGTTGTGTGTGATACAATTCTGGCTAATGATACTTAAGCAAGAGCCATGACGTGGGGCTTCTAATAAAACTTAGCGGAGCATGAGAGACGATGGACTCTGAAAAACAAACTGAGGGTTCTAGAGGGGAGGGGGGTGGGGGGATGGGTTAGCCTGGTGATGGGTATTAAAGAGGGCACGTTCTGCATGGAGCACTGGGTGTTATGCACAAACAATGAATCATGGAACACTACATCAAAAACTAATGATGTAATGTATAATGATTAACATAACATAATAATAAAAAAAACAAAAACAAAAACAAAAACCTTAGCGGAGCAGACTCAACGGGTAAGGATCATTTTCCTGTTAGCCCTCCCCCTCCCCACTTTTTCCTGCCTGGAATGAGGTCAGATGCCCAGGGAGGGGTGGAGACATCCCATCCTGACACCCTAACGTGGGTGAAGCAGAAAGATTGAAGGACCCTGGCACACTGAGGACATCTTGGAGCCACCCCACCAGTGCTGGGCAGCCGACTTTGGACTCCACGTGGGGTGAGACCGGGACACATCTTAGTTGGTTGAGTGCTGACAGCTGGGGTTTCTATTCCATGCCCTTGAACCTCTTCTTCTGATCTGCACTGCCTAATACCACAGCCACTAGCCACATGTGGCTAATGAGCACTTGATTTGGGGCTAGTATTTGTGAAGAACTGGTGCTCATGGTATTTAATTTTAAATGAATTTGAATTTTAAAATGGAAGCTGTATAAGGTATTCTTCCATTAAATGCATCTTTATAGGGGCGCCTGGGTGGCTCAGTAGGTTAAGCATCTGCCTTCAGCTCAAGTCATGATCCCAAGATCCTGGGATAGAGCCCCATGTCAGGCTTCTCTCGCTGTCAAACAAATAAATAAATAAATAAATCTTTAAAAAATGCATCTTTATAGTATTGAAAGGACAACATTTTACTTTAACCATTCGCATCTGGATTGAGAAGTGCTGTAGGTGCAAAGTACACACCAGATTTCAAAAACTTAACATAAAAAAAGATTGTAAAATATCTCAATATTATAAAGGCATTGATTACATGCTGAAATATTATTTTGGACATAAGGGGTTAAATAAACTATCTTATTAAAATGAACTTTACCTGTCTCTTTTCACATTGTTTTTTTTTTTTTTTTTTTAAGATTTATTTATTTATTTATTTGAGAGAGAGAGTGAGAGATAGTGATAGAGTATGAGGGAGAGGGAGAATCAGGCTTCCTGCTGAGCAGGGAGCCTGATGCAGGACTTGATCCCAGGGCCCTGGAATCATGACCTGAGCCGAAGGCAGACACTTAGCTGACTGAGTCACCGAGGAAAAAAGGTTTTCACCTTGTTAATGTGGCTGCTAGAAAATTTAAAATTGCACATGCGGCTCCCATCATATTTCTGTGTACTTTACATATACGCCACCCATTCTGCGCTCGCTAAGTGTCAGACTCTGTGCAGAGCACTTTACATACATTTACCTCATGGAGAACTTAAAGGAACTATTTGTGGGGAGCGATACTGTCTTCATTTCGTAAGTGGGCAGAGAGAGGCCAGAAGAGGCTGCTTTACACAGAGCACTCAGTTGATTAGGGGTAGACGCATGGCTGGGTTTGGTTCCTCAGCTGGTGGCTGCAACCATTACGTGCTCAAGGGCAACTTACTGTGTAGAACTGTGCCCAGATCACTGCGGTTGGTACAGCTAAGCTGCCGTAGCTTTGCGGGGCTGCTACCAGTGAGTGTGGCCAGAAAACCTCGAGAGAATCGATTTTCAGGCTACGATTTACCAGAGGAAGCTGGAACTTCCCCCACGTACCCCACGTACCAGCTGCCATCCCAGGCTGGATCGAGTGAATCAAGATTGCGTGAGTATATCTGGTATCTTACCCTCCTCCCCCATTAACAGCAAGCAAAGGATTTCGAGGTGTATATCCAGCCGGTAGAAATCCAGACAGGGTAGTGATGAAGGTTGTGTATGGGGAAGCTAGTGCAATGTTATCCTGAACCCAAAGAACAAAGTCCATAGAGACACTTGGGAAGCCCACGGGTTACTGACAACAGTCCACTTCTGTTTTGAGATGTTTTCTCATGCACTTCAGTGGATGTGAGTAGAGAACCTCAACTTCATGTCCCTTCTTCCTCCACAGACATTTTTGTTAAGATTAGCTCTTCATTTTTTAACTACAGAAAAGCACAAGCAAACACTGGCGTTTTTTATGTGACCTAGATGTGTTTGCTTTGCAGTGGACTCTACGAAATGTCATCACCCCCTTGAGGGTTGATTGGACACTAACTTGACACCTCCCAAAATGCTTTGTTTGATCATTGTGCCGAACTCAGACACGTGCAGGTTTATTGTAACGTATTCCGCTACTGTGGCTGGAAGTGTTTTGTGGGCATCTCTCTGCACACTGACAAGAAAGAGTGGTTTAGGAGATGGCCATGGATCTTTTTACTACTGTGGTAATAATATTTTACATTTCAACAGCGACTTTCAAATCACAACATCTCACAAAGCACCGGAGGTTGTGATAATTTGAAGCATTGTTGAAATACAGCAAGTGCGCTGACAGTCCAACATCACGTGTCACCTTTGAGTCCAGGAAGCAGGGGATAGAAGACTGCTGCTGTAAGAGGGAAATAATAAAACACACTTCTATGATGGTTAGACCTGGGAACTCAGAACACTTTTCAGGGTTTTCTCTGCAAATCTTTATTGTTCTCATCAGATCTCAATAAAATAGGATGAGATCAACAACTAGTAGCTACTCCTTTACAAGCTCAGAAATAGAGACAGAGAAAGAGTTGGATTTTGGAAAGATTACCAAGTCAGGCCGTGATGGGGTCAATCAGCGGATGACCTGGCTCATCCGTACCCACCTGACTGGTCATGACACGCTGACCCTGGACACGTCAATTCTTGTTATTTTCCATTACATCAAGTGCCTGTCCTTGAAACAGAGAGAGGCTTAGCAGAGAGAAACATCCCTCCTGTAATCTTTCCTATTCCCTCGTGCTCTCCTGCTATCTATCCTGTGTTCTTCCTTCCTCTTCCTTCCTCTCCTGTCTTCTTCTCTCTCCCTCACATTTTCCCCTTTCCTCTTTTTCTTTACCTTCCATGTTTCACTCTTTCACCTAAGAAAATGCTTCACTCTCCTCTTTCCTGGGAAGGAGTTAAATCCTATTTGTGATTCCCTTTTGGTGGCTACCAGGTCCAACCCAAGTGGTTATCAACCTGACTCAACAGAACTTTTGGGGGTATGCCCTTCCACATTTGGCCACTAGGGGGCGTGTGCGCAATACTGTGGTTTTTATCAGCGGCTGTAAGACAGAACCCAGAGGGCTCTCTTCCTGTTGAAAGAAGAGTCGGCTAGAGGCCTGGAGTTTCCATCTACCAAACAGCGAGGGGAGGGACTTGACTTTTGGGGAACATGGGTATAGAGACAGATAGATATCTTCAGTATGTGAAAGCCTGAGCTGAAAGGTCCCATTCCATCTATCCTTAGACGTGGGTGGAGAGAGAGAGAGAGAGAGAGAGAGAGAGAGAGAGTGTGTGTGTGTGTGTGTGTCCAGTTCCCCACTTACTACCTTCGAGTCACTTAAATGTTCTGGGTAACAGTTTCTTCACCTCTAAAAACGAGTGACTTGTGAGCTAGCTGATCTCTGTGGCTCCTTCCAGCTGTATTTCTATACATTGAACACAGGAGGTTTGGGGACGTTGACTGAGTAAAATAGGACAGAGCCCCTAACAGACCAACTAGTCCTCAGTGAAGGCATTCCTGAATTATGGCTGGGCTTTGAACTTTGGAAGGCTCCGGACTTTGAGGAGTTCCTCCGTGTCCTCCTGCTCATGTGTTAAGCCTTTTTAGTCTACTCAAGGTTTGAAAATGCATTTCCTGTAACTGTCTGGAGCCAGGGATCGGAGCGAACATTCTTGGTGCCTTTCTGCCTGACACATAAATGACTGATTTCTAGGTAAGGCTGTGCCATCTTTTGGTGCTTGTCTTACATGACAAACTCATTTGTCTCAGGTAGCTGGAAAGTGGTGCTGTCAGAGGCTGTGTTTGAGGACAATGGACTTGAACGGGTGTCAAGGGCTTGCTGCGAACTGACCGCCCAGCCAGAAGCTAGGGCTGCGGAGGCAGAGGGGTCTGCAGACGACTGGCCCCCGGGGCGATGTGTGCTGTGTGCTCAGGAGCAGGAACGATGCTTGTGGGGGATGGGGAGGACAGAGAGTCAAAAGCTTTCAGCACGGTCACTTGGTGTCCATGATGAGCCTTACGGATCCACTTTGCCACCATCGTGGGAGATACGGATTTCCTCTCCCTGCCCAGAGACATCAAGTACCTGACTCAAGATCACACAGCTAGTAGGCAGGAGATCCAGGGGTCAAACCGAGGCCTCTCGGGCTCTTGGTCCAGATTTCAACCTCACCACCCATGGCACTGCAGGGTCTTGGGGGATCTGAGATAGGGCTCACCTTTCTTAAACCAAAGGAATAGGACACTTGTGTGGACAGCAATCTGGCAACAAACATGATAACTCAGAAACACGCTGCCCGCTTTTGTGTATTCTCTGAGGCATGCGGTTGCTGTGGCAATGTCTGAGAGGCTGGCAGGTACTTGTCCACACCAATACGTGGGTGTGGTAGGTGGGAGCTGGGTGGGGATTCTGACAGACAGCCATGGTGGTGGTTGGCTGGAATAACGGGGCAGCTCCTGAGATGGCATGGGGACGGCGACACTTGATGAGGCTGGTTTTAGACGTGCCCCTCTATCTCTGGGGCCGGGAGGTGAACCCCTGACATATAAGAGCCGGGAGAAGAGCTTCTTACTACAGCTGAGGGCCTCCACTCCAGGCCAGATGCAAAGTATGCAGATGGGACAGTGGCCCCAGTGGCCCAGCCTGAGGTGGCTTTGCGGAAGTCTGTTTGGTTCATGGCTGGTCACTTGTACCCAGGGCAGTCCCTGCCCTTGGCATGTGCTCAGGAAGTACTGGTAGGTGCCTGGAGAGACCCCTGGCCTGAAAGTGAGAAGACCCGAG
The DNA here is from genome assembly GCF_004348235.1 of Phoca vitulina. Lineage (NCBI taxonomy): Eukaryota > Metazoa > Chordata > Mammalia > Carnivora > Phocidae > Phoca > Phoca vitulina. The sequence continues at coordinate 28,356,670 of NW_022589721.1, forward strand.
TTTGAGTACCATCTGCAACGGCTTGCAAAATAATCGGAACTGTTCCCAACATCAGATTTCCTCATCATCAGAGGGATCCGAGGGTTAGCGCCCTCAGGAGTGGTCCAGGTACGGAGGGGCCCCACAGCCAGCAGCTCAGCCAGGTTGGTGGGTGGGGACAATTTCCTGAGCGTTTCACAGAGACATTCGTCTCCTTCCTCCCTGGAGGACCCCATGTGGGTACTCATGGTGCTGGGCACCTGCCCTCTTGGAAGGTTCAGAGAGAAGGAGGGTCCGGAGCAGAAGATTCAGTGCCTCTGCTGTCAGCTTCCTGGTATACAGCCCTCCTCCCCAGCTGCCAGCAAGACTCCTCTGCCAACCTTGCCGATGGAGGAGGGCTGGACTCTCACAGACTGACACCTGGGAGGGAAGAATGGGGAAGGGAGGGAGGCCTGAGGGTCCATGAGTCTAGGATCCCTTACTGACAGCCGTGGGACTTAAGCAAAGTATCAAATTGCTGTGAGCCTCGGTTTCCTCATTTGTAAGTGGTGATAAATAGTATGTTCCCTACCGGTTCTTGGGAAAACTGAAAATAGTGAATGAAAGAGCCTGCCCCTTAGTGAGTGCTTAATGAAAACAGCGATTACTCAAAGTGTGGACTGTTACTGGGGTAGAGGGCCTGAATGGAAAGGAGACTGTAAGGCCAAGTGATGAGGGGGCTGCTGAGTGTCCAACATCTGGTCCCCCTTCTCCTCCCCTGGGGCTCACCGACATCCCAGAACTCCCCTTCTGCCTTCCTCCTTTTAAGTGTGGCTGTCAGGGACTCACACCCTAGCATGTAGGTCCTGTGATGCAGGGGCATGAGCCGGAGGTATGTGCATTCCATTCCAATGCTGTAGGAGAAAACATTGCCCCATGAACCTTTCCAACTGCTCTCTAGGGCTGTGGGCATAACCCTGGATTTGGAGATGTGGTCTCTGAAGCTCACACAGGTGAATGAGCCAAGGTCCCACAGAGAGTCAGGGAGGGGCTGGGGCTGCAACCATCCATGTTGCTGTCCCAGAAGCCCCATTCTGGGCCCCGGGTGAGAAACAGAGCCCTGGAGTCCCAGGTCCTTCACTCAGTCTGCCCTGGGGCAATGCACGGTGTCCTGCAGTGAGGATCCCACGGGGTAGTGTTTGCTAAGTGCTCCTGGGAGCTACAGTTGAGGGGAAGGAGAGATTTGGGAGACCAGGAGGAGAGCCATGCAGGAAGAACCCCAACAAAGACCAGCTAAGCACTTACTAGGTGCTGGAGACTGTTTTGGGGATTTCATTATGAGTTGCCTTGTTTAATCTTCATGGCTCTGTTATGAAATAGGTTGTATTCTCATCTCTACTTTACAGATGAGGAGACTGAGGCACACACAGGTCACAGCTAGTGAGCACAGAGCCATAATCGCAAATCCAGGCTGTGGGGTCCCAGAGGCCACATATTTACCCTATCATTTGACTGCCTCTTGAGAGTTCAGACCAAAGAGAGACATGAAGAAGATTCTTACTGGGAACTCTGAAACGACACTTCTGCAGGGAGCCACTGCAGTCTAGGGGTGGAAAAGGGGACGGGGTGCTTGTGCCTGAGGACAGTGGGTACTGGGGGCTGGGACTCAGAGCAGCTTAGCGCTCCTTGATTCCCACTCTCAGCCTCTCTGGCTGTGGAGGCCTTCATGTGCATGGGAGGAAGATTCTGCTCCAGGCAGCTGGCCACAGGAGTGGCATTCCACTGGTCTGTTCCTTCAACAAACATTTCTGGTGCCCCCACACCTGTCCCAAAGGCACCAGGTGTTGGGGACCCTCCCTGCAAAACAAAATTCTTGCTCTGCCCCAAGATGCTCATGGTCTCACGGTAACAGAATTACCAGCTGTGAGCCAGGGCTGACCAGAGCAGGGGAGGGGAGGGGAGTGAGGGTGCCTTGACTGCTTTGCAGAGGAAGTCTTGGAAAAGCTGTCCAGGGAAGGTGACACTGCGGCCAGGACTTGGGATGGGGTTTGGAGGGGGAAAGGCAGCACAGACTCAGGAGTCTTTGGTCGGCTGGGGGACATTTTACTCCACATGCTGAGGAAACCTGAAAACGTCCTGAGGGAGGGCTTGTTGGGGAAGGGGACGGAAAGGGACGGAGGACATCAGCACCCACGTGCATCAGGGGACTCTCCCCACGAGGGACAGGCTCCTGCAAGGCTCCCTCTTCCTCCTCCAGGCACAGCCGGTTTATGGGAGATCTGAAAGACAAGCCGGTGGCAGTCGGGATGACAAAGACGCCCTGAAGGGCACGCGTTTTTATGTAATCGACCTCAGCACCTAGGGTCCCGCGTTAGGCGCCGACGAAGGACGGCGCGCCCGCGTTATTTCCTTGCAAATAGGAGGGGACAGCAAAGCGAAATAAGTTAGGGAAGTCCCGAGAGCCTTAGAGAGCAGGGCGGCTCGCCCGCCCCGTTGCCTCTCCCCAGAGCCCGCTGGGGCAAGCCCGGGCTCCCCCGCTGACCTCTCTCCCGGCCGGGCCCCTGACTCCCCTCCCGGGCACGCTCGCCGGGTGACCTTGGGCGAGCCGCACGACCTCTCCGGGCCTCAGTTTCCCGGCCTTCGCAACCGGCAGCGCCGTGACCGCACAGCGGGATTCCCCCGCGCCCCCGGGGCTGGAGCAGAGCGCGCGGCGGGCGGGAAGCGCCGGGACCCCCTTCCTCGCGGACAACCGCGCGGCGAGGGGCGGCCCCCCG
>NW_022589721.1:28359801-28491367 GCF_004348235.1 Phoca vitulina
GACCGCCCGGCTTGGCTCCGCCGCGCCCCGGCCGCGGCGCCTGGCCCGGGTTGCGCGCCGCTGGGGCGCGGGCGGGGTCGGGGGTTGTGGGGCGGCCGCTGCTCGCCTGCCGCGCGTCGGCGTCCCGGGCCCGGCGGCCGGCGAGCATGGAGGAGAAGTACCTGCCGGAGCTGATGGCGGAGAAGGACTCCCTGGACCCCTCCTTCACGCACGCTCTGCGGCTGGTGAACCAAGGTGAGAGCGCACGCCGGCCGGCCGTTAACCGTCGCCAGCGGCCGTTGGGGCCGGGGGACAGGGGAGGGTCGGGAGCGGATAGAAATGCGGGGCGCTTGGGAGGCGGACCTGTGGGGTTGGCTGGAAATAGACCTGGGAGGCGGGCGGGGACCCAGGTAGCAATCTGGGGGCATTTGGGTGGGGACCTGGGAGAACGTGGGATACCGGGGGGTGGGGGGTGGGAGGAGATATGCCTTTGGGAGGCTTGGCACGGGGGGCAGAAGGCTGGATGTGACTTGAAGATCTTTGGGGACTCGAGGATACCCGAGGGAAACTTGTGGGTGGGGGACGGCGAACATCTGGGGGATATGGCGGGGCGGGGGTTGAATGATCTCATTGGAGGGGAGTTTGTGAGGGACTCAGGGATCCTAGTGTGTTTGGTTTGTCCAGGGAACTGGAGAAAGAGCTGGAGCAAAATGGAAGGATCTGAGGAGATGAAATGCACACGAGGTGAAGGGAACAGGTGCTTGCATTGTTAGTAAAGTTTGAGGACCTTGGGGGAGGTTTGGGGTCAGACCCTGAGCATTTCAGAGGAGAGGGACCTGGCGGTCCTAGTGGCAGAGCCCAGTTCCTCTTCTTTCCCTCTTGTTCTTCCATGCCAAGGCTATAGCCACCCTTGTAGGGTGGTATGCCCTCCCTGGGGGTGGGCAGCTCCAGTCAAGGCTTGCAAGCTGGCCCTTGGAGGGCTTGGTAGGGGAGAAGAGGCCCACGCAATTGCGCCGTTCTTGGCTTGCCTGTCTTCTCTTTGGGAAGCTCTGGGTGGGTCACTCTCACTGGGGGCTGGCTAGGGGTTGGGAAGACTGGGCAAGGAGTCTTTGCTGCCTATGCCTCTCAGCACTGCTTCAGCCAGTTCAGGGTGTGAACAGTCCTGGGAAGTGCAGGGCACCGGGATACAGGGACATATGGAGGCGTGCCTACCTAGGACAGTATTTCCTGGCTTGTTCTTCCTCCAGCTTCTTGAGTAATCTGGGATGGATGGTAAATCAAGCCTGCCTTCCCAGGAGCAGTCCTCAGTTGCTTCTGTATCTGTTAATCCGTGTTTCAGATAAAGATGGGTTTGGGGGCCACTGGTCTGCTTTTTCTCTGGGTGATGGCAGAAACATTATCTGGTCAGATCTGTAACCTTTTGCATGAATCACTCCGTGCAGTGACAGTTTGTGGTCCCCGAGTTAAATCGGGTCTGCTGATTTTAATGCTGGCCCTGGCTCTTTTATTGTTGGAAGTGAAAGATGAGGCAGACATATTCTATTTGTATATAGATGTCTATATTTTAAAATAGCAACCTCCAGCATTTGCCTATTTCAACCAGTTCTTCAGAGTAGGGTGTTGTCGACTGATGGTGGTCGTGGAGAGACTCAGTATCTCCAAGAATTTAAGCATGAATGCTGTTTGAATGGTTGAACAGAAATCGGTTTATAGAGCTTTCCCATTTTAATTGCAAGCCTATTTTTATTTCTTTAATTAAGTGAGCTTGTGAAAAAGTGATGGGCTTACATTCTTAAATTAGAGAAAAAGAATTTTCAGCTTTATTCCCATGCTCTTCTGAACTGTTCTGCAGTTAGGCTTGTACTCCTTGCTCTTTATGATTTACATATATTTTTTGTTGCCTGCTGGGCTGTCATTTCTGTGAAAGAAATTTCTTTGTACATTGTGTGAGATCAGTGGCATTAGAAATATCCTAGATTGTGGAATCAAGTGCATTTTTTTTTTTTTTTAAATAAAGCTGACAAAGTAATGTTGTACTCAGTTAAGGAAACAGATTAACTAAAAGTGTAATGAGTTATCTTATTTTGAAAGTTATTTTTTTTCTCTGTGCCATGTTGTTGCAGTACCGTGTTGCTAATACATTCAGAATTCTCTCGGTTTCTGTTTCTACTGGTGTTAATGGCCTCTAGTTACTTGAAACAGATATTGGACAATATTGCCATTTAGTATTTTTTTTTAGATGTTAAATCTGATTACCTTACTTTCCCATAAAAAGTGTAATTTGGGTAAGAAGTACATTTGAACAATTATGTGAAAGAAGGAAAGGGTGCTACTGAGGTGCTCTTATTACTGTTAATTTAGATTACTTCAGACAGACATATTTCCCCTTAAGTCATAAGCTGATATCCAGAAAGCAAAGCCCTATCATTTAAAATATTAATCATGCTCATTTATGTAACGCCAGAATTACAAGTGCATTTCTAAAATAGTATCTTAAATCTGAATTTGAATGGTTATTAGAAAACTTTGATTTTGAATCTGACAAGTGTCTTGTTATTGGCTACAGAAAAGTATTTTTATTCTTATTTAGCTATGTTTTTGACTCTTTGCCTTGAAAAAAAACTATTTTTTTCGGAGTTTATTCTGAATTTCAATACTGGCGTTAGTGTTCCGACAGTAACTTGTGCAGTGACAATGGTCAGCAGTGAACGCGATACCTCATGTTTGTGTGGAGTGTGTTCAAGTTTCCAAGGCTCTTAACGGTACATGATGTCCAGTTCCTGTCTCACTCTTGCACTCTTGTGAGGTCGACACTGATGTCTCCATTTTTCTGGGGAGGCAGCTGAGGAACCCAGTTATGCAAGCTTGTGGGCAGCTGAGATTTAATTTGAACTCAGGTCTTCGGTCTCCTAAAGCCATTATTCTTGCCACTTATGCCTTCCCGCAAAGATAGAATAAAATACTTCGCACGTGCTAATTTAAAACCTTTCAGAAATCAATATCATTAATACGCTTGTTTCTGGTTGACTTATCTTGATTTTCTAAAAAAGTGTCTATTCTTATCTAGTGGTCTTTTTGAAGAAACAAACATTGGTAGCAGATTTATCCTACAGGATTTTAATGCTCCGGCCAAGAGGCATTTTTGAATTAAAGCCCTCCTGTGACCAGTTTATTACTTTCATAATCAACACATTATGATAATGAAACAGTTTATAAATGAGGTGTTGCCGTTTTTTAAAAATTCAGTAGTTGTAAACATTGATCAGCCTCCTAGCTGAATTATTTTTTTTTCTAATAATCTTTGGTAAGAACTTGAGGTGGGATGACATCAAGATATATGCTCCTGTGCTCATATAGTTCGGCTTTTATACTTTCCCCAGGCTTGTGTTTCATGATGGGCATTAGTTGCTGACTTTTTATTTTCTAAGGCTAACTGGCTCCCCTCCCCCCTAAATACTGAGTACTTTTGTTTCTCTACCAAATGTAACGGTTAATGTTTACTTAATGTTCAACCTGAATCAAAGAAAATAGGCTTTGGTATCACCCCCCTCGCTCACTTCCATGCCTGTAGAGAATTGACATTGCCGTTTCCTGCCAAGGAGGTTTAATTGGAGATGAAAGTAGCGTCCCATGTTTTGTATTATATTTGCTAGTAGGGGATGCGCTGACTCTCATGAAAAACATCTTTAGAAATGTCTTATGCATTATAATTTAATCCAGCTCTCTGCTACTGCTTTGGATGGTTTTCAGTCCAAGCCAAGTAACCATTAAATAAGATTACATAACCCTGTATTTTTAATTATCTGATATAATATATGGATTGGTGGCTGGTTCACTGCCAAGGTATATTTAGTGGTTGGTTACAAGAGGAAGTGGAGCAAAGGATTCAAGATTAACGTGGTCTATTTGTGTCCAGATTGATAAAGTTCTCTGATGGTATTTCAGAATAATAATTTTTCATCTTACATCAATTTCTCTAATATCAGTACTCTTAGCATTACTTAGGATATATGTGAGGGGTAAAAATGTATAAAGGGAGGATCAGTACTTAGCCCGATGTGCCGTGTCTCTTTTTCAACAAAACCTGATGGCTTAACATTTCATTTTTGGTGACCCCCTTTTGGAAAATGTTTGTGATTTGCTTGACTGTTGTCAGACATGTGGAGTAAGAGAGACGAATGAGAATGGAAATTACAGAATTATATTTAGATGTAGAGTGTGATTCTCTGTTTCATCCAAAGGAGGCTGTGGTTTTTTAGTTTTCAATTGTTTTTCTTAGGGTTTTCCGAATTTTTGGTTGTTTTTTGTAAGAAAATGGATGGGATGCCATTTCTGAGTTTCCTGTAGCGTACTGTGATTCCAGGTGATCCAGTGATTGTGGGAGTCACAGTGTTTTGGTATCTGGTCATTACTGACATGTTGCTTGAGAAGCTGCCGTGCCAGGCCCTGGGGCTCAGTCCTGGAGGTGGCCAGGGAAGAACACAGACTCCGCTCCTGAGAAATGAGTGTTCTCACATGTGTGAATTTGAGAGTGAGTGTCAAGTTTGTAGATGCCCTCTTCTTTCCTAAGGAAGGTCCTCAACTATCCTTCAACTGTCCTTTTGAAGTGCTGAGTGACTAGATGGTTTAACTTGGTCAGCCTAGGGACATTTTTGAGGTTCTTCTCTGTGCCGAGTCATGTCTGTAATCTGAATACTGTAACAGCCCAGAAATGTAGAGGTTATTAGCCCAATTTTTCAGTTGTAGAAACTGAGACTCCAACAACTAAAGTGACTTACCCAGGGTGACTTACTTGCAAAATCTCCCAGTGAGGGTGCAAGCTTTGTTCTTCTTTCCTGAACCACACTGGCCTGCAGAGGGAGAAGGTCCAGCTGGGCTGGCAGTTCATGGCTGGGCTGCGCTTGAAAGGCAAGTTATATGGCATCCCTTTTTATACCTCACCCTTGGAATTTCTGTTCTAAGGGATCTCCTGTGATCACTTCCTTCCCCCCAAATGGATTTAGGTGGCCCATTTTTTCCCAAAGCAGCCGGTGCTTACTTCTCTGATGGTGTGGTTGTCCTTACACTACGTTATTTGGACCTCTGTCTTCCATGGGAGAATGTCAGCTTCTGGGCGGCCGGCCTGGGCTTCCATGGCTTGGTCTTGAGCACCTCGTGGAGCTCTTGCAGGCTTCCACTCCTATCTTCATTTCAGTGTTGTGTTGTAATTTTCACGGGGGTGGAAGACTCAGAGTGTTGTCGCCGTAGGGCAGCTGATGGGGGCACAGACACAAAAGAAAGAGGCTCTGAGTGAGATGCAGCGTGAGGCCAGCAGCAGAAGGCCCAGGAGACAACGAGATGTTAGCAGGTCTGCTTTGCATCGGATGTTTATTTACTTTTCTTCTTCTTAAGGAACTTATTAATTAAGCCAGTATGCGCTAATTCAGTTAGCTCTCCTTCCCTAAATTCCTAATGACAGACTAAAACCAGAAATTTGAAGCCCTTGTTACATGGCAAATAAGCCTTCTTACCTGAAGGAGTTAATCCGCGATCTCAGATGGCAAACAGACACCCCAAACCAGAGGAGCAACTGGGCTTGCACACTGAATGCCCGCAGCGGCTTTGAGAGCACAAGACCCTTTTGCTTGTTGTCATCATTCCCACTGAGTGAAGATAGAATGGTTTATATTTTTTACCAAAAAGTAGAAGCTTTCTTAGCACTGGGGATAATGATTATGATAAAAGCTGCCAAATTAAGGGCTTCTTTGTGCCAGGTGCTTCCTATGCATTAGCTCTAATCCTCACAAAGATCTTGCAAGGTAGGTGGTTTTATCCCCTGCCTGCCTCTTTTGTTTTTTCAAATGACTCATCTGAGTTTCAAAATGTAAAGCAACTTGCCCAGTCAAGGTACACAACTTTAAATATTCAGGCTGAAATTTTGAGTATGCAGTGTTTTGATAGGTTACTTTAAGAAAACAGATAAAAGGACAGAAGTCGAGATTGTTTTTAAATGAAATTTTTATTATAGTAGAAGCCAGTTAGGAATTTCCACTGGTGATGATGAATTTTTAAAAGAGGTCCCCCTAAAATGTGTTTTACCAAAAAGGCAAGTTCACTTTTTCCCTGTGTTCTCCGGCAGCACTTCTCAGTCTTAGGTAGGCATTCAAGGTAAGGATTTTTAATTATGTGTATTTCAATGGACAGGGAGAAAACAGGGAAACTTTGACTGTGGAAAGTCACTAAGACAAAGGCTCTGTGTGTCTTGAAGGAACCTCTCCGAGGCACAGAGGTCTTTATATTTTAATACTGTATTTATCACAGAAACAGTTGGTCAAAAGGATGGTATCAGGGATTTTTAGTCAGTTTATTGTATGTTTAGAAATGCTCCATTTTCTAAAAATAGGCTCAAAAAGTGGGGGGAAAAGAGTGCCAAGAACATAAAAGAACATATTCTCACAGACAATGGTTTTGGCTCTCTGATGGCAGTGGGCTGGGGGTGGGGAGGATGTTTCAATATCCTTGCCTTGCAATGCTAATAGTAATAGTTAACATTTATCAAGAACTTTTCCTGGGTTAGATGCTTTATGTGCATTATTGCACTTAATTTTTCTCACAGTGTTAAAAGAGTAAATCGTTTTACCTTATTTTACACATGAGAAAAGTGAGGGCATGAAGAACAAATTATTTGACTAAGGTCAGAAAGTTAAGTGGTAAACCAGGGTTCAAATCCTTACCTGCCTACCTCCCAGACAATAGACAGTTCACCTGTGAGCACCAAGTACAGGTGGAAGCTTTCACCGCGGCTGGATTTTCATCTTTGACTTCCATGGGAAATTCTCTGCCATGCAGCTCTTCAAATTAATTGCTCGGTATGGGAGGGGTGGTCTGTGAGTGGGCAGACTGTGTACTGTGCAGAGGGGCTCACAGTGGCCTGACCAAAGGGGGCAGGAACTCTGACCAGGGGAAGCATGGAATGGGTGCTGGATGGCATTTACATGGGGAATAGTGTTACTTAACAAGGGAAGAGCTGCTGCAGGAGGCAGCCTGTGATTATGGGAGGTGAAGACTTTCTAGTTGGAGCCTATCCAAGTTACTTATTTCTGGGAGCCTCGGTTTCCCATCTTTAAAATGGGAGTGCTTTTTTACCTCCTCTGCAGGGCTGTAGTTTCAGGCATGAGGTGAGTGCAGTGTGTAACACATGAGAGGTGCTTAGTAAACATTACCTGCTCTTTTTACATGATGACCTGAGACCGATGTGTGTGTTGGCGTCACTTTCCAGACATAAAACGTAGAATAACGTAATCCCCTAGTTTCAGCTCTCAGGGTGATTTTTTGTTATTAGAATGAGTTTAGTTTTCCAGCGCAGGAAAGACTGAAGAACAGACTCATTCTTGGGAAGCTTAGTGATACCCCGGGGGAGTTAGCAGCACTGGTTGGCTGTCCCCTGCTGCTCGAGGCGCAGTAGCCCCAGAAGCTTCAGTTCCACCCCGGAGCTTCCATAAACAGCTTTGTGACTGCACCTCTTAAAACATAGCTGGACCCTCAGCAGCTCCTCTCCACAAGCACAAAATTTCTTGCTCTGAATTGGTAAGCTGTACATTGCCATCATTTTTTACATTTCCGTAATTTTTCACCAATCAGCCCCTGCTGCTACTTTAAGGACTTTAAATGGTGCTTCTGGCGTCTCACTGATGTTGTTCGTTGGTCTGATAAAGAGCATGAGCTGGATGTGAGAGCACCGTGTTTGATATACATCTTACACGGGGCGTCACGGTTGGTCGGAGCTCGCCTGGAGAGGAAAGCCGGCGGGAGCAGGGGCGGTTTGCCTGCTCGGCCTTCTCCCTCGATCGGCACCTGTGCTCCGCTCCCGCTCCACGAGATGGCGCTGCGCACAGCTGGTTGCCCTCCGTCCGCCCCGCAGCTGCTTCGAGCTGTGCTGGCTCGTCCACAGGCCGGCGTTGCTTTTGATTTTCCTGTGTCCGTCTTCCACACTGCTGATTTTAAGAGGCGTCCTCGGTAGCTCTCTTCAGTATTCGCAGAGAAGCATGACTTCCGTCCCGTGGGCAGCGTCTGGAGTGCTTCAGGTGTCCCAGGCCCTGCTCACACGTGGCTGCCTTAATCCGGGGAGCCCCGGGGAGTTAGGTCCCTTCTCGCCCTGGGTAGTCGGGGGAGTTAGAGGGTAGCTCGCCTGTGCAAGGTCACGGTGGGGGCTTACCGTCCCTAGAGGAAAAATGCCCCCAAAGCGTGAACTGAGAACTGTATTCAAGGTGTTAGGGCAGTCTGATGGATGGCTGCTGGCCACAAAGTTGTTCGTTTTGTGCGGGAAAATTATAGTCCTGTTGTTTACATTGGAGCAGAGGAGTCAAAATCTGTGATTTGCGTGAGGAAGCAAACAATAGTAACCAAAGCTTTGTCAGCTGCTGTAGAAGTTCCTGCTTCCCCGGGGGTCAGCGGCTTGATCCATACCAGGGCCAAAACCTGGGAGAAGTTCTGGACAAAGCCACGATGACATTTTCTGTAATTTTAGCAGAGCTGTATACTGGATAGAGTACATAAGCCTTCCAGAATGTATACTGAGCTTTCTTTCATTTTACTCATTTATTCGGCTGATATTTGTGAAGGACCCGCACCGCTCGGTGTAGCTGTGTGTTCTGGGCCAGGCGTTTCTCCCGCCTGTGTTCCTTATCTGCGCAAGGCAGTGATGCCTGCCTCGTGGCTCGTTGGGGTGGAATGACAGTGATGTTATTTAGTTTTACTTCAAGATTTTAACATACAGGACATACTTGTTACATCTAGTATGAGTTCACTACACATTTATGTATTTCTCTTCCTCACATGGTGTCTTTTGTATCTGAATTTCCTACCTCAGCTCTTGCTTATCTCCTGGGAGTAGATTATCTGCCGGCAGTTTTCTTAGGGCCGGCTTTCTCCTCCCTCCTGTGCCTCCTCTGCTCCTTGCTTTGAGTTTGGGTATGCTCACAAACAGGAGCAGAGCAGAGCACTTAGAGAAGTCCTTCTCACCTTTTTTTTGCCTCTCAAGTGCAAGCCGCTGCTAACTACAAATACTGGGATGAGGAGCGTGCTGTTCGGTAGGAAGGAGAGGTGAGGGACGGTTTTCAGTCAGGTTGGAGTTCCGTCTCAACTCTGCCACTTCGTGTAGTGACCTTGGGTATGCGATCCCTGCTCAGCCTCAGTTTCCATGACTGTAAATGGTCATTTAAAAAAAAAAAAAAGTGAAGCCAGTTGGACTCTTTGAGCAGTTTACACGCGCTGCGTGGGGAGCTGGGTAGTGTCATGTGGGATGTGTAGTAAGTGTCGGGTAGGTGATTACTGCCGCCTTCGTCGTCGTCGTCGTCATCATCATCATCATTTCACATTTTTTATCCAGCAATCCGTAATCCAGGGAGGGAGATAAACATGTAGAGGGAACGATTCTGAGGGTGAGTTAGCGCTGCGGTGGGAGGAGGTGGGGGGGTTTCTGGGGCTCAGAGAATGACCGGCCAATCCAGGGCCAGGAGGAGTGCTCTTCCGAGAGGACTTGGCTGGACGCAGCACTCCCCACAGGCGGGAAAAGCACTTGGGCAGGGACACTGACCTTTCCTGACTCCCCCAACTAATTACTGACTCCAGTCTGCCCTGTGTTCGCATCACACCCTCGTACCCCTCCTCCTCCCCCTGGCGCATTGTGGTTCTGTGCATCTCTCTTCTCTTTCCTTCCCCCTCCCATTGTTAACACCTTTAGTTCTTATTCCTGACGTTAACAGCTTTTATTTGGAAACAGTTTTAAAACAAAAGAGTTGAAAGAGTAGTGCTGAGACCCCACAGGCCCGTTTGTCTGGATTCACCAATTGTGAACATCTTCCCATGCTGGCTTTACCGTCCTGTCCGTGTATTTACTTACGTTCCTGACGCCCTGGAGGGGAAGGTGCCTGTGTCACCTCCCCGGACCCCGACGAACGTAAGTACCTTGGTGTGTGTTTTCTAAGATTAAGGGCCTTCTCTTAGGTAACTGCAGTCATAGAGAACAGGGATCAGATTCAGGAAGTTAATCACTGCTTCGTACGACGGTCTCCTCTCCGGTCCACATGCCGATCTTGCTCTTTGCTCCCGTTTGTCCTTTAGAAGATGCAGTTGAGGATCACGCAGTGCCATCGGCTGTCAGGCGTCTTTAGTCTCTTGGTTTGGAAGAGCTCCTCTGTCTTCCTTTACCGTTCATGACGTGCATTTTTGATCACTACACACACTAGTGTTTTTTTGGTAGAATGTCCCTCAGTTCAGGTTGTCTGTTTCCTTAATATTGGATTCACGTGTGTACACTTTTGGCGGACATTCACGGAGGTGTGGTGTGTCCTCCTCAGTACTCAGATGAGGAGGTGCACGGTGTCACTGTCACTCTGTCCCGTTACCTGTGAGGTTACGTTTGGTTACTTGGTGAAGGGGTTGCCAGTTGCCTCCGCTGGGAAGATACTGTTTTCCTTGTGTGAGTCATTGGTACTTTGCGGGAGCTACTCTGAGACTCTGTCAGTATTCTCTTCCTCATTCTAAACTCTTGCAGATTTTAGCATCCACCAGTGTTTCTTAGCTGAAGTATTACTGTGCTAGCTGTGAAATGGGGTCTTGTTCACTCACTCTTTCTACACTGATTGCCCGACATTCTGCTGGAGGGGACGTGTCCATTGTTTCTGTCCCTCCTTCCTCCTCCCTCTCTCCCCTCCCTCCAGCGGTCATCTGTCCGAGTAAGTTCTTGATTCAACTGGTTATAATCCTTTACTGTCGCAGTATAAATTGACCATTAAATTGCCCCAGATTTGGCCATCGGGGAGCCCTTTATCTGGCTCCTGGGTCCTATTGACGGGAGCATCCCGTACGTCTTTTGAGTATTTTTTTACTTCCTAACAGCGTTTTGTTCCAGGCACATCTTGTCGTTGCTGTGCTGTGGCTCTTAAATCAGCCATTTCTTCCAAGGAGCCTGGTTTCTCATAGTGTGGGATGGTCGTTCAGCATCAGGACCTGGGCTGCCAGGGTGTCACTGCTTCTGGGCCCTTCTGGACAGCGGGAGGTGGCTGTGTGTCTGCAGGGGATCACACGGGAAGCTGCGTGTAGGCCCGCAGACTTGCTGTAGGAGGCCAGGAGGGGGTGTTCTGTAGGCTGTACATTCTGCTCAACTCACTGTTGTAGCAGAAAAGCAGCCAGAGAGGTGTGGAAACGGATGTGTGTGATTGTGTCCTGACAACACTGAGAGAAACGGGCACTGGGCCGTAGTCTGCCCGCCCTTCCCTGCTCTCAGCTGCTAGGGAGCAGGGACCAGGCCTCGCCTCTCTTTTCCGATGCCATCCACACGGAGGGCACGTCAGAGTTGTGCCCTTTGGATGAGGGAATTCATGATTCATTAATTGTTGTTTCTGTTGCAGACCACTCATTCCTCTCAGATGGATATTTTGGATATCCATTTCTTATGACACATTGGACATGTTGATTTGTTGGGGATTTAATTTGCAAGATGTGAGTCTTTTAAAAACATAGTATGTGCAATATGCAAAGTAATAAGAAAAAATAATTTCATAAAACTCCCGAGGGTGTTTATCTCCCGATGATAAAATGATTACTTTTTCTTTTTTTTTATAATCAAAACTCAATAAGTTTAATAGGGAGTTTTGTATACCCTGTTTATTTTTAAATTAGATACATGAGATTCACACTTATATTTTAGCTTATTATCCACACCGATGTCTTTTTTTAAATTTTTTATTGTTATGTTAATCACCATACATTACATCATTAGTTTTTGATGTACTGTTCCATGATTCATTGTTTGTGCACAACACCCAGTGCTCCATGCAGAACGTGCCCTCTTTAATACCCATCACCAGGCTAACCCATCCTCCCACCCCCCCTCCCCTCTAGAACCCTCAGTTTGTTTTTCAGAGTCCATCATCTCTCATGGTTCGTCTCCTCCTCCAATTCCCGCCCCTTCATTCTTCCTCTCCTGCTGTCTTCTTAAAAAATTTTTTTTTCTTAACATATATTGCATTATTTGTTTCAGAGGTACAGATCTGTGATTCAACAGTCTTGCACAGTTCACAGCGCTCACCATAGCACATATCCTCCCCAGTGTCTATCACCCACCACCGCATCCCTCCCACCCCACCCCCCCACTCCAGCAACCCTCAGTTTGTTTCCTGAGATTAAGAATTCCTCATATCAGGGCGCCTGGGTGGCTCAGTTGTTAAGCATCTGCCTTCGGCTCAGGTCATGATCCCAGGGTCCTGGGATCAAGGCCCGCATCAGGCTCTCTGCTCCGCGGGAGGCCTGCTTCTCCCTCTCCAACTCCCCCTGCTTGTGTTCCCTCTCTTACTGTATCTCTCTCTGTCAAATAAATAAATAAAATCTTTAAAAAAAAAAAAAAAGAATTCCTCATATTAGTGAGGTCATATGATACATGTCTTTCTCTGATTGACTTATTTCGCTCAGCATAACACCCTCCAGTTCCATCCACGTCATTGCAAATGGCAAGATCTCATTCCTTTTGATGGCTGCATAATATTCCATTGTATATATATACCACCTCTTCTTTATCCATTCATCTGTTGATGGACATCTTGCCTCTTTCCACAGTTTGGCTATTGTGGACATTGCTGCTATAAACATTGGGGTGCATGTACCCCTTTGGATCCCTACGTTTGTATCTTTGGGGTAAATACCCAGTAGTGCAATTAATGGATCATATGGTAGCTCTATTTTCAACTTTTTGAGGAACCTCCATACTGTTTTCCAGAGTGGTTGCACCAGCTTGCATTCCCACCAACAGTGTAGGAGGGTTCCCCTTTCTCCACATCCCCACCAACATCTGTCGTTTCCTGACTTGTTCATTTTAGCCATTCTGACTGGTGTGAGGTGGTATCTCATTGAGGTTTTGATTTGGATTTCCCTGATGCCAAGCGATGTTGAGCACTTTTTCATGTGTCTGTTGGCCATTTGGATGTCTTCTTTGGAAAAATGTCTGTTCATGTCTTCTGCCCATTTCTTGATTGGATCATTTGTTCTTTGGGTGTTGAGTTTGATAAGTTCTTTATAGATTTTGGATACTAGCCCTTTATCTGATATGTCATTTGCAAATATCTTCTCCCATTCTGTCAGTTGTCTTTTGGTTTTGTTGACTGTTTCCTTTGCTGTGCAAAAGCTTTTTATCTTGATGAAGTCCCAATAGTTCATTTTTGCCCTTGCTTCCCTTGCCTTTGGCGATGTTTCTAGGAAGAAGTTGCTGCCTGTATTTTCCTTTAGGATTTTGATGGACTCCTGTCTCACATTGAGGTCTTTCAACCATTTGGAGTCTGTTTTTGTGTGTGGTGTAAGGAACTGGTCCAGTTTCATTCTTCTGCATGTGGCTGTCCGATTTTCCCGACACCATTTGTTGAAGAGACTGTCTTTTTTCCATTGGACATTCTTTCCTGCTTGTCGAAGATGAGTTGACCATAGAGTTGAGGGTCCATTTCTGGGCTCTCTATTCTGTTCCATTGATCTATGTGTCTGTTTTTGTGCCAGTACCATACTGTCTTGATGATGACAGCTTTGTAATAGAGCTGGAAGTCCGGAATTGTGATGCCGCCAGCTTTGCTTTTCTTTTTCAACATTCCTCTGGCTATTCGGGGTCTTTTCTGGTTCCATACAAATTTTAGGATTATTTGCTCCATTTCTTTGAAAAAAGTGGATGGTATTTTGATGGGGATTGCATTGAATGTGTAGATTGCTCTAGGTAGGATTGACATCTTCACAATATTTGTTCTTCCAATCCATGAGCATGGAACGTTTTCCATTTCTTTGTGTCTTCCTCAATTTCTTTCATGAGTATTTTATAGTTTTCTGAGTACAGATCCTTTGCCTCTTTGGTTAGATTTATTCCTAGGTATCTTATGGTTTTGGGTGCAGTTGTAAATGGGATCGACTCCTTAATTTCTCTTTCTTCTGTCTTGTTGTTGGTGTATAGGAATGCCACTGACTTCTGTGCACTGATTCTATATCCTGCCACTTTACTGAATTCCTGTATGAGTTCTAGCAGTTTTGGGGTGGAGTCTTTTGGGTTTTGCACATAAAGTATCATATCATCTGCAAAGAGTGAGAGTTTGACTTCTTCTTTGCCAGTTTGGATGCCTTTTATTTCTTTTTGTTGTCTGATTGTTGTGGCTAGGACTTCTAATACTATGTTGAATAGCAGTGGTGATAGTGGACATCCCTGCCGCGTTCCTGACCTTAGGGGGAAAGCTCTCAGTTTTTCCCCATTGAGAATGATATTAGCTGTAGGTTTTTCATAGATGGCTTTTATGATATTAAGGTATGTACCCGCTATCCCTATACTCTGAAGAGTTTTGATCAAGGTAGATGCTGTACTTTGTCAAATGCTTTTTCTGTATCTATTGAGAGGATCATATGATTCTTGTTCTTTCTTTTGTTAATGTATTGTATCACGTTGATTGACTTGCGGATGTTGAACCAACCTTGCAGCCCAGGGATAAATCCCACTTGGTCGTGATGAATAATCCTTTTAATGTACTGTTGGATCTTATTGGCTAGTATTTTGGTGAGAATCTTTGTATCCATGTTCATCAAGGATATTGGTCTGTAATTCTTCTTTTTGATGGGGTCTTTGTCTGGTTTTGGGATCAAGGTAATGGTGGCCTCATAAAATGAGTTTGGAAGTTTTCCTTCCATTTCTATTTTTTTGGAACAGTTTCAGAAGAATAGGTATTAATTCTGCTTTAAAGGTTTGGTAGAGTTCCCCTGGGAAGCCATCTGGCCCTGGGATTTTGTTGGGAGATTTTTGATGACTGCTTCAATTTCCTTAGTGGTTATAGGTCTGTTCAGGTTTTCTATTTCTTCCTGGTTCAGTTTTGGTAGTTGATACATCTCTAGGAATGCATCCATTTCTTCCAGGTTATCTAATTTGCTGGCATAGAGTTGCTCATAATATGTTCTTATAATTGTTTGTATTTCTTTGGTGTTGGTTGTGATTTCTCCTCTTTCATTCATGATTTTGTTTATTTGGGTCATTTCTCTTTTCTTTTTGATAAGTCTGGCCAGGGGTTTATCAATCGTATTAATTCTTTCAGAGAACCGGCTCCTAGTTTCGTTGATCTGTTCTACTGTTCTTTTGGTTTCTATTTCATTGATTTCTGCTCTGATCTTTATTATTTCTCTTCTCCTGCTGGGTTTAGGCTTTATTTGCTGTTCTTTCTCCAACTCCTTTAGGTGTAGGGTTAGGTTGTGTGTTTGAGACCTTTCTTGTTTCTTGAGAAAGCCTTGTATTGCTATATACGTGCCTCTTAGGACTGCCTTTGCTGCATCCCAAAGATTTTGAACAGTTGTGTTTTCATTTTCATTGGTTTCCATGAATTTTTTTAATTCTTCTTTAATTTCCTGGTTGACCCATTCATTCTTTTGTAGGATGCTCTTTAGCCTCCATGTATTTGAGTTCTTTCCGACTTTCCTCTTGCGATTGAGTTCTAGTTTCAAAGCATTGTGGTCTGAAAATAGGCAGGGAATGATCCCAATCTTTTGGTACCAGTTGAGACCTGATTTATGACCTAGGATGTGATCGATTCTGGAGAATGTTCCATGAGCACTAGAGAAGAATGTGTATTCCGTTGCTTTGGGATGGAATGTTCTGAATATGTCTGTGAAGTCCATTTGGTCCAGTGTGTCATTTAAAGTCTTTATTTCCTTGTTGATCTTTTGCTTAGATGATGTGTCCATTTCAGTGAGGGGGGTGTTAAAGTCCCCCACTATTATTGTATTGTTGTCAGTGTGTTTCTTTGCTTTTGTTATTAATTGCCTTATATAATTGGCTGCTCCTATGTTAGGGCCATAGATATTTACAATTGTTAGATCTTCTTGTTGGATAGACCCTTTAAGTAGGATATAGTGTCCATCCTCGTCTCTTATTACAGTCTTTGTTTTAAAATCTAATTTGTCTAATATAAGGATTGCCACCCCAGCTTTCTTTTGGTGTCCATCAGCATGGTAAATGGTTTTCCACCCCCTCACTTTCAATCTGGGGGTGTCTTTGGGTCTAAAATGAGTCTCTTGCAGACAGCATATCGATGGGTCTTGTTTTTTAATCCAATCTGATAGCCTGTGATTTTGATTGGGGTATTTAGCCCATTTACATTCAGGGTAACTATTGAAAGATATGAATTTAGCGCCTTTGTATTGCCTGTAAGGTGACTGTTACTGTATATTGTCTGTGTTCCTTTCTGGCCTATGTTGCTTTTAGGCTCTCTCTCTGCTTAGAGGACCCCTTTCAATATTTCTTGTAGGGCTGGTTTCGTCTTTGCAAATTCCTTTAGTTTTTGTTTGTCCTGGAAGCTTTTTATCTCTCCTTCTATTTTCAATGACAGCCTAGCTGGATATAGTATTCTTGGCTGCATATTTTTCTCATTTAGTGCTCTGAATATATCCTGCCAGTCCTTTCTGGCCTGCCAGGTCTCTGTGGATAGGTCTGTTGCCAATCTAATGTTTCTACCATTTTAGGTTACAGATCTCTTCTCCCGAGCTGCTTTCAGGATTTTCTCTTTGTCTCTGAGACTCGTAAGTTTTACTATTAGATGTCGGGGTGTTGACCTATTTTTATTGATTTTGAGAGGGGTTCTCTGTGCTTCCTGGATTTTGATGCCTGTTTCCTTCCCCAAATTAGGGAAGTTCTCTGCTTTAATTTGTTCCAATATACCTTCTGCCCCCCTCTCTCTCTCTTCTTCTTCTGGGATCCTAATTATTCTAATGTTGTTTCGTCTTATGGTATCGCTTATCTCTCGAATTCTGCTCTCGTGATCCAGTAGTTGTTTATCTCTCTTTTTCTCAGCTTCTTTATTTTCCATCATGTGGTCTTCTATCTCACTGATTCTATCTTCTGCCTCATTTATCCTAGCAGTTAGTGCCCCCATTTTTGATTGCACCTCATTAATAGCCTTTTTGATTTCAACTTGTTTAGATTTTAGTTCTTTTACTTCTCCAGAAAGGGTTTCTCTAATAACTTCCATGCTTTTCTCAAGCCCAGCTGGTATCTTTAAAGCGATGATTCTGAACTCTAGATCCGACATAGTACTAATGTCCGTATTGAGTAGGTCCTTGGCAGTCGGTATTACCTCTTGTTCTTTTTGTTGGGGTGATTTTTTCTGTCTTGTCATTTTGTCCAGAGGAGAATAGATTGATGAGGGAACAAAATGCTAACAGGATAACAACGTCCTCAGAAAATATACTCTAAACAAATCAGCAAAGACCTGAAGCCGGGGGAAAAGAAAGGGAAAGAAAGAAAAAGAAAAAGAAAAAAAAAGAAAAAAAGATAAAAACAAACAAAAACAGAACAAAGCAAAAAAACAACAGAATATGATCAAATATGATCAGGCTGGTGTATAGATCAGTGCCACACACTAGATTTTGGGTGTATTTTGGTCTGTTAGAAGAAAGTGCCTCCCAAAATTTTAAAGAAAGAAAAACTTATCTATGTAGAAAAATAAGAGTTGATATGATGAAGGGATGGAATATGACTGTAAAGATGAAAAGTATAAAAAAGTTTATAAAAGGAATTGATAAGTTGTTTGAAAAAAGAAAGAAGAGGATAAAAAAAAAAAAGAAAAGGGAGAGAATGTGATCAGGCAGGAGAATAGAAAAAAAACATACACTAGAGATTTAGGGTATATTTTGGTCTGTTAGAAGAAACTGTATCCCAAAATTTTAAAGAGAGAACAACTTATATATATACTAAAAATATGTTTATCTATAATGAAGGGATAGAATATGACTCTAAAAATGAAAAATAAAAAACATTTTTAAAAAAGGGATTGATAAGATGTTGGTTGAAAAAGGGAAAAAGAAAAATCCAAAAAAAAAAAAAAGTTAAAAAAAAATTAACTTTGAAAGACTAAAGAATCATCGTAAAAAAGCCATGAATTCTATGTGCAGTATTCCCCTAGCGCTGGAGTTCTGTCGTTCTTTTTTTTTTTAAAGATTTTATTTATTTATTTGACAGAGAGAGACACAGCGAGAGAGTGAACACCAGCAAGGGGGAGTGGGAGAGGGAGAAGCAGGCTTCTTGCCAAGCAGGGAGCCCAATGCGGGGTTCCATCCCAGGATCCTGGGACCATGACCTGAGCTGAAGGCAGACGCTTAACCGAATGAGCCACCCAGGCGCCCCTGGAGTTCTGCCGTTCTCACTGATCGGTAAACTTGGTCTTGACTGGCTGTTCTCGCTGATCTTCTGGGGGAGGGGCCTGTTGCCCTGGTTCCCAAATGTCTTTGCTGGAGGCGGAATTGCCCCGCCCTTGCCGGTCCGGGCTAAGTAATGTGCTCGGGTTTGCTCTCCGGAGCTTTTGTTCCCTGCAAGCTTTCCGTACAGCTTTGGAGGCGGAGAGTGAAAATGGCGGCCTCCCAGTCTCCGCCCCGGAGGAGCCGAGAACTCGGAATCCCGCTCCTCAGCGAGCCCCCAGAGAAAAGCAGTCACTCACTCCCGTCTCCCCGGTCTCCGGCCACACTCCGTGCTCACCCGGCCTGTGACCGCGCCTTTCTATCTCTGGCACCTGACCCTGTGTGGAGTCTCCAAACCCAGCAGATCCCCGCGGTGCGCTCCCGCGCCGCTCCTCCCGGGGGAAGAAGGTGAGTCTCCCCGGATCTGCCGCATGTTGGGTCCCTGCTGGAGGAGCAGTGGCCCGACTGTGCCACGGATCACGGTTTATGGCAACCCCGAGCTGAGAGCCCGCGCCTGGGCTCCGTCTCTGCAGCTGGCTTCCCCGCTCCGATCCCTGGGAGCTCTGCCGCACTCAGGCACCCCCGGTCTTTCTGTGACCCCGAGGGTCCTGAGACCACACTGTCCCACGAGGGTTCCACCCCCCACTTCGCCACCAGAGTGACGTCCCTCAGCGGAGCCGATGTCTAAAAGTTCCGATTTTGTGCTCCGTGGCTCTATCACTTGCCAGAAGCGGCCAACGGAGGCCCCTCCCCCGCTATCTCTCTTCCCGAATATCGCCTCGGATTCACTTCTCCGCACGTCCTACCTTCCAGAAAGTGGTCGCTTTTCTGTTCAGAGAGTTGCTGCTATTCTTTTCTTCGATCTCCTGTTGAGTTTGTAGGCGTTCAGTATGGTTTGATCCCTGTCCAGCTGAATTCCTGGGACCAGACGAAATCCAGGTCTCCTACTCCTCCGCCATCTTGCTCCGCCCAAAATGATTACTTTTTCTTAATGAAGGCATATCTCAAGACAGAGCTGTGAGGTGTGGGCATTACACGTGGCCCCTGCTCTGGTCTAGCATAGCTCCTGTTCTGTGTAGTCTTCAGCTGAAAGGCAGAACTCGAGCACCAATTGCCAGTGTGAGAAATCTCAAAGTTATGCTCCTTTTATTGTCTCAGAATAGGTTTGTTTCTTCACAGTTTTCTTTATGTAATTTATTGCTCTAATTTATTCAAAAAAGGACTTCATTATAGCAGTGACGAATGGGTTTTATCAGGGACTGAACCCATTCTCAGAGAAAAGTATGTCATTAGGCAGGACCACCTGTTGTTGATGCACACTGACAACGACCCAGGTAACGTGGGACACCGAAAACACCCAAGCACCCGCATACTGCAGATAGCAATAGCAGGAGCATGAAGATGCAAATTAAATTCATTTAAAGTGTCTCTGATGCCTCTGAAATAAATCAGACTTTTAGTTATTGCTTACATTTTTTTTTTTAATTCCCCAAATTCAAAAGTCGATTGTCAGCGTGTTGGTGAGCAGTTGTTCTGTTTGTCTGCAGGCTGTCTGTTGATCAGAAAAGCATGACGTTGCTCTCAGTCCTTTCTCAAGACTCCAGAAAGGTGGTTTTAAAGTTCTGTGTCCCAGAGCAGCTCATGGCTCTTTGGAGAGTCCTGATCTGGAGGGAATGGGGAAGCTGCGCAAGCCTCCTGCCCCCACCTGGCTTTTGACTCCCAGGTCCTGAGATGCCTTATAAGATTTTGATTTGTTTAATGAGTTTTACTGCTTTTTACTGTCTTGTTTTTAAGTACGGGAAGTCGTGAGGAAGTTCTGCCTCAGTGTCTGTGTGTCTCTCACCTACTCAGAGACACATACTAAGAGAGCACTGTCTGCACTTTGGACGCATCGCCCATCACGTAGGTTACCGTCAGTTCAGAACAGACTCCCCGCCCTGCATTTGTACCATCTACAAGGACTTAGAAGAACACAGACACACACACACACAAGTCATGTGTCTTAACAGTCAATTGACCGTATTCTGTATTGTACATTCTTTTAGTTTCCTTTTGACTGTCAGGGTTTTGTTCGTAAATGGTAAATGGGGTGCTACTTTTGGTAATAAGCTCTGTGAGCCTCAGTTTCTCCATCTATAAAATGGCCACCAGAGAATCGGTAAAGTGCCTGGCGTCTTGTGGGCACCCCTCCTCCAGCAGTGCACCTGTGCCCTCTTCACAGAGCCCTGCACGGGCACGGGGCAGACCCGACACCCGTCGTGTGCTTCTCGAAGCGTTCCTCTAGAAGGCGGCACCGGAGTTCATAGCTCCCCAGCGTCTGCTCCGCCATGTGACTTCCAGGAAAGGAGTCAGAGCAGAACATACCGTTTGGGCTTGGACAGTCAGCAGGACATGGCGCAGGACAGCCAAATCCGCTAGTGAGACTTCAGACTTTCACTCTTTCCGGGAATCACTGTCCAATTTCCAGGGACACTTTGGGAGAGCCCTGGCAGGCTGGGTGTTTCTCCACTGCCTTCCCCCCTGGACTGGAGGGTGTTCAGTTCTTCTTCAGAAAGGATCATGCTCCTCAGTGGGGCTAAGTGCTGGGACACAGAGCTGCGTGGTACTTGGTTCCTGCTGAAGGCATTTTCAGCTCAGTGGGGAAGCAGCCAAATTAAAGACATACATACTGCAGGGTGGTAAGCGCCGCAGGAAAGACAAGTGCAGGGTCCTTTGGCACTACCTGGGTGTGGTACATTATCCCGACCCACGTGTGACTGCTGGGGGAGCTGCACAGGGTGACATACCTGTGACACGAGTCACTTCTCGGAGTCTGTTTCTTCAGCATTGACCGTGGGCATCTGTGTAGCCGCGGGACCCCTGTCGGGCAGGTAGTGTGCTCAGAGGGGGCTCCTGCTCTCCTCCCCCCACCCCCCGTGTGTCTCCAGCACGTGCAGTGCGGCCCTTCTTTCTCTTTGCAGCCATCCTTGTATTTATCACACTCCGGATGATAATGATTTGTTGGGAGTTATTTCTCCCATGAGAATCCAGGTTCCTTCAGGCAGGAAATGTGACTTACTGTCTTTGATTCCTGCCCGGTGCCCAGCATGGTGCCTGGGAAATAGTGGGTTCTCAGTAATGTTTGTAGAATGAAGAGCCAGTCAGTCTCACATTTCTTCTTCTATGCATTAGGACAGTGAATTCATTATCTCAGGGTGCTTTGTTGAAGAAACATGGAGAGTGTTTCCATTTTATTTGAGTTTCCAGCTACAGATTGTG
This sequence comes from Phoca vitulina, assembly GCF_004348235.1. Lineage (NCBI taxonomy): Eukaryota > Metazoa > Chordata > Mammalia > Carnivora > Phocidae > Phoca > Phoca vitulina. The sequence goes on from NW_022589721.1 coordinate 28,381,252, forward strand.
AGAGACCTACCATTTCTCAAGCCATTGTGGCAGGTGGGTGCACCCTGGCAGTATGGGTACGGGCCTTCAGTCTGGGACCCAGACTTTGTCTTCTAAGAATTACTGAACCTGGGCACGTACCTTCACCTCTCCAAACTCAGTTCCTTAGTTTGTTCAAGCAGGCATGGTACTGCCTACCTCCCAGACTTCTTGTGAGGATTTAGTGACATACCTCAACGCTGTATAGACTCCAGGCTGCTTGGATCTCCAGTGCTCAGAATAGTGTTAGCACACGGCAGGCACTCAGTGTTTTTTGAATGACTAATACATGTGAAAGCACCTTCTATTAGTTTGTCTGGAGTGTAAAGTAAAAGCAGGAATGTATTGAGAAGTGGCGTGGGGAATAGGCAGGGACTAGAACGTGTAGGACCTTTAAGCAGCTAAGGAGTATGAATGCATTTTAAAATTTGGAGCACGATTGACAGATCGAATGTGGGAGAAGGACATGGTCAGTCAGCTACATGTTTTAGAAAGATCATTTGGGATGTTGAACAATACAGGTGAAAAGTGTTTGAAGTATGTGAGTTCAGAATTATATGTGGCATTCCTAGACGTCTGATTGCGCTAAGAATGCATTGCTGTGTATCTGAAGCTGTGGTGGAGGAGGACATTCCCTGGGGAGAGTGTGCAGAATCAAAAGAGGAAAGGACAAAGAGACCCTTGTGGCCGCATCAACACTGGGGTTTTGGGCAAAGGAGAAGAAACCCTCTGTTGTTTCCTTTTCTTACTTCATAAAGGGTGTGTGAGTCCATCGGTGTAAATTACACTTGAAACTGTGTATTTTAAAAGCTTTTTTTGTGTGCATGTGTGATACATTTCTTTTCAAGTAGGAATCTTAAAATTTGTCACTGCCAGTGATGCTTAAGTAAAACAGGATCTGTGTAAGCTTCTTGAACCCTGAGCTGATAACAGTTTGAATTGACTGGTGGACCAGTCAGGTTATCACAGGCTTATCTGTCTGCAGAGCTTCTTGGCTCCTCATCGCTGCTCGTGTTCATGACCACACGTCTTCCAGATTGACTGTTGAGTTGGTTCACACTTTCCCAGTAGAGCTTAAATTTGAGTGAAATGCTTTGTGGCTTTTAATTCTCACCAGCAAATGAATGTTGAAATTGCCACTTTCTTTGTGAATGTTTTGGTTAGTGTTGCTACGGTCAGCAGTAAGGGTGGGTCCACAGACCATCCTAAAGGTGAATCCTGCTGCCCAAACAAGAGCCGAACAGCCGTGCCTCAGAGGTTCCCTGGGGATGTGTGCAGAGGGCGGAGACACTGCTCTAGGCCAACATATGCTCTCGCCGTTAGAGAACTGGGGCCACAGACCTTTGACAGAGGAACTGCGACAGTTTGATTTGTCCCACCTCCTTTCCTTTAGGGCTTAGGGAAGGAGAGACTTGTCGTCGGCTTCATGCCACCTCCCCTGGTTCTTGTTTGGTCTCTGGCATGGGTGGCAGGGGTAGAGCTGTGTGGCTTTCTTACTGCAACAGCCGGGTGGTAAAAATGGGCCCAAAATGGCGAGTTCCAGGAGAAGAGCCTGGTAAGGTCCCCTCATCCGATGATATTTTTATTCTCTTGTCTACTTGCCCTGGAGGTGTCAACTTCTAGTGCTTGGACCCACTGTGGTGGCCCAGGCGAGTCTATAGGACTGCAGTTCTTTCTCACTGGTGCTGATGTCACAACTTTGGGGGGCCAGCGAGGATCCTTGTATCCTCCAGAGATTTGGGTGTGTCAGTGACACTGTATTTTAGCTCCTTTACCGCAGACCATGCTAGGAATTAATGAAGCACCAGGTCCTAATTAACAGTCTCAAGTTGTCACTTTCTACTTGAGTAACGTTTCAAAACCCTTTTCCGTAATAGTTTTGCCATCAGTTTGAAAAATATCAGTAATAAACTTTTCTGAGTTCCTAGATTTGGGGTCCTTGTCTAGAGTGAATATTGGCCTCCACTATTATTACATCTAAGTCAAAGAAGCAGTTTTCCTTTGATTAAACAAAAATCACAGCATGCGGAATAGGTTTCACACCATAAACTTTGCCTCAAAACTTAACATACAGTATACTTGAAGCTAGGATGCCCAAGGGAAATATGTACCATGTCTTGCTTAGTTTTGGATAATAAAGACTTCTCTTGAGTTGACTGCTTCTTTTAACACCAGGTACTTCTATGCAGTGGGTTGTATCTTAATTAAATTATTAACACCATTGTTCCGAAATGATAATGAGTCCATCTGTATTGTTTAATATCTTAAGTTCTTTGTGACAACGGCCAAGAATCAAGCACTGTTCAGGTCACTCATCAATATAGTTCAGTAAGAAGTGATTTTCTTAAGAGATTTCATTTAAGGTGAGGTTCATCTGCATAGAGAAAACAAAAATAATTTGCTTTTTTCCTTTTTCAATTTTCAGATTCAGATGTTATTTGTGACTTATTTATAATAAAACCAAAAAACTGGATGGGAGAGTGTATCAGTGTTCTACAGCTGCTATAACAAATTGCCAGGAATTTGGTGGCTTTATTATCTTCCATTTCTGAGGGCAGGAGTCTGGAATGGTTCTCACTGGACTAAAGTCAGGCTGTCAGCAGAGCTGCGTCCCTTTCTGGAGACTCAAGGGGAGGAATCGCTCCCTATCTCTTCCTGCTGCTGAAGACTGCCCACGGCCTTGGGCACCTGACCCCTTCCCCCATCCTTGAAGCCAGCAATGTCAGGATGGGTTCTTCCCACACTGCTGTCCCTGTAGGCCTCTCTCTCCTGCTTTTCTCATCTGTTTGTAAGATTCTTTGTAATTACCTTGGGTTTACCTGGATAATCCAAGATAATCTCCCCATTTTAAGACTAGCTGATTAACAACCTTAGTTATGTCTGCAATATGCAGCTTTCCTTCGCCATGAAACTTGACATTCACAGGTTCTGGAGATGAGGATGTGTGGATTTCTCTGAGGGAGACATTGGTTTTTTTCTACCACAGATGGATTAAGGGAGGCTGAAGAATGCTGATGTTTACCAGTTACCAAGGACATCTTCAGCCTCGTTTTAGGGATTTTCATGTGTTAGGATATTATCTCTAATTATACATCAGGGGTTCCAGAGATATTAAATAACTTGTTGGTGTCACATAATTGTTAATAATAATGAGCTATTATTTGTTGAGTTCTTGCTAAGTGCCAGCAGATGTACAGACAGTATTTTTCTCAATTCTTTGTACAGGTCTCTGAGATAGAAGACGTAGATTCCACTTGATAGGGGAGAAAACAGGCTTTTGTGGACGTTGTGCGTGGCCTCATGTCACATGGCCAGCTTGTAACTGGGTGCTTTGGATTTTTTCAATGTGCTTCCCTATTCCAGTGGATTAAGATGTAAGGGCCGTACAGACTCATTATCATACTGACGTTGTTATCTGGATAATATTCAGAGTACTGTCAATGTATTTGCCAAAGATTGTTTGGTTCATGTGTCAGAATGACCAGGTAGTTAATCGATTGACTTGACAGCTGCTTTCCTTCCCTCTGCCCTTCTAATTCTTATCTGTCTGTAGACCATTTCAGTCTTAGCGAGTGTTTATTAAGCACCTCCTTAGTCACTGCTTCCCATCTATTTTCCATATTGTTTCATGCATCACTTTATTTAATCTCTACAACAGCCTTATACAGATAGATATTAATGCCCCCATTTTATAACGAAACTTGGTCTGACAAAGGTGAAGGGCAAGATTAAAACCAAGCTCTGTTTCTACTCAAAACCTGTGCTCTTTTTTTGCTATGCTATAAAAGGTGTATCTTATTTACAGATTATTGCTTCAGTCCTACATATTCATCATGATCACTTGAAATAATTCCATAAAATATGAGGAAAATATAGAGAAAAGAAACTAAACATGGCTGATGTAGTAATTAAACTGATAAAGAATGTCCAAAGAACATAAGTTTATATATTCAAACGTAGGGTTAAAAGGTGCTTGGTTTATACTGACCCTGGTGAGCTCAGTGATATGGAACAAACTAGAACTTGATTCAACAGTTTGTGTCAAATTTGATTCAATAATTTGTTTCAATTAATGTTTGTGGTGAGTGAAAGGTGTTCCCCAAATATATCTACATCTTAAGCCCTAGAAGTTGTGAATACTACCTTATGTGGCAAAAGGGACTTTGCAGATATTATTAAGGATCTGGAGGTAGAGAGATTGTCATGATCATCTGGGCAGGCCCAGTGTAATCTCACTGATCCTTGTAAGAGGGATGTGGAGGAGCAGTCTGAGTCAGACAGAAGGCAGGTGACAGTGGAAGCAGTGATTGTAGTGATGTGGCCCCAAGCGGTAGGACATGCTTCCTTACATACCTATTTAGACTTTTAAGTTCCAGAACTATAAGGTAATATGTTCATGTTGTTGTTTCAAGCCACTAAATTTGTGGCAATTTGTTACAGTGGCAATAGGAAACTAATACAATGTCCTTAAATAATTATGACTTCCTTAACAATAATAGTTGGAGACTTCAATAAAATTTTACAGTAATGGATACAACAACTAGGTAGAAGATCAGTAAGGAAACAGAAGACTTAAACAGCATTATAAGCTGACTAGATTTAGCAGACATCTGTAGAACATGTTCTCTTGAAAACAGCAGAAAAAATTTTAAGTCACATGGAATATTCTCCAGGACAGATTATATGCTAGTCCATAAAACAAGCCTCAATAAATTCTAAAGGATAGAAATTATGCAAAGGATGTTCTCTGGCCACAATGAAATGAGATTAGAAATCAATAACAGAAAGAAACTTGGAGAATTCACAAATATGTGGAAATTAGTAGACACTTTAATAACTGATAAGCCAAACGAGAAATCACAAGGAGAATTAGGAAATACTTTGAGATGAATGAAAATGAAAATACAACATAGCAAAATTTATGGGATGCAGCTAAAGCAGCACTTAGAGGCAAACTTACAGCTGTAAAATACCTATATTAAAAATGAAGATAAATGTCAAATCAGTTACCTAATTTTCCATCTTAACATTGAAAAGAAACAAATTACATGTAAAATAAGCAGAATGAAGGAAATAATACAGATCTGTCCTTGTGAATGTTCCACATGGCTTAAGAAAAATTAGTTTCTGCTACTGTCAAGGGAACATGTTCTATGGATGTCTGCTAATAATACATATTAGAATGGAAATTATCAAAAAGAGAAGAGAAAAACAATAGAGAAAATCAACAAACCAGAAGTTGTTTTTTTGAAAACATCACCAAAATTTAACTTTAACTAAATTGACTAAGAGAAGAGGGAGAAAATTCAAATGACTAAAATCAGGAATGAAAAAGGGGACATTCTGCTGACTTTACGGAAATCAAAGGGATTGTAAGGAAATACTGTGAATAATTGTATGTTCATGAATTAGATGACTTCGTTGAAATGGGCAGATTCCTAGAAGGACATGAACAACCAACACTGACTCAAGAAGAAATAGAAAATTTGAATAGAATGGTGAAGAGATTAATTGGTAAATAAAAAATACTGAAAAAAGCCCAGGTCCAGATGGCTTTACTGGTGAATCCTACCAAACATTTAAAAAAAATTAATACAAATTCTTGACAAACTCTTCCAAAAAAAATAGATACTTCCCAACTCATTCTATGAGAACAGTTTTGCCCTTATTCCAAAATCAGATAAAGATATCACATATACAAAAAAAACCAAAAAACAAAAAACCTCAGACCAATCTCTGTTATGAATATAGAAATAAAAATCCTTAAAATACTAGCAAACCAAATCTAGCAACATATAAAAAGGATTACACACCATAATCACATAGGATTTATCTTAGGAATTCAAGGTTGGTTTAGCATTGAAAAATCAGTTAATATACCATCAATGGAATACAGTACAAAAAACACATAATCATTTCAATAGACACAGGAAAAGCATTTGATAAATTCTAACCATTTCATGATAAAAACACTCAACAAACTAGGAATAGAAGGGAACTTCCACACCTGATAATGAAGGATGTCTATGAAAAACCCTCAGGTGACATCATAATTGTGAGAGACTTTTCCCTTAAGATCAGGAAGAAGCAAAGATGTCTGCTTTCACCTGTTACTATTCAGTGTTGTTCTGGAGGTTCTAGCCAGGGTAGCAATGCAAGAAAATGAAATAAAAGGCATTGGCATCCAGATTGGGAAGAAAGAAGTATGATTAACTGTATTCTATAGATGATGTGATCTTTTATAGAAAATCATAAGGAATCTACTAAAAGTCTATTAAAACTAATAAATGAGTTCAGGACATTCCTTTCTTCCTCCGCTTTTGGATTTAAATTTAAAATTAATATATTTCTGATAAATACGGTCTGTATAGGACTCTAAGTTTCATGAAGCCAGGGTTCATGTCTGTTTTGTAGACCACTGCATACCTAGCTCCAGCACACAGGCCTGGTGCATCGAAAGCCCTCCTGATGCATCTGATAAATGATTGCTTATTTTGGATAAAAATAGAAAGTATAAAAATTTTTTTTTAAAAGTTGCACTCCCCAGAAAGCAATCATTTGGGGATAGTCATTGTCAATATTTTAGTTTCCTTCTCCGTATAGAATTTTAGATTTTAGTGTTTAGTTTAATGTTCTACCATAATCATTTTCTTAGGTAGTTGCAAAGTTGGAAACTGTTTTTCATGGCTGTGTAGTACTCCATGTTACGTATGTCATCATATTCTTGAGCTGATTCTTCACAAATGAGCATTTCCAGTTTTTGGAATTATAATTCAGCATTGTCTGTCCCATTGCTTTGCAGTGTGTCCATTTCTGCTCTTGCCTAGATTGCTGTGACAGCCTGAATCTGCTTCCTCACCACCAGAGCTCTTCTCCTCTCTGTTAAGGTTTCCATTTTAAAAGGCAGCAGTGCAAATGGTGGGTATTCATCCTTTCTGATGGCTGAGTAATATTCCACTAGGGATTATGCTAAGTGAAATAAGTCAAGCCGAGAAAGACAATTATCATATGGTTTCACTCATATGTGGAACATAAGGAATAGCACAGAGAACCACAGGGGAAGGGAGGGAAAACTGAAGGGGGAGAAATCAGAGAAGGAGACAAACTGAGAGAGATTCTGAACTCCAGGAAACCATTTGAAGGTTTCAGAGCGAGGGGTTAGGGGGATGGAGTAGCCGGGTGATGGGTATTAAGGAGTGCATGTGTTATAATGAGCACTGGGTGTTATATGCAACTAATGAATTGTTGAACACTACATCAGAAACTAATGATATACTGTATGGTGGCTAATTGAACATAATAAAAATAAATAAATAAAAAATAAAAGGAAGCAATGCAAAATGCAAATCTTTTTAAACAGTCATTCCCGTGTTTAAAAGTTTTCACTGGTTCAGGGCGCCTTGGTGGCTCAGATGGTTAAGCATCTGCCTTCAGCTCAGGTCATGATCTCCAGGTCCTGGGATTGAGCCCCGCATCAGGCTCCCAGCTCAGCAGGGAGTCTGCATCTCCCTTTCCCTCTGCCTCTCCCCTTGCTTGTGCTCTCTCTGTCTGTCTCTCAAATGAATAAAGTCTTTAAAAAAATAAAAAAAAATGTTTTCAGTGGTTCTTCATATCTTAACAGTAAAATCTTAATTTCTCAGGACGGCGTTCACCCTTACTTTGGTCTCCAGTCTCATTTCAGTCACCCCGCTCTAGGGTCCTGAGGTTATTAGCACACTGGATTTCTTGTCTGATTCGTGAAAGCCCTATGCTCTTTCGAAGGCCTTCTGTGTGCTGTGTTTTGTTTGTTTTTTGTTTTGTTTTTTTTTTTTAATAACAGAAATGCCCTTTCCCCTCTTACGTGCTTACTAACTCATTTATATTCTTAGGGATTCAGCTGGAGTATCCCCACCTAGAGGAAACCTGCTTGCCACCCACTCTCACCTCTGGCTTGGGTTTCCTTGCTGCCCTTTTCTGCCTCCCTCTGTCATAGTCTTTCACACTGGATTGGGGTTTCCTTCCTACGTATGTCTTCCCTTTACAGGGTAAGCTCCTTGAAGGCAGGGACTGTGTATCCACCGTGACTGGAACACAGTAGGTCTTTAGTGAGTGCCTCAGTGCACCTCTTTGCACATAAGTCTGCAGTGGGCATTCAAATAATTTCTTGAGGACAGTTTCCCAGAAGTTGGGATGAGTAGGTCAGAGTTTATCAATATTGTAAAGCTTCTTGACCCACATTGTCAAATTGATTTATAGATGAGTTGTACCAGTTAAAACTTTCTGCCAGTCATTATGTGCATATATTTGATGAGGCCCTCTGAATCATATTTTTAAAAATTTTTCATTCCTAATGGATTTCTTTTTTACAAAATAATGAATTTTTCAATTCTAGTATAATTAACATACAGTACTGTATTAGTTTCAGGTGTACAATATAGTGATTCAACTGCCAGGATAATTTATATTGTCTGCCTAGGACATGGTTATTTAGGGAAATGCTAAGTAGAGAGCATTTATGGAGGCTCTCAGCCTGTCACCTTTTATGTTTACCTGCTCATGGGAGCATCTTTTACTAAACTAAAACACTGAATATTTACATGGTATTACATGTTATTGGGTGTTATGTTAATGTATAAGTTCAGAGTTACTTGTTGGGCAGATGAACTTATAGTAGCTAAAGTTGTCCACAAGACAGAGAGAAAAATAATTAGCAGTGATGTATCTAGTGTTTGGATTTGCATCTGATAAAACCTGCCGTGGAATTATAACGTAATTTACAGTGCTTCCCTGGGAAATATGAAGTGGTTCAATTTATAAGGCTTAATACTAATGAAGAGGGAAAGCAGAACTGAGCTCTTGCTTCCCAGACTGGTTTCTAGGAGAAACCTTGTGTTCCTCTGAGATAGTTCTCTATCCGCTGTATGCCCAGTTGTCCTTCTGCCTCCATGGTGTGCCATCCTTTCTCCCGATCTCTCTTTCTTTGTGTGTGTTTGTGTGTGTGTGTGTGTGTGTTGTGTGTTGTGTTTTGGGATAGGTGAGGAGTAGCATTAGAAGCTGGGAAAAGCTTGCTATCTGAGATTCTGATTGCATTGTTTGGGCAAGTGTTAGTCTGGGAGAGAAGATAATCGACTGTGCTCTGGTCCAGTTGTAGCTGTGAGGACTCGTGCAAGTTAATCCACACCTGCTGAGGAGGAGAGCACTGCTAGTGGTGCTGTTGGGAGGTGAGAAGGTCGGGGCGGGAAAGGAAATATTTGTCAAGAGTCAGACTAGTGCCTGGCATGTAGCAGGTGCCCAGCCAGTGTTTATACTTTCTTTTTCATAAAGCTCATTTAGATCATTTAGAAAAGAAAGTGCATTAAATCATGGGGGCTTGTTACTGTTCTTTTGCTGGTTCCTGGGACAAGATCGTTTTTTTCTCTTCCCCTAGCATTTCCAGACATTGTCTCCCTCCTCCCTGCCTCTCTCTCTACCCCTTTCCCATTGAAAAGAAAGGTCAGAACTGATGGTTTTCTCTACTAAAATGTCGTATTTACTAATTCAGTCCTCTTTGCACCTAGCTTACGTTTGAAAGTTGCTGATCATATTTTATGGACCCTTTTCTTTCTTTTAAACATGTGGCACAGGGGCGCATGGGTGGCTCAGTTGGTTGAGCGTCTGCCTTCGGCTCAGGTCATGATCCCAGGGTCCTGGGATCGAGCCCCGCATCGGGCTCCCTGCTCCGCGGGAAGCCTGCTTCACCCTCTGCCTGCCACTCTGCCTATCTGTGCTCTCTCTTTATCTCTCTGTCAAATAAATAAAATCTTAAAAAATAAATAAATAAACACGTGGCACAATGGTCAGACCTGTCGGAAACATCTCAAACCGGTCGTTATTACAGTTGCATCGTTGTCCGGCACCAGACCCGGAGCGTGATGGGTTGTGGAGATGAACGCCCTCGGCTGCCTGGGCGCGCTGGCTGGGCCTTGCAGCCGCCCGCACTGGCCTGTGACGGCTGCGGGAACGCGGGTACGAGGGCGCTGACATGGTGGCTGTGGCGGAGGGCGGAGCGCCTTTTCTGAGCTTTAAGAATCTTTGAAGCTAATGAGTTTTCGGAACTAAATAGTATACCGTACACAAATCAGATTCATACTCTGAATTCAGACGATTTCCTGAGTGTGCTGTGCTATAAAGGAATCAGGCCCAGGTGCTGGTTGTGCCCTTGCGGGCTTCCTGCCCCGCGCGTGCTGCGGAGCTGAGCTGCTGTCTGCCTCCCCGAGCTGCTGTCTGCCTCCCCGAGGGCTTGGCGTGTGTGGATGCAGTCGTGACCGGCTCATTCTCGCTCCCCGTCCAGGGCTGTGAGACTCCGTTTGGGGGCCAGTACAAGCCATTTCTAGACGTGTAGGAGAGCACAAATGCACAATTCCAGTTTGGCTTGCTGTAAGATGCCTTCGAATGTCCCGTATTTGGAAAGACAGTACTGGGTTGTGACTAGGATGAGGCCTCTGGAGTCAGATTGCTTGGGTTCAAATCTGCCTTATCACTCCTGCTTGCTGACCGTGTGTCCTGGACAAGTAGCGTAGGCCCTCCCTGCCCGGACCCCTCCCTCCCTCCCCAGGTGGGTCCCATGTGGCACGTAGCTCCGCGGGTCCAGCGGCGGTGAAGCCCGCGGACGCGGGAGCTCCCCTGGCCCGGGGGGCGGGAGCTGTCCGTGGTAGCCGCGGCTTCTCCTGTCGCGTTTGCGGAGGGCTGTGCGGACGCAGGCCGCTGCGGTCTGTGGGCCCGCGGACCGCGGCACCGTGTGCAGCGTGGTGGATGCACTGACCGCGCCTGCTCCCTCCTCGCTCCGTCCCGTTTTCAGAGCACCCCGTTACCGTCTGACATGTGGCCCGTTTGTCGTCCGCCCCTCCCTGTTGGAATCGAGACCGCATGTGAACAGCATGCGCTCCAGCACCTCTGGCAGTGACAGGCACGTAGTAGGTGTTCAGTAAGAGACACCGAACCAACAAATGCTGACGAGAAAACCCGGAATCAGCTGGATGGGACGAGGAAAGCCACAGAGGTGGTGCTTTTTACGTTGGACCTTGAAGGATGAGGAAGAGTTTGCCAGCCGTGTGCAGGGTTGGAGGAGAGCAGGCCAGCCAGAAGAGCAGAGGTTTGGAGGTTTGCAGAGGTGGTGTGAATGAGGGGAGCGGGTCACACCCGGTGCCGCATCGCCCGGTGGCCAGTTTGCCTGGAGATTGTCAGGGTTTGTTTTCTGTTTGGTCACTTGCTTAGTTGTCGGTACCATTTCCACGCAAACTCTTGCTCTGCTCCTTGCAGGAAGGGTTTTCATGTAAGGGTCCATATGGTAGCTTAATCTTTTTGGTGGAAGTTAATTTTTAGAATATCAGCCATTGCTCAATGCTATAATCACACACCAATGGGACCAAATGATGATGGTGACGACGATGATGATGGCATTTGAAAGCGTTTTACAGGGCTTTTACCAAAGATTTTCACCTGTTACTTCACTGGAGACTCTTAATAGCGCTGTAAGATGTACAGGATTGGTGGGCATCCCTGGTTTCTATATTTTTTTTTATATGCCTAGGCACTCAAAGTGGATAGCTTACAAAGAGACGCCAGGATCCTTGTTTCACTACCAGAGGCCTGAGCTCCTGGGTTCTACCTGGTGTCTTTGTTACTGACCTGTGCCAGGCAGTAGGACCACCCTGGACCCTGGGCCCAGAGAGTAAAGAGCAACATGCCTGAGCAGTGTGGTTCATGCATTCCATTTTGGAACCTACACAACTTTCTCACTGTCCACAGGCAGTCCTGGCTCAGGGTCAGCATGCCGACCTCATGGTTTGAGAAGCAAATGAAGAGGTCAGTGAGACTCAAGTCCCTGTCCTGTACCATGTATAATGCTTTATTTTTCTCTCTAAAGGCATCACCCCTTTGCAGGTCATAAACTCCATGAGGGCAGGTCTTTATATTATTTACTGCTGATGCCACATGGTCAAAACAGGGCTTGGCACATAGAAGATGTTGAGTGAACATTTTGGATGAAGGATTGTTAAAGGGGCAGTAGGCTCATTTGTCTATGAGAAGCCTACTTGCCCTAGATTCTTCTCTGAGCTCCTGTTTGTGGTGATGGGGAGGTCATAGGGGTGGCCTCCTCCCAGAAAGTAGAGGTTTGCTCCTAGGCAGGGAGCATGTCCTCTCTGTTTCCTAAGTGAGAAGAGTTAAGTGATCAGAGCACAATTGAATGATTTTCTCAGCTCCCTCAGAAAGGCATGTTAATAGTTGTTTATATGTAATCTGTGCATATTTAGGGATGGATGTGTTGTGTTTTGTCTCCCAGGTGTTTTCAGTATATGAACATAGTTTGAATAATAACAGTGATGTTTACCTATGTAGCAAAACTCATTCTTATATGGTGTGTATTTGTTATAAATTGACATGATTAATTGTGACAGAAATAGATTTGCGGAAATACTTTTATCAGACCTGATCAAACGTGAATCAGCTGCACACAAATACTTATTTTCAGAAGCATCTCTGATGAAAGAAAAGCAAGTTAGTTCTTCTCTTTTATTCTGTCTCTTTTTTTGGAAGAGGATGGTTTGAGCTAATTTGTATAAAAAGATTTTTCTCTTCTATCTGGTATTTTGATCTCGAACCTTTAGATCTATGTAAAACAAATTTTCTTCCTGTATTCTTTCCTTTATGTTTGTCTTTATTTTTTTCAACATTTTAAATCATTCAAATATCTTACACGTAATGTCTAAGGATAGTTCTCATTTGACATCTTTTGTCAGTGGTTGTTAATATACTTAACTCTTTAAGGTCTGAGAGGACAAGTGTGGTGTCTCTGCTCAGTGTTGATTTCTTAGCACATAGTGGGCTGCAAATATTTGTGGAATCAGTGAATTTATTAAATACCTGTTGTATTAGACCCTGCAGGAGCTGGATGGAGGAGGGAGGGGGTGTCCTGAAGGAAGTGTGGCCCAGCTGCTGGAGCAGCACTTGGGGCCTATAACTCACAGGTATGTTTGGAAGGGGACTTCACCGACTGAATTTAAAGCTTACATGGGATTGAAGGAGAAGAGGGGGGAATGGATAACGGCACGAACTCATGGAACCCGGAGAGAGCACAGTAGGTTCTGGTTGATTGCCGTAAAGAAGGGAGAGAAGGGTCAGCTTGCCTGAATTCCATTTCAGTATCTGTGCTAACAGATAGAACATGGACATTGCCCTAAAAGTAATTGGAGGAGTCTTTATAATTCTTAGGCTTAAAGGATTGTTTTAACGTTGTTGACCCTTGTCCCGTAGAAGTGCTTCAAAAGTGATACCTTTTTAAAAAATCAGTGCTAAATATTTCAGAAATGGTTGCTCTGTGTGCTAGCTGTGCATGTGTATATGGGTATTTACGTACGTGTATGTATGTTGGATACTAATCTTGAGAAAAATAAATACATATAGTATATAAATACATTTATAGAAAATAACATATATAGTTCTACATAAAGTTGTGTATTTAGTTTTATGTATTTAATTTTAACTTGTACACTTGCTCATACTGATCATGCTTTTTGGTAAGTGGAGATTATTACTATATTGATCTCAGAAAAGAACTAAGAGGGAAGTGCATTTATAGGTCTTTTCATTGTTATTGCCAAACTATTGAATAATCAGCTTTATTAGGTATACATGATGGGTTTCAGGAGAGATCGTGTTTCTTTCATTTATTAAGCTGTGAAAATACCCTTCTTATTGTGACTTGATCCTGCAGCCTGGCAGAGATAAGGAGTCCAGAGACCTACTCTAAATTCAGCTTATTAATAAAGACACTTTAAACAAAGATTAAATTATGCCTCCCCCCTTTTTTTTTTTACTGCTATTTAGATTCAGTATCCAGAGATTAGAGAAAGTTAAGGATAGCAAGAGTCAGCCTAGTGCTCAGCATCTTTTTGAAAAATTATGCCATCTTCAACAATAGAGAGGGTTGAGGGGTACCTGGGTGGCTCAGTCGGTTAAGCAGGTACCTTCGGCTCGGGTCATGATCCTGGGGTCCTGGGATTGAGCCCCATATTGGGAAGTCTGCTTTTCTCTCTCAAATAAATAAAAATCTTAAAAGCAAAACAAAACAAAACAATAGAGAGGGTTGAGAAACAGAGCAAGATGAAGATGCAGGGCTACTGGTTTTCACGGCATGAATTTCATATCTGATTGGGAGTCTGGCTATGATCAGAAGCCTGGAAAAGAGCCCGTGTTCAGTGAGAGGCTCCTAAACATCATGATTTGAATTGCATATGGAAAGAGGACATGTTTTGATTATTACTGTGGACTAAGTGTATGGTTAGTTCCTGCTTATACTTGATGCTTAATGAATGTTTCCGAGTGGAGGTTGTTGAGCGTTTGTGCTTAGCTAATCTTGAGTTCAGGTACCAGCAATGCTGATTATTATCTGTGCATTAGATAAGTTACATTTTATGAGTGTTGTCTATTCTGAAAATGAGAGATGTCATGTGTAGAGGCCCGATAAAGTACCTGCAGGTGGTGGATGACCAGCCAGAATACAGAAGCAGCTATTTTAACTTATTATCATCATCACATTATAGCTGGTAATATATTTACAGGACTTCTTATTTTCTTAGGTAATTCTGTCCAACCCCTTTCCTCCTTCTCCCTTACAAAGTCTGCCTCCCTTAGCAGGCCATAGTCCCCCACAAGATCAGGGCCTGTTTCTGTTTCATTCCCTTCTGTCTCTCATGCTAGACAGAGAGCAGGATTCCAGTCCACTTGGTGACCGATGGATACACTGCGTATCAATCATGGTGCCCTGTTGCTTTGGCGTGTGATATTGACATGTGTGCCTTTCCTCTCTCGTTCCATGCTGCCCTATATAAGACCTCAGCTGTAATCTGATATAGATGGAGAAGTAGTTTAACATTTCACAGTTGCAGGGCACTTAGCACGGTTCCAAGCTCTCTGTGCATCAGAACTTGTATTTGTGTCTGTGGAGGACTGGGGTTCTTATTTGGGAGAGAGAAGCTGACGACTTGTTTCTGCATCTAGAGAAGCGCCTTACAGTTCAGTGCCAGTCACTGTTGGTTTTGATGACCTCTCCAGCTCTGAAAAGGAACATGTCCACCCAGTGTCCCTTAGTTTAGACATGTTTGTAGCTTTTTGCTGGAGGAAATTGACTAGTCTTTGTTAAGTGCAGTGTTCTGGTTCTGGAAATGTTACCTGCAAGAAAGTACCTGCCCTTCCTGCCTCCGGGCCTGCACACTTCTGGTAGTATAGAGCCCACCTTTGAACCTTGTGACTCAGGTAACTTACTTCTCTGCTCTGCTCTTCTTCCTCCTCACCTCTAACATGGAGATAATGGTTGATAAGATGGAAGAATGAGAAAGACTCTCAGTTTATCAAGTGTAACACAAAGTCAGAGTGCTTGGGTATCACCATGGGTATCTTCAGGGCTGTTGATACACAGGTGTGGTATTCAACGTATTTTATAATCAGCTTTGAAAAGTTGAATAATATGAAAGTGAGTGACTGATACAAGGTATTGTGTAATCAGGTGTTAAGAGGAAAGCCAGGGAGCAGACTGAGGGCATGTTACTGAGAGAACCAGGTGTCACTGGGGTAGGAATCCTGAACCTCAGTGTCAGCCAACATTAACAGTGAATAATGGAGAAATGTTCTCTGTGTTTGTTTGTTTGTTTTGTGTTGGAATTTTTTAAACTACTTCTTTGGGTAATACCTTTAGATTTAAACACAAATCATTAAAATAGGTGATGAAAGTAATGGTATTGGAAATAAATGGCACTTAGCATTTGATTTTATCTGTGTATCTAATATTTATGTAATATATGCCATGTGCCACTTGGTGGGTGTACTTATTGTGAATGATATTTTAGAATGAAATAAATAATTT
Source organism: Phoca vitulina (assembly GCF_004348235.1). Taxonomy (NCBI): domain Eukaryota; kingdom Metazoa; phylum Chordata; class Mammalia; order Carnivora; family Phocidae; genus Phoca; species Phoca vitulina. Next base: position 28,397,150 of record NW_022589721.1, read on the forward strand.
TTAACATTTTATTTTCCATCAGTTCCCAAAGAGTCCCCAAAGTGTACAGTAGTGCCACTTTCAAAGTTGAGGAATGTAGGCAGGGGGACAACGGAAGCGAGTCAAGTGGGGACATCCGGCGGCTGGGCAGGGCAGCTTGGCTGTGGACCCCTGTCTTCTGGTGGGAATATCAAAACTTCCCTCTTTGGGTTGTTGCAAAGGTTAAAGAATTATTGTCAAGTGCCTTAGGCATAGGAAGTACTCAGTCTGTGTTGGCTGGTGAGACCACACTTACCTAGGTCTGGTGTGCATGAAGAGGTCCGACCCAGTGAAGATGGTGCGGGCTCGCCAGCACCGAAGTGCGGGTGAAGTTGGGAGAGCAGATGGAATCCAGAAGCCAGCCATAGAGACCCACGTGAGAAGGCAAATGCTGACCCCAGAAGCAGAAGGGCCACATATACACTTGTAATAAAACAGTATAAATATGATTGAAGTAAAGTAATTGAGAAAACTACACAGAATGTGATGATAATTTGCATGGGCCACCATGTCTTGTTATTTTCTCAAGCTTCATTCAAATTAAAAAAAGAATTGTTTAAAATAAGAATTTTTCCTAGCAGCCTGGTGGGTGGCTTGTATGGAAGGTGACATGCTGACCAGTATGGAAAGGTCCTTAAATACCATGTTTTAGAACCTTGTGTGTGCTTGTGAAGTGTTCAGGGTTTGAAAATGTCAGGTATGACAATACTTTGTTATCAGAAAGGAAGACCGTTTGGGGATGCCCATTTATTCACGTCACCTGCATTTCTTGTCTTCCATATACTGGCCTCATTCTTGGCACGAGGGCCACACTCATGAGCAGTGTGTCCAGGACCCTCCTCTGGCAGAACTAGAGTTATAGTGGGAGGATGGGCACATACAAGGAAACCCAAAGTGGATATCCAGCAACAGTCAGTTCTCTCAGGTCCAGACTAGGGCATTTCAGTTAGTGGGGTCAAAGGGACTGTCCCCTGTAGATGGAACTACAGTAGAGGGCCTCAGAGGAGCCCAGAGACATACACGTAACCCAGACCGGGGTGTAAGAAACGGCTTTCCAGTAGAAGGTGATGCCTGAGTCGAGTCTTCCAGGTTGAGAATAAGCTAGGGGTACGCAGGCTGGGGCTGGAGATGAAGAAGGCCTCAGCTGCTCTTGCCTTCACTGCTGTGGGATTGCCTGGTAGCAGGGGCAGGAGAGAAAGGATAAACAACCTAAAGAACTAGACTTACCTGGAGGATTTTCCCAGCCTTCTCTGATCCTTAGAGCTCCCTTTCCTGCTCCTCAGACCGGAAAGAGAAGGCTGTTCTTGGTGCTTTTTCTGTCGATCACTGGTACGGAATTCTAGATTTGGGGCTGCGTTTAAGTCCAGGATGGGAGAAATGGAAGGAAAACAAAAGAGGCACTTATCACTGGGTGGATTTTACTTCAGTTTCTGGTTTCTTTCCCCAGTTCTCCTGCTGCCATTTCTTTTAAAGCCCTTTAGATGACTGCTCTCTGCACTCTATCCAGGCTTTGCTCGCATTCCTGGGAGATACCTGGTGGAACGGGCTTAATTCCACTTTCACTGAAGCCAGAATCAGAACCTTGTTTTAAAATGTAAAATTTTGATTTTTTTCTGAATTAAAAAAAAGTCCTATAATTCATTTTGTAGATACTTAGTATTTTACTGAATGATTTTCATTTTACAGAAACGATTTCCAGTGTTCCCTGTTTTTATAAATAGCACTGCAGTGAACTTCTTTGTGCATTAAAAAAAAATTGAACCTAGTTCAAGTTACTCCTTTAGAATATTGACTTTGTTTTTGCTATTTTGTAAGCACGGTATCGGATAATATTCATTAAATATATGCTGTGTGGTAGTATGTGCTTACTGCATTAGCTCATGTGATTCTTCTAATAACTCAGTGGAGTAAATATTCCCCTTGGTTTTTAAAGAGTTTTTGATCAGGAGGTTCTTCAACCAAGTGGCTAAAAAGTTGGCATCTCAAAACTGAAGAATGGATTGTGTGTTTTTCCAATATTTCAGAAAATATGTTCAATTGTTTTTTTTTTAAATATAAACATTTACTGTAAGTGTTCTCCTGAGCAGAAACTGATCACAAGAGTGAATAGAGTTAATACAAAAGTATCTTCTTGTTGAGTAAGTCATTATCACAACTAGAAATAAAATTCCTTTATTCTGGCTTCTGATACTTTTATATCTATCATTAGCTTAAAATGTGAGGAAAGCTAAAAAAGTGTTTTGAAGATACGAAGAATGTGTAAGTAATATACTTGAATTTTATAAAATACTTAACAGCAGTCTCCAGCCTGTATGTTCTAAATCAGGATTCACAGTCTTTGGCCTGTCAGCCAAATCTGGCTTTTTTTTAAGACTTGCAAGCTAAGAATGGTTGAAAAAAAAATTTCTTGACATGTGAAAGTTCCTTGAAATTCAAATATCAGTGTCCATAAATAAAGTCTTGGTAGAAAAGCGACACATTCATGTGTTTAGCTGTTGCCTGTAATTTCACCGTAGGTTTTGTGCTACGACAGAATTAAAGCTCTAACAGACTTATGACTTGCAAAGCCTAAAATATCTACCATCTGACCTTTCACACAAAGTTTTCTAACCCTGTTCTAAATCAAATTGTTACTGGGAATTTGACACGTCTTTCAATACAAAAATCACATTACTAAAGGTGTGAGTCACCGTGGGCTTTGGAGTTGGCATATGCGGTTGTGTTTGACCAGCCTGTGACTCACTAGCTTTGTGAAATACAAGGGGTTGTGAGCTTTAAATGCCATCAGTAAGTTTTCAGTACATGGTAACGTATTAATAGATGTTGATTTTCTTTCTTACTTTCCCTTAGTTTCCAAGCTGACCCTTAAATTTCTAGTTAACCCAGTAATGTAAATGAACTAATTACCCTCATAGACTTACCTTGCCTCCCCTCCCTCTTTGGAATAGAGCCCCTTCCTTTCCAAGTTGCCCTCGGAGTGAGAAGTCCTTTCTCAACACAGCTCTTGGTGAGTCTGAGAGCCTCCCTACCTTCTCCCTGGCAGGGACAGGCTCATTATGTTGCCTCCAACCACTGTTACTTAGCTAGAGAGAATTCTTTGGGTTTTAGAAAAAATGAGAATGTTTCCCTTTCCAAGAAAAAAAAAAAAAAAGCAAGATGAAGAAAATGAACTGGAATTCATGCATTCAGTTAGCTAAGCTTTATTTTCATGCAGGTAAATATTTAGTCTGGGTAAAGGTACACATTGTGTATGTGTATGTATGTTTCATTTTTAACTTACGATGTAAGAAAATTGGTATGGTTATAAAGCTAAGAACCAGAGAGCCCCAAAAGATAAGAGTCAGTTATCCTATTGGTTGAAGACCCATGGGAGAGTTGACTTAGTTTCATCAATAGGTTAATGCAGTAGTTCTCAAAAGTGTGGTCCATGAATCCCTGAAGGGGGTCTGTGAGGTCAAAACAATTTTTTCCAAGAAGGTGATGTTTTTGGCTTTTTTATTGTGTAAACACTTTTACTGGTAATGCAAAAGTAATGCAGAGAAAATTCCTGGCCCCTCAGCACAAATATCAAGACAGTGGCACCAAACTGTACTTGATAGTAATTTTATTCTTCACCAATACCAGGTGCTGCAGGGAAAAACAAAACAAAACAAACAAAAACAAACCAGTTTCACTTAAGAATGTTCTTGTTGGAGCGGTAGAAATTGTTAATGCTATTGAGTGTCCCCCTTTGGATACATTTCTTTTTAATATTCCTTGTGACAAAAAGGGAAACCTGTGTACAGTACTTCTCATGGATACCCTAGTAGTAAATAGTTGTCTCAAGGAAAAAACATTTGTGTGGTTGTTTGAGTTGTTAGCTGAACTAGCCACTTTTTTTTCCATAAAAATCCATTTTTACTCAAAAGAAAGATTGACATTGACAGATAAGTAAGGATTATTCAGATTTGAGTATTTTACAGACTTTTTCTCAAAAATGAGCCTAAGTAGCTCATAGTTTTTGTTGTCAATGATAAAATTTGAGCTTTCAAATGAAAATTAGATTTTTGGAAATTCTAAGTACATGCTTAACTGCTTCCTAATAATAGATTCTGAGGAGAGTAATGATATAAACAAATGTGCTTTTTTATATTGTAAATTTTTTTTTTGCATTTGGAAGATCTACATAAAAAGGCAGTATTTTTTAAATGAGCATGTGTGATGTTACAAAGTTACGCATGAGTATAGATTCATTCTAGTACAAGATAGACCAAATAGGTTATAGTTTAACAGAGTATGAAAAGTTCACTGATACAGTTTCTTATTGCAACTCACCTTTAAGAAATTAGTGCTTATTGAGTTGTGGTGTACAAAGAATATCCACAGTTGTCTGGAAAGACACCTCCTTTTTACAGATGCATGCCTGTGTGGATTTTTTTTCTTATGCTCTCATAACAACATTTTTGTAGTAGTTGAAACACGGAAGAGATAAGAGAATTCAGCTGTCTTTTTTTTAAGACAGTCATTAAAGAAGTGTGCAGAATTGAAATAGTGCCATTCTTCTTGATTTTTTTCTTTTTCTTCTTTTTCTGGAAACTGCAGTTATTTCCATGAAAATATGCTTTTATTTTAAAATGTAATCATTTATTTTTGTTATTTTTAAATTAATGTTTTTAAGTTTCTCAGTTTTAATTTAGAATATGGTAAATATTAATAGATTATGACATGCAAATTAAAAGCTCTCTGAGGTTCTTAAATATTTCTATGAGTCTAAGTCTAAAGGGGTCCTACGATCGAAAAGATGGGAAACGGTTGGATTTGTGAGACCATGTTCTGCATCTAGGATAATGCTTAGTACATTTGCAGGGACTCTAGAAAGTCTTGTTCCCTGAATAAATTAAATTTCATGGCCAATAGCTACTCACACATTGCTAGATGTTGTTCTGGTTGTCTACTTAGTAATTGCTTACTCTGTATGAACTACTGTCATAATGCAATAAAGTAGGCTATTTTATAATTAACTCTTTTGTACATTTAAGAATATTTTGGTAACTCTTTTGTACATTTAAGAATATTTTGGTAACAGGAAAAGTCACACTAATTTTATAAGGATAGGTTTTGATATCTACTGTATATTTTCCCTACCCACAATCACCCTTCTGTGATTATTTGACAAACATATAGATCGGTAACCCGATAAATCTCAAGACTGGAAGTACCAAATGGAATGCTGATAACCATTTGTTGAAAACCAGGGATGCTATGATGCATTAATATGACATAGTGGATACAGAGACCTTTTGAGTAGTGGGTTCTGCTGAACAAATATACAGGATTATTAGCATAAGATCTGTGAGTTGCAGTACTTTGCCCTATATTATACTTTTCAGCTGAACTTTGTATATGTTAAATTAAAAAAAATGCATTTTTCATTTACTTTCTGACAGTAATTAAAAGTACTTGTATATCTATTGAACTAATCCACTTAGAGAAAGCTCTGTGTATGAAGAGTTAAGATGTATCAAAGGAAATGGCAAGCAGAAATGGAATATATAGGTTTGTGTTCTATTACAAGTTATTTTTTGTATAGAGCAAGCTTGAGATTAATTGGTTTGCTTATGTATATCTAATTGTTCTAGCACAATTTGTTGAAATGACTGTCTTTCTCTACTGAATTACCTTTGAATCTTTGTCAAAAATCATGCATAAATACATTTTTAAGTTAGCTTACCAATTCTATAGAAAAACTCCTGGGCTTTTGATAGGGAATTGTATTAAATTAATAAATCAAATTTGGGAGAATTGGCATCCTAACAATGTGAGTCTTCTGACCCATGGATGTGATATATATTTTCATTTATTTGGAACTTTTAAAATTTCTACTAACAGCATTTTGTAGCTTTTAATATATCAGTCTTACATATGTTTTGTTAAAAATCCCTATTTCATATTTTTGATGCTATTGAAATGTTATTTAAGTTGTGTGTGTGTGTGTGTACGCACACTTGTACCTAGAATTATAGCTGATTGTAACATAGTGCCCTATATCCAGCATTGTAGGTAAACTCACTTAGTACTTCTAGTGGCTTTGTTGTAGAATCCTTGGGATTTTCTAGATCATTTTGTCTGTGAATAAAGGCAGTTTTACTTTTCCCTTTCCAGTCTGAATTATTTTTATTCTTTTTCTTGTCTTACTGCACTGGCTAGGATCCCCTCCCCCTCTTGTCCCACCACCCCTAAATCAGTGAACGGATGTGATGAAGGAGGACATTCTTTCCTTGTTCCTGATCTTGAGGGGGAATTAGTCTTGCACCATCATTGTGATGTTATCTGTAAGTATTTAATAGATGCTATTTATCAGATTGAGGAAGTTTTCTTTTATTCCCATTTTACAGATAATTTTTCTCATAATGGAGTTTTAATATTTTAAAATACTTTTTCTAGGGGCACCTGGGTGGCTCCTTTGGTTAATTTCCAACTGTTGATCTCAGCTTGGGTCTTAGTCTCAGGTTCGTGAGTTCAAGCCCCAGGTTGGGCTCCATGCTGGGTAAAAAAATAAATTTAAAAAAAATACTTCTTCTAAATCTATTCACATAGAATATAATAATAATAACAGAATATAATTTCTTTTTTCAGTTTGTTGATATAATGAAAAACATTGAATTATTTTCCATTGTTAAGCCTTTATCTTCTCGGGATGATCTACACTTGGTGATCATGTATTCTTCTATTTAGATACTGCTAAATTCAATCTGTTAATATTCTGTTAAGGGCTTTTTCATTCTTGTTCATGAAGGGATATTGATATGTAGTTTTCTTCTAAAATCTTTGTCTGATTTTTGTATTAACCTAATGAAATGAGTTTGGAAGTGTTCACTCTTCCTGTCTATTTTGGAAGAGTTTGTGTACCGTTGGTATTATTTTTGCCTTATGTGTTTAGTAGAATTCACCAGTGAAACTATTTGGGCCTAGGGTTTTCTCTGAGAGAAGTTTTTAAATGATTAATTCAGTTTCTTTAATAGATAGAGGCTTATTCATGTTACCTTTTTCTTCTTGAGTGGTCTTTGGTAATTTGTGTCTTAAGGAAATTGTCCATTTCACTGAACTTATCAAATGTATTGATGCAAAACTGTTGATAATATTTTCTTATCCTTTCAATGAATGTAACATTTCTGGTGATGTCACTCTTATTCCTGATATTGGTAATTATGTCATCATTTTTTTTTTCTTGATCAGTCTGGCTGCTTATTATTTTTATTGTGATAAATTATGATTTATTGTATCACTATTGAGCTTTTTAAATAATTAGCTTTTGGTTTCATTGATTTAGTTTTGTAATTTCATTGATATCTGCTCTTTATTATTTCCTTTCTTTGCTTGCTTAGGCTTAGTTTGCTCTTCATTTTCTGGTTTCTTCAAGTGGAAGCTTACATCATTAAATTGAAACTTTCTTCTTTCAAATCTAAACATTAATAGCCTTGTTTCAGTGAAGGATCCTGAGCAGTCTGGTTTCCTGCCCTTCCTCTGGTAGCAGATGCATTTTTGCCTGCTGTCGATATAGTACATGTGTTGGGGCCGATTTTTGTTTGTTCACTTGCTTTGTTTTGTTTGTTTTTATTTTTTTATTTTTTTAAAGATTTATTTATTTATTTATTTATTTATTTATTTATTTATTTATTTGACAGAGAGAGATGCAGCGAGAGAGGGAACACAAGCAGGGGGAGTGGGAGAGGGAGAAGCAGGCCTCCTGCCGAGCAGGGAGCCCGATACGGGGCTCGATCCCAGGATCCCGGGATCATGACCTGAGCTGAAGGCAGATGCTTAACGACTGAGCCACCCAGGTGCCCCTGTTTTGTTTGTTTTTAAACGGATTTTTAAAATCTTCCCCAATGGGTTCTGCTCACCCCCTACCCTCTTCAGTGAGCTATGACTTTGCTTCTTAACCCTTTGACTGCAGGTGGAAGAAGGCATTGTGAGGGTTATGTACCCTGCCTCAGTGGCGGATGCCTTTGCTCTTTGTGAGAGAAGGATCTGGGATGCAGAAGGGCTTTTTTGTTTTGTCTGCCTCCCAGTGGCATCTCCTCACCGCTTGTCCCATCCAGAAACAGTCCTTGAAGTCTCCTGCTCTGCCCTGGTCTTGAGCACCTGGTAGAGGCCTGTGGGGATAGTTGGTGAGTGGGTGTATTTTCCCAGGCATTTTAAACTATCATACTGGCTCACAGTCGGCCTCTTAAGAATTTGTTAAAATTCCAGGTGTTTTCTTCATACTTTTATTTATGGCTGCCACTTTCGTGCTTTGCCAAGGGTAAATCATTTCTTGGGTCCCATCTGTCCTTGGAGGAGCTTGCCACCCTTTAGGATTCAGTTCACCTAATTTCATATCAGCTTTCTAACTGGCTCAAAAATTATTTTGTAGATCTTCCAACTTCTGTCAGTGTTAAGTAGCGAGCCATGTTGTCCTGCTGTCTACACCCTGGGTGGAAGATGTAGAAGATGTACCTCAGCCTGCTAGGCTCTGAAGTGTAAGCAGTGAATTCCTTCCGGACCCCAGGAAATGGCTGAATTACAACTAGAAGAAGTACAGCATGAGTTTAGTCGGGATCAGTGTGCTGCATCAGTCAGAAAGGTGATCATGCCTCCTTACTGAATGCAGTTACACCACCCTAGTGTTTGTGGGTCCGTTGTGGTTTCATATTCCTTTACTGGGTTGTATCCTGATTTTGTCTTTTTGTCTGTTTGTTCTAACCAAGGCTGAGTGCCTTCAGGTCGGAGGCTGGTTCTTCAGTGTGGTTTCCCTGGTGGAGGCACAATCCGTGGCACATGGGCGGGAAGAATGATGCATAACCAGATGAGTGAGTGTTGGGACAAGAGCCGTGTGTGAACAGCCTGTTTTTGCCTCAGGGACATGATTAGAGAACTTCAGAATTGAATCACTGAACTATATAGACATTGCATTTTAAGCATAGATGTGTGGTATTTTAAATATTTTACAAAGCATAGTTTAAGCGAGTAAATATTCCTTTTGAAATGTAAATATGAGCTACAGAGAAAGTGTTCCTTTCCAGGGAACTCAGGGTAGACCATGCAGATGAGCTAAGGGCACATTAACTGTAGAGTCGGACAGATAGATAGGAGCAAGGATGCTGAAATGGGAGGAAAACTGCAGGGGGCAGGAAGGTCATGCAAACAGAGAGAAAGCTTATCCAGGAGATAGATCAGTGAATTGAAGAAAACTCTCCAGAAGCAGTTGTTGTTGTTTTGTTTTCCAACAAGTACTAGGGTTTTTTTTGTTTGTTTTGTTTTTAATCTGCCAAATTGAACATGGGGGAGGCTAGTTAATACTTAGGCAAGTGGCTGCCTTGGTGTAATAATCCTTAACTTGAAATCCGCATGACCCGGTATATTCATGCTGTTTATTGCTGTGTAATAAACCACCCAGACTTAAAGTGGTGCAAGACAGTGTGGTGTGAGCGCACAGTTCTGTGGGTTGACGGGATTCAGCTGAGTGGCTCTCACTCGGGAGCTCCCCCGAGGTGGCAGTGAGACTGTGGCCCGGCTTGCAGCATCTGAAGGCCTGACGGGGCCAGCGTCTAGGCTGCTCCCTCCAGCACCAGGAGGTGCTGCTGGCTCCAGGTGGCTGGGAGCGTGGCCGTGGTGGGTGGGTGACCACCCCGTCTGCCCATCACCCCCTCATGGCCCAGATTCTTAGTGCCCGGGGAGCAGGGTTCCCAGGGGGAGTGTACCAAGAGTGCGTATTTCCAGAGGCTCAGGCACCACCTGAAATGCTGCTTACGACCTCGCCCTGGAAGTCCCAGCGTGCCACCTCTGCTGCTGCTTTTCATTTGGTTAAGTGAGGCCAGATGTAAGGGGAACTTAGACTCTCCTGTCTCTGTGGGGGACTAGCACAGAAATTGCCACCTTCTGTGGATTTGACGTGTGATGAGTACAAGCACGGTTTCCTGCTAGTCTTAGGAGCACAGCGGCACGGTTATCCCTCCTTCACTCCCAGGCTGCTGTTTCGGGGCCACAGGAGACCCACCACGCTCACTAGTGGGCATGCCGGAAATGCTCCGTGTGTCCGAATGGTAGGTTTATAAGGGTATTTCTGAGAAGAAGGTGTGCTCTCAGGACCAGAGCAGCCTGCTCTGTGTGCCCCTCTTTCTTCTTTATGCTTCGTTTGAATGGCTGTTTTGAAAGCTTTCGAAGTTTGTAAATTTTTCCTTTCTGCGTGAATTCAACCTTATTACCTTTAACATCGGCGTCTCTTGTGGTCTGTTACTAATACAGACAGCGGACCTGAAAGCTCCTTTCTTAGGCTGGGACTGGGAGTGGAAGGTGGGTGATTTGTAAGGGCATCAGGCCACGTCTGTACAAGTGAAGAAATTGTCAATATGCTTTAATGTGAATGTATCTAAAAACAGCATTTATTAAAAAGTACTGTGGTGAGTAGGTTTTCTTTATGCACTAAACTTATGTTTTTCAGTAACCCATGAAAAGTAAGTAGTATTTTCCTCACTTTTACAAGCGAGGAGCATGTAACCAAGTGGATAAGTAACTTACCTGATATCATAAGGCTAGAAATTAGCCATTTTTTGGGTACTCTTCCATCTAACTTCTCAAAAATATATGATTGTTCTGTGACTAATTGGGTCACTATCAGATAATTTGTATGTGATGGTAAAACAGGAAGCAGCCCTGTCCTTTGGCACTAAATCGCCATGGCACAGAACACCCTTTTCTTTATGCTGCCCTGTGGTTTGTGGTCCAATTCTTATGCTCATGTGTTCATTTAAGGATATTGCATGGCTGTCTATGAACAGAATGAATGGGCTTCAAGATGTTCACAAACCCAAAGATGAAAAAAAACTGGTTATAGTCATCCATATTGCATTGCTTGGTGGGATTGAAGCCGTAGTACATAAAATACACTTTCTTTGGGGATTTTGGGGTTGATGAGTACTAGTGCTTTTGGTCATAATTAAGAAATGTCTCTGCAGCAGTGTCCTAAGTGGATCACCTGCCTTGCTGGCTTGTTCCTCACCTGGCAGGTGAGAGCCAAATTGATCTTGTAACAGTCAGAGCAGAGCACATAATTCTTGTGTTGAAAATCTTTCAACAAGTCTTAGCCTCCGTGTGCCTTCTTTGACCCTGAGGTAGACTGGATTGAGCTCTTCTGCTAATGTCTTTCTTAGCCTGTGCACTCACCTGTCAGGACACCCAGCACCCTTTGCTATAATTATCTCCCTAATGTCTGCCTTCCTCGCTCTTTAAGTTTTTTGATCACTGGAACTCTGTCTTGTTTCTGAAAGAGCTCTGCAGCCAGTGTGACCCCTGGCATGTGAAAGGCATCCAATAAATAGATGAATGAAATGATTTTGAACCGATGAGTGAAAATTGGTTTTCTTGTTCTTTTTGAGTAACTCAGCACACATATGTTAACCACTGATTCATTTAGTTATCTGAAACATATTGAGCATTTACTCTGAAATATGAAGGCTACAGAAGAATGAAAGGTATTAAGGCATCCCCCCCCCCCCATCCCCTCCCATCCCCCCGCCCAGGCTCACCGTCTGGTCTGGAGTGAGGAGGGAGGGTGCACTGGTTCCTGTGGTGGCCACTTTGGCGCACTCTTACCTACCTGTCTCCCTCTGTCCTGTTCAGTACTGGGCATTGGGTATTGTCCTTTGAAAGAATCCTCATGACTGTAAATGCGGGTTAGATCTAGGTCTTACTCTAGGTCTTACTCCTACTCATTGCGCTTACTCTTAGAATTGACTTGCTGTTCATATTTCTCTTAACCCTACTACAGCCACAGGTCAGTTTTGGTGCCCGTTCTAGGTGAATGATGTGGAGGAAAGCAAAGAACGTTGCAGATTTCAGTTGGGAAAAGTAGGTATTTTCAGTGTGTGTGTGTGTGTGTGTGGCCTGGGGGAGGGTCACTTAAAAGTACATAAAGATAACAATATTAATAGGTAATAAAAGTATCGACTGCCTGCCAGGCATTATTTGTATTTGTCTTCTGTTTTAGTTGCTTATGGCAGTCCTACATAGTGGGATCAGTGTCTACATTTGGCCAATAAAGAGAGTGTCAAAGATTAAGCAGTTTGACTAAAGTCACACAGCTTCAAGGTGTCGGAGATGTCATTTAAGTCCACTTCCACCTATTTTTAACTCCTGTCTTCCCACAAATGTACCTTGATGCCTTTAAAACTCCTAATGCGGGGCGCCTGGGTGGCTCAGTCGGTTAAGCGTCTGCCTTCGGCTCAGGTCATGATCCCAGGGTCCTGGGATCGAGTCCCGCATTGGGCTCCCTGCTCGGCGGGAGCCTGCTTCTCCCTCTGCCTCTGCCTCTCTCTCTTTCTGTCTCTCATGAATAAATAAATAAAATCTTTAAAAAAAAAATAAAAAATAAAAAAATAAAACTCCTAATGCACTCAGCTATGTGTGTGTGTGTCCCGTTACACAAAATGGAAATTGCAACTCTTATCTGTAACTTTGTCTTTCATTATAATCTCCTCTTTTTGAAGATATAAAATCCTAGATACAGAATATAGCCAGCAGGTCATGTTTTTGTTAAGGCACAGGATCTACACATCTTAGTTTTTATTTTGATTGCACTTTTAAAAACTATTAATTTTTACTCTAGAAACACATCAGAGTGTCTTAAGCTCATTTATCTTACTTCTGCTTCTTGAGTTTTTATCTTTCCCTGGAGGAGGAAATTTACTTAGATTTTTACTTGATCAAAGACACTTTTTGTATTAGATGGCAATAAAAAATTTTTTTAAGCAGTTTCCTTTTATCCGGCCTCCTTCCTTGCTAGAGCTCTTACCCCACTTACATTTCCACAAAGTTAAAATGAAATAGAAAATATTTGTTACATTTACAGTAAAGTTTACTTTTTTTAGTTCCAAGATGGAGTTAAACTGTTATATATTGGCTACAATTACCTTCAGAATTTTTCCATAGAAAATCATGTTGTCATATTTAATGATACTGCATCTCTTAATTGAAGATAGTTTATCACTGATCTCAGAAAATCACTGCAACTGCTAAGGGTTGGTCAGGCTTAGCCCTAAAAACCCGAACAAAAGGATTTCAAGAAGAGACAAAAGTAGTGCAGTGGTCAGCGAGAGAAATGCAGTTCATTGTGAGGTCTGATAAGCCAGGATCCTGTAGAAGTTTGGTTTCAATCTTTTTTTTTTTTTTTTAATAAAGTGATTAGATGAGGTGATATTATTGGAGGCTGTTCTATGTGGAGGAGACCAAACAGAACTTGAACATCAAAGCTGATAGGGCCAGTGGAGGATGATAGGAGTAGGTTTTGAAATGGACAGGAACAAGGGCCCCTCAGAGGAGGGATTGCCTGGAAAGGAAGCAGATATCACACGCCCCTTGTCTCAGGGGCTGTTGGTCCCAGTTAGAGGTAGCGGCTGGCTGCACTGGGGTGGGCAGAGGGAGAGAGCTCAGAAAATATTTCCTGGAAGAAATGGAAAATAAAACTCAGAACACTTGTAGTTTGCTAAAGGTCACTTAACTACTTCATGGTAAAAATCAGCAGAGAATTCGTATCTTATGATTGTTGAAGACAAATGCATTCATTTATTCATCCAGTACTGGATACATCCACAGCACCGTCCTGAGTGGTGGAAATTAGCCATGATTGAGACAGAGCTCAGCAGTTGTGGTAAATGCTGCAGAGTAGCATGGCATGAGTGCTTTGGGAAGATGAGTAAAATGATTGACCAGGAGTCGGTGGAAGTTTATATGAAGTATATTGAACTTGAATTAAATATTCTCATTGAAGAATGTAATGCTATCGCTATAGTCAAAAACATGGACTTTTAATCACTTATGGATACACTGCCTATTACTTCCATTTATTGCCTTGAGAGGCAAGAAAAGACCCTCCTGTGTTTGTTACCTCCCTCAAAGATTAATTAGGACATATTTAAAAGTGTCTAAAATATACTTGTCTGATATTCAGGAGCCTCTCAATAAATGCTGACCTCCATCTCTTTTTCTGCTTATATCATATGCAATATAGTGCATGGCTGAACGAACAATTTATAAAATAGACATAAACAGCATTGGCTGATTTTTGGAGCCCTGTTCCCTTTATTTTGTAATATTTTCTTTCTTAGAGTTTAGGGCCTTTGAATATATCTGATTGGTGACTCATGAACATACATAAAGGTGTGATGTCCTGGCATTAAGACTTTTAAAAGTCCACAGAAAATATCAGTCATGATGTGATTCTTGTTTCAGGCAAAAATATCCCCTGTTAACATATTATTTCTATGAGTTGTAAAGGTCATTTTGAGAAGAATCACATGTAGCTGTTGAGCAAGAAACTGAAACGGTATCAGAGAATGTTTAAGAGATCTAAATGCATTTGAGGGGGAGGTAGGAATGAATTCAAGAGATTTAAGCTACAAGTAGATTAGAGGAAAAGAAATTTGAAATCCTACATTTCTACCCATCCTTCAGTAAGATTTATATCTGTTTACCAGATGCCCCAACATGTAGCTTGTCAGTCTTTTTCATCCTGTCTTGTAGAAAAGTGGTAATGTAGGGATTTCTTTGGTTGTTTCTTCTTTCATAGGTATTGTATAACAGAATTTTCTTTCACATTTTAGTCTCAGAATAAGATGACTTTGTTGTCACAAGAAGACATTTTGGGGTGCTGTTCTTTGGGGATTCTCACTTTCTGCAGTCTTCAGCCTCTGGCCCTAGGTTTAACATATAATATGTGAGTTTTTTCATTAAAGTTTATGCCAGCACATCTTGTACTTTTTGCATGAATTGTTGAGGTTTTTAACTTGCTTCCCTCTTCTGATGTGGGTAGCTACCATAGAGAGGCCTATAGAGGTCTCAAAACCCACTTTTTCTTTATCATATCTTTTCAATCCTGTACAGCCTTTTTGTAGCTTCTTTGTTTATTAAAGTAGTTTAGCCTTAACACAAATAGCCATGGACATGGAATCATCAGTTAGAACAGAATAGCCGTTGGGCACTGCTGTGGGATGCAGTTTCTCTCCTTCCAATGTAAGTGCCCCAGGCTTCCCAGCTGTCCTGAAGGAGCTGCTATTTAGCACAGCATTCATTGCAAGCCCTTCCTGACTTGCCTGCGGTCTGCCTGCCTGCCTCTTCAGCCCTGTCACCAGACAACCCCCCCTTTGTACCTTATGCTTCTGCCACTCTGTTACTTTGTAGTCTTTGCAGACATTACCATAGATCCATCTACAAAGCTCTGATCATGCTGTTCCCCATGCATAGGATGTCCCTGCACAGATCCAGGCCTGCTCGTTTAGGCTCTGCTAACATACTGCTTATGGTCAAGTTCCTCTTGATCTTGGGCCTAGAAATGTTTACTGCCTCCTTTAAATTTTGTAATATTTCATCTGTACTTTTCTTAAAGTGATTAAAATGTATACGTTGTGTTGTGAGTATCCACATGTATGTACTTCTTGAGGAGTCAGCATCATGACACGATTCAGTAACATAACCACCATTTATTGAGTCCAGGGCTGCCTGACCCCAGAGTCCATGTGGACTTGTCCGTCCCATCCAGGTGTTTTCTGGGGAGCATTGGTAGCATGTTGTAAGGGCTCAGTAAATTGTCACTGAACTTCATGACATCTCTTTCTGCCGATCAGATACCTTTTCACTTCCTTTTTAGTTTTTAGCTGTATTCTGGATCTGTGCTGTGGTAACTACTAGCCCTTGAAGCTATTAAAGTTTTATTTATTTTTTATTTTTTTAAGATTTATTTATTTATTTATTTGACAGAGTGAGAGAGAAAGGGCGCACACAAGCAGGGGGAGCAGCGGCAGGCAGAGGGAGAGGGAGAAGCAGACTCCCTGCTGAGCAGGGAGCCCGATGCGGGGCTCGATCCCAGGACCCTGAGATCATGACCTGAGCCGAAGGCAGATGCTAAACCGACTGAGCCACCCAGGTGCCCTGAAGCTATTCAAGTTTTAATTAATTAAAATGAAATAAAATGAAAAATTCAGTCATACCAGCCCCATTTCAGGTGCTCAGTATCCACATGTGGCCTGTGACCACTGTGTTGGACTGCGTAGATACACATTTCCATCTTCACAGAAAGTTCTCTTGGGCAGTGCTGGTCTGTGTGGTTTTGATTGCCTTCTAGAGAGTCCCTGTGTACATGTGGTGTGTGTGTGAGACATACTTCTAGGATAGGAATGATGCAGTGGACAAACTGTCGTGTGGAAATACACCTGTGTATACTGTTAGAGAACACTTTCCAATTTGATATTATTTCCTTGTTTGATCATCCCAGAGGCCCAGTTTTCTGTAGATACTCTACCTGTGCCCGGTCTCTTCACTGTTCTCGGGAACTGTTCCTTCGCCCAGCATACCATCTTCACTGCTCTTTGGAGGGAAGCAGACGTGTTTTTCCTCAGGTCTGAGCTTAGAGAGCTGGCCGAGCTGGAAATGGGAAATAGAAGGCTAACCTGGCAGGCCTCGTGGAAAGGCTCCCCCTGATGAATTGTGGTCTGCAGCTTCCTTGTGCTGCTTAGAGGTAGCCTCCCAGATGGGGCTTGCCTCGGCCCTTGCTGCCGGTCGCATGATGCTCGAGTAGCTCTTGCAGGTTGTTGAGTGGAGTCTTCTACATGGTCTCATTTAATTTCCACCTTGACAAAGTGAGATAGTAGGTGACCCCCGTTTTACAGGTAAGGAAATGGAGTCTCAGGGAGGGTGAGGCACTCACTGCCCCGGGTGAGTCAGGACAGAAGTGTTAAGCATCTCTAGCTTCATGCTCACGCTACCCTGCTGTGAGCCTGCCCGGGTGCTTCCCGGCGGTGGTACCGCTGCCACTGCCAGATTGCTGACCGCGGGAGACCAGGAATCTCTCTGCAAGGCTTTTTCTCTAGTGCTAATTATATTAATATTTCCACTTTTCATTGAAGTTTCATCAGCCTTCTCTTCGTATAGACCTCTGCTCACATTAATGTGCAGAAATATGGAATACGTGGGAGGTTAGAGTTTGCTATGCGCAGTGTCGAGGCACGCGATGTACATGATTCGTCCTCCCGGCTGCAGAAGTAGGTGTCCGTGTCCCTGATTGATAGTCAAGGGGACTGAGAGCCGTCTGACGTGCCTTTTTTTTTTTTTTTTTTTTTTTTTTCCCTTTTTTTCCAGTGTCCTACTGGATGTAAGTACTGGTCTGTGATTTGAACCCATGTTTTTACTAGTTTTTATCACTTCAGGTCTCACTAAATTAAGCTCTTCTTTCGATATTGTCATTAATTTATACTCTTAATGCAGGTGTCAAAAAGCTAGACAGTTGTGCTTATCTGGAGGCTGTGGGTTAATATGCTGTTCTGAGAGTGCCATAAGCAAAAACAGGTGACAAATAACTCGATTAAGCATTCAGTTAGGGCTATTTTTGAATTTTCCTCTAAGCAACTTAATTTTACATTTGTTTTATGCTCATGTTTTGGCTTCATTTGTTCGCAAACTTGAGATCGTGGAATTTAAAGGACTTGGCTGGTTGTAGCATTTGTATGTAATACCCGTGATACAGTTTTCTTTGTCAGAGCATAATTAACAATATGATTTGTACGTCTACTGCCTTCTGGTATTCACAACACAGTTTGTAAACTTAATTAGTTCTTGGAATAGCAAATGTTTTGAAGATGATAAACACTTTCCCTCTGAATAATGTGTTGAATGGTTATATATTCATAGGAATTTACTCTGTGTTACTCAAATTAGAATGCTGATAGGTATGCTTCTCAAGGTAAACATCACCTGCAGTTGCATATTCCCAGATTATATTGTTTTTATGCTTTTCACAGGGGAAATCAGAAATTTAGCTCAGATAATTCAGCCTGCAGGATATTCATTATGGTTCCATTGTATAGAGAACATCTATGCTAATATCATTACAGAGATGCCGTTTTTCCCAACTCTGATGTGATCATTATGGTATAGACGGGGGCTGGAGTGGGGAAGGAGCACACCACCACAGCCCTGCTTCCCTCGCCTCTGCTCTCCGCTGTCTCAGACCTCATTGAGGCCAAGGAAGTAAGACTGCACTCTCAGCAAGTAGAAGAGATGCCGCACAAGTGTGCTGTGTACCCAGGAAGGGCCTTATTACCATTAATAAATCACCGGTCTACAATTTAATTGAGTTTCCAAGCAATATGGAACTAGAAGAATCAAATGAGAAGAGGCTCAGTGCCATTAGATTAGTGACTCCCAACCCCAGGTGTCGGGGACAGGTCCCAAAAGCCTGGGTTTCTCCCCATTTATATTTGTGAAGAAATGAGGGCACAGTGAGGCTAAGGGACTTGCCAAAGATGCTCTGGTGGTGAAGCTCAGGCTGCCGCTCCAGGCCCTGTGCTCCCTGCCACTTTTCTGCCTGGTTTGTGCTCAGTTGGGTCCTCCTGAAGGCCCAGCATGACACCTGGCACATAGTACTTAGGACCCCGAGCCTTCTGATTTGCAGGTACTTTCCGCTGTACTTCCAGGAACTTGTCAGGAGTGTATATCAATCAGGTGAACAGAAATCACACCGGGTATTTTTATAGAGAGGATTTACTATGAAGAATTGGTTAGATAGGTGCCGGGTGGCTGGAAAAGCAAGTGCGGACACAGAAGTGACACAGACTAGTCACACTGGTCGTCAGACCCTTAGGGCATGGGGAACCAAGGAAGAGACTTGGAGGAAGCACTGCATGGGGGCTGGGGCCAAGGCCCAGTCAGTGTGGTTACTCAGGGAGCTTGAAGAGGGAGCTCAGGGGGCAGGACTCAGGCCTCTGAGCCAAGGGTCCTGGCTTGCTGAGGAAGTACAGTGAGTGTGGCTCTGCGATGGCCGGGGAATCGCTGTCACTGCTCGAACTGGAAACCGCATGTGGCATGCTGCCAGCAACTGGAAGCCAAATGGGGAGAAATGGGGAGGGTCAGTCCCCCCACCCCCCCACCCCGCCCCGGTCTCTCCTCCTCCAGCACTTCCGAGTACAGATGGAGAGACCACAGCTTAGGAAGTGGCAGAGACGGTTTGTTTATAGAAGTGAGAGATAGACAGGTGCCTTTCTTTTTGGTTAATTAAACCTGTGGGGATTCTTAAAAGTTCATCAAGTCTTACTGTGCTCTCCATGGAGAATACCATCATTCTCAGTCATTCGCTCAATAAATATATTTTGAATGCATGTTGTATTTTTGGTGCAAAACTAGGTACTGGGGATATGATGATGAAGAACACAGTTTTGTTTGTGTAAGAGCTAGTCAGGGAGACAGATGATAAGGACGTGTGTAAATCTCAGGGTTGAAAACAACCTCCCTGAGTTCAACTTGCCATCAGATGATTGAATCCTGTCTGACGTTCCTGTCAAGTGGGACCCGTCTGTGTCGGTCAGCGCTCTGTAGGTGAACTTAAACTCTCCTGAAGATCGCTCTTTCCATCTTGGAAGCATGCTGTCATTAGAATCTTCATCTCTCTGATTTCTACCTTTCTGTCCTAACTGTACCACTGGCCTTCTTACTGACCAAATCTAACTTCTCTTATATGATATACAGAAATGTTTATATGCATGTTTTATTTTCTCATGAATCATTTATCCTTTAGGATAAGCGTTTTCAGTTATTTCGGCTATTTTTCCCAGGCAGCACTTTTCAGCTTTTCCCCATTATTTCCTGCCTCACAGAGTCTTTTTAGACTTTTTTCCCCCTAATCATTCCTTCTCCCTCTCCCATGAGTTAGTGATACTTCAGATCCACTGTCTGTTTATGTGCTGTGGCCCACAGTTGCCACACAAATTGGTGGATTCTTGAAACTGGTCTAGGGGAGCACTTCTCTGGATTTCTGGCCATGCTGTTCACCTTAGTCTTCTCATCTTAGTTTGTTAACTCATTTGTAGACCAGAACAACAAATTATCCCAACTCCAGTGCTGAAGACAAGAGAATAGAAGACTGGCAGACATCAACCTAAGATAGTAATTGCTAGTTTTAGTCGGAGTAAGCCCCATATCCATCCCTGATTCTGTCTCCTTTGCCCCGACAGGCCATGTGGGGCAGTTCTGGAAAGTAACAAGTATTCTGTATATTCAGCCTTAAAATAAATCAGTCAGTTGTCAGGAGACTTGAGCAGGGGAACCCACTAGCCTGCATAATTGCATAACTAAATTTTTTATGGTTGAAAGACAAAATGAAAACAAACGAATGCAATTGACTGGCCTTAGCCGGTTGATTTTTTGTAAGATCCCTAGAGGATTTTAATGTACATATTGGTTTAGAATGTGAAGATCTATACCCAACTTGACAAATACCTTTCAGAAAATTCCCAGTGGGAATGTCCACTGTGAAGAGACGGCATCCGACTCCTAAGGAGAAGCCGTGGACAAAATGTAGCCGGAGAATGACTTCATGTGGGTAACTCTTCCCAGCCTTCTGCTGGCATGGGAAGCTTGTCCTCATTTCCAGCAAACTGTGTGTCTGTGTTGGCATGTTCCTGTCCTCAGAAGCTGGGACTGTTAAAGTGTTTCCAAACTGATTTTTTTTATCAATGTCTTAGCTTCTATGATGATGAAATTTGAGTGACAAAATTTTTGTCTCTGCTATTATTGTATTTTGCTTTTAAAAAGTGTTTTATGCCTATTTGGCAATTTTCAGGTAGCTTAGAAGTACATTGAGTTATGAGGGAAATATAGTATTTTTAGGCATCTTGTATGTTTTGTATTAATATTAAGCTGTGTTTTTTGTTTTTGTTTTTTTTAGCCATGTTCATTATTCTAGTATATCTCATGATTTTGTTGATACACTTTTTAAATAGTATCGGAGTAGATGTGTTCTTTGGGATCTAGTTGCAATCCTTGATCATGTTATTTATTTTTTTGTATTCTTCTTTATAAAAGTGACCCTGTATCAGCTTATGAAAAATGTGATTTAATATCTTAAGCATCATTTTCCCCCAATTACTCTGACTTTTTGCTGTATAAATAGGGACTGATTATGATTATGAAACTGGCCTAAAAATGTCTATCTAGACATCGCATGATTATATCCTACTTTGAATTTATTTTGAATAGTCCGTCATAGCCGTAGAGTCTGCATTTTGTATATCTAACCAATAGAAAATATTCGTTAGTAATCTTTTTAGATATGAAAGTAATAGAGAGCAAAATGCTTGCATTATATGGTTGTTATAGGATATCATTAGTCCAGTCATATTTCTATCTCCAAGTATGGTAATGCCAGCAGGATGAATGAGAAAGACACTGAATCTTCACACAAAGGAAATGGGTTTTATAATGAGTACAGTCGGAACAGAACTAATCTCTTTCTTGGATCATTACTTCACCTAATCATAAAACCTTTTTTAATTCAAATCCTTGCAGGGTTCTAATTGGTGACCTCTGGAGCCTGATAATTGTTTAAGATAGCTGGTCTTTTGCAGTATGCTTAATGATGTTTGCAATTAAAAGTGAGAGATGTGGTGTAACCCTCAGGCAGGTATAACTAAAATGTAGATTTTCCTTTTTTCAGTCTTTAGTAGTTATTCCCATCTCTCCTTTCAGTAGTAACCAACTTAAATCATTGTTAACTTGAATTAGCCTCATACAGTGTTTTCTGCATTCGATCTGTGGGTTTACCGGATCTTCATTGGACAAATGTGTTGGGCTCTCTCCAGAACAGTCCTGAAGCATTTGGAACAGCCATGGGACTGGTCTGTGTGGGGAGGCAAGAACTCCTAGCCTCTTTCTCTCATCCCCTTCTCGGTCCGTCTTCCTGCCTCCCTTGTTGGGGTGATTTCAGTAGAAGCTGAACCATTCTTGGCAGCCGATGCCAATAAATACTTCTGAACTTTCTTTACTACCAGATGAAAATGGGTCAGTAGAAGAGAAATTTGCCAACATTCACCTTTAGAACTGGTAAGACCATGGATGAACCTGAGCCCTGGTCATTTGTTGTCTTCATCACTCTGCATAGCGTCATGCTGGGAATGAGTTTGCCCTGTGGTACATTTATTGTGTTTTTAACTCCCTCTCTGCTTCTGTCCTATTTCTCAGTAAATAGTGGGCATTCCATAAATGCAGTCGATGGACTGTTCCTATGAAATTCTGTTGATTTATTGGTGGTGGAATTTAATCTGTTGTGCTCACCTGTTGGCTTGGAAGGTTTTGTTTGGTTTTTGAAGCCAAAGTCGTATGGTAATTTGGAGAAGCAGCACAACCTCTGAGAGTCCATAATGCTGCAGTCCAGCCTCAGCTCTGCTGCTGATCAGGTATAAGAAAAAGGGGACGATAATTTCCGCCCCATCACTCTGAGAGGTTGTGAGGACTAAATGGAGGTAAAGCCTCCAGTGTAGTGTCCCCCATATAGGAACTGTTTAACTTGTTAGATACCGTCTACCAGTTCTAGGGAGTGTCTCAGCTCTGATTTACATGCTTTGGTCTTTATTGTTTTAAAATTATAGGGGGGAAAAAACCTTTTGCAATTAGAAGTTTATTTTGAAAATTGTTAGAATTTAGAACCAAAATCCAGTAACCTACTTATTTCTGAAGGTCTTTGAGTCTTTCCCCTTGAGGCACCGAATGATCATGCTGTATCTTTGTATTGCTCTTTTTTCTGCCATTATGCCCTTTGTTTGGTGAATGCATATATTTCAGGGGAAATTAAGGTGCCAGTACACTAGAAGCATTTTTCTTCCCTTAAAAAGAATTTGACAGAATGTTCATAATAATTCTGAGTAGTGCTCAGAATTTTTTAGTTATCTGGATTTGATTCTTTAGAATTATATAGCTTTTCTTTAGAATCATATAGCTTTCACAAATTCTTTTTGAAATCCATTCTGTAATGAGATACTTGTAAATAAATCACTGCAAATTAAACACTGTATTAAGTGAGCAATACTAGCCTATATTTGTTCTGTATTTTTAAAGCACTGTGATAAACATTATTTCTTTTGATACTTTGAATAGCTTGGTGACTTTCTGCAAAAATGAAATAATCCAAAGCATTTTTTTCTCACTCAAAATCAAGATCCCTGTACTACAGGAATACCAGAAACTGGAGGGAGCATAGCTTTAGGAAGAGGTGAACTGTGGTTGGGGTCCTGGATCGGGGCTGGCTGTGGGACCTCAGCTGTGTCCCTGGATGCCTCCAAGCAGCTATTCCCTTTCTATACAATGAAGATTATAGCTACTTTGCTGCAGCATTACAAGGATTAAATACCTGGAAGATAGTAAATAAATTCCGGCTGCCTATATTATTGCTATATTTTTGTTAATTATCCATGATGGGTAGAATTAATTCCTCCCTTCCTCTTTATTAACCTTTCTTCCCTCCTGGAGTGGTTTGACTTTCCTTTCTTTCTATATATGTTTTAATCTTATGTGTTGTATGTATATTTAAGGATATTTGTGCCTAAATATTTGCTCTGTCTTTATAAAAATAGTTTACTTCCAAGCCTTCTTAATATTGAGAGTATTGACTGTGTCCAGCTTCCTGGATGGTATATATGTGTGTGTGTTTATGATGAGTCTGTTCATCCTTATTAGACAGTGATATGCATCTCTACTCTGCTGTGCCATTTATTTCTGTTTATGGAAGATTATTTGCAAGATCATGAGCTGTATGAATCAATCTAGTCTGGGCAGGTTTTAGTGTATTCAACTCTGGTTTGAATCTAATAGGTATTCAGTTAGGTTGCTTAAATAAAATAATTCCTTAGTGAAAACATTTGTCATGTTGCAAGTTAAAAAAATATATTTTCAGACCAGCAGCCACAGTAACATTTTAGTAATCTGTCAAATAGAATTTACAGTGGCTTTGAACGCTATATATATATATCTTTTAAGATCAATTTAAATCCTCCAGCTGGACTGTTGTATTATTTTGAAATAGGTTTCTGAATGTTGAGCATGTAGTTGTTCTCCTCCTTGTGTGGGCTTCTTGTTAGCATAGATCCGGGCTAAGTCCTGTCCTCTCTGATCAGTTCATACAGCGTGTGGCCCTTGGCAAGGGGGTCCTCTGACTGTGTTTCCGTCCCCACTCGGACTTTATCGTGCAGGCTAGTTAGTGCTATTTACCTACACTTTTATGACCCTTTTAAATGTTTTTTTACTAAGTTGCTTTTATTATTTGTTTATTTTTAGAGAGAGAGTGCACGTGCATCAGTGGGGGGAGGGGCAGAGAGAAGGAGAGGGAGAATCTCAAGCAGGCTCCGCATTCAGCACAGAGCCCAAGGTGAGGCTCAGTCCAACAACCCTGAGATCATGACCCTGAGCCAAAATCAGGAGTCGGACACCTAACCAACCGAGCCACCCAGGCGCCCCCTAAGTAGCTTTTAAACAACTAGTAAGATGGGCTTTGACATTAGATATACCTTGATGTCAATCCTGAATCAACTCCTTATTACCTAACTTTTGTCAAACTTGTTAACCATTTGAATCCTCTGGGTCTTATTCTGTAAAATGGACGTGATATATCATAGATTCGATAGAATAAAAAGAGACTGTAAGTCAAACACAGAGCCCTGCACCTGGTGACTCATTGTCAACAGAGTAATGACAATAATTACCTCATTAGTACCGGTGTAAGTGACCTCTGAAACAACTGTCATGACTTCTCAGCATTTGCTGTGTGATATTCCATGTGGTAAGCTCACGTGGAAAGGAGACATCAGAAATTCTTTAACGACTCCTTTGGTTTTTACCGAAGATGTAGGGGTGGAGAGCTGCTCTCTGCCTTACCACGTCCTCTTCCCACCCTCTCCACTCTGCTCTGTGCCAGGAGGCCGATGTGGACGGCACGGGGGCGACCTCAGCAGACACTCCTGGCCTCTGGCTTGTAGCTGGGTCAGTACCTGCCCGGCGGACGGCACCAGCAGCCAGCTGTCGGGAGGGAGAGGTGAGATCAGAGTGCTTGTTCTCTTCGGCTTCTTCCCTGTCAGGCTCCCAGGAGTTGTCCGCTTCCCTCTGTGGGAGTCTGTGACCCCTGTCAGGCTGCCCTGGCCATACGGCCTCTTTCTTTGCTTTGCTTTGCCCCTTCGTGCTTCATGTCTTGGGGCAGGAATACCTCCCCTGCTAGCTAACCCCGGAGTGCTACACCATTCTTTCTTGCTATTATTGTAGGTTCTTTGCACCTTTAATATATAGGCCCTTAATTAAACTCTGCTCGGATTACCCAGTTTGAATGCCACATGTTTCCTTCTGGAATCCTGTTTCTTGGATCATTCACCCGGGGAAAGAACAGAAGCTCCAGGAGTAGGCAGAGTTGCAGAGTATCAGGGTTTCTAGCTAACGGTTTCTGACCTAAAAGATAAATTCCATATGGGCTCAGCACAGGAATGTGTTGGTTCGTTAATGCATTCTTTCATTGACCTGTTTTGTAAAGAGTGCATTTTTTTTCCTTTATAGAAACACTGTGTGCTAAAACCCTGATTGGGCTGTTAGCTTGACAAATTATTTTAATGACCTGTGGATGGAATATGTTGGGAAAGTGTCCTGCATTCAGAGCCCTCAGTTTGAGTCTCAGTAATGTTGCTCGCAAACTGTGTGACTTTAAGAAACACATTTTCAAACTTTTCTCATGTGTAAAATGTGAATAATGCTCACCGATCCTGGAATATTGTCAGGATGATGTGAGATAAAGAAGCAAAAAGACTGAATAAAAGGTAAGGTTATAAGCATGTGTGTTTGTAATGATGAGTTCTTTTCACCATCCAGTCTCATCCAGTCTCACAGCTTGTACCTGGGAGCCCTCACCACGTTCCAGGCTCCATGAAAGGGATTGAAAGGGGGTAGCTGGCAGGGTATTGCATGAAGTAGGAGGTTAGACCTGTGGTAAACATCATGATAGAGTACTGTGTTTTTTGGTTAACTGGTCTGGGAATTCAAGGGCACCTCTTCTAGGAAGTAGAATTTAGTTGGAGACACCAAAGGGAAGACACCTCAAGGCAAAAAGCCCACAGAATGTTCTAGTCTTAGAGAGCAAGTTCAAAGCCTACATACGACATGGTGGACGTGGTGCTTAAGAACCTGTGGACAGAGGTGGGTGTTGTGGGATAGACAATACAGCATGGGGACAGGAGCACAGGTGTGTCCCTGTGTGTTTTCTCTGATTGGATATTCAGTAGACCTGACGCTTTCTCTAAATATGAGGGCTTTGCCTCTGACAGCTTTCTCATTTGTCTTCTGTCCACGTCAACTATAAATAAACTGTCTGGTGTCGTCCCACAGTGGTTGTTCATCCCGACAGACTGTTTTATTATCTAGCTGTGTTTTAACCTGCCTCTTTCTCTCTCTCTCTCTCTCTCTGCATCCCGTCCATGTCACTTGCTCCTAAGCTGCCAGGTTGCCCTTCCTTAAGGCTGTCTCCCATCACGACAGTCCCCACCTAACAGCTTGTAGTAGCTCCCTGTTGTTACTGATCTGTTAGGATCTCAGTTTTGACCTTAGGAGCCTGGCCTGCCCTTTTATGCTTTTGTCCTCACTTCTTCTCTGTGCTGACCCCTCCTCTCACCTTGAAGCTGTTCTGTCTTTCTGCAGGAACCCAGGACGTGGGGTCAAGAAATTGAGCTCATGCCTAAGCTTGTCCCTGATGGGCTCTGTGATGGCAGGATCTTGTCATCCTTACCTGTCTGATCTATTCCCTTTTGTACTGTTTGAAGAGAAAAGGAAAAAATAGGTTTTGCTATCTTAGTAAAACTCCACCTATCAACTGTACGGTCTGACTGATGGAGTGAGCGACTGAACTAGTTTACACAGGGCTACTTACCTTCAGTGAAGAATTCGTCATTCCCTTGCCTGACAAACTCCATTCCTTACCCTGTAGCACATACTTGCTAGCTTTTCAAATAATTGTCCAAATCCCAAAGCTGCTAGTCCCTTTCCTGCAGCACTGTGTGCATTATATTAAATTTGTCTATTTCCGTGCCACACATTCTCAGTATTCTGTTCCCAGCACCTAGGACATTTCCTCAACGTATCAGAACCCAGTCATTGCTTTTGGGTAGGTGCCAGTCTTCACTGCTCACCCAAGTGAACCTCATGGCATTGAAAATATTACCGGATTCTCAAAATAAAATGTTTTACATGTAATTTTCGCAAATCTGTCTGTTGCTTCAAGTGAGATAAGCAGCTCAGGTAGATGCCCCTACGGTCTCAGTAAAATAACAGAGGAATGACGAACTTAAAATGAATGATCAGGAGAGAGTAAAGCTCTGGGTTACTAGCCAAGATGCAAAATATAGGCATGGCCACTTCCGTATAAATTTTTATTCTATTCTGTTTCAATGTTTATAAAAATTTTATAAAATGTCTAAAAGTTTACTTTTATGTAATTTAAATGGTGAAATATTCATTTCAAAAATTTAAAACAACATAAAAGATAAAGTTCTGTTGATTGTCCACTGATTCCCTCATGTCCACTAGTTACAACTGTTGCTAGTTTCTTATCTGTAAGTAGACATTTTCTGTGGAGATGCAAGTGAATATGAACATACATCGTTAAACCATTTCACACTGTGTGTGTCTGTGTGTGTCCTCAACCGTGTATCTGGTGGAGGCTTTTTTCTATCAGAACATAGAGTTCTTGATCTTACAGAGTAGCTGTCTGCTCTTCCATAGTGCACGTGTGCCCTAGCTTCTGTAACCGGGTTCCTGTTGCTAGACATTTAGATGGTTTTTCAGTGTTTTGCTATTAAAGACAATGCTATAAGCTTTGTACATAATATTTTACATTAAAGTATGTCCATAGGGTGAACTCGTAGAAATGGAGTTGCTCGGAAAAAGGAAAATATCAATTTAAATGTGCTTGATTCTTTGAGAGAATTTAAGCATTTTTAAAACAGATTTATTTGAGAGAGAGAGAGAGCAGGGGGAGGGGAGAGGGAGAGAACTCCTCAAGTGGACTCCCCACTGAGCATGGAGCCTGATGTGAGGCTCAATTCCAGGACCATGAGATCATGACCTGAGCTGAAATCAAGAGTCAGATGCTTAACCGACTGAGCCACCCAGGTGCCCTGAACTTAAGCATTTTTAATGAAAATTTACAGTTCTCAAATTATTTAATATTTTAAATAAATACTGAAAATTTAATTCATGTAAATCCAAAGATGATTTGGCTGTTTTTTAGAGGATTAGTGGATTTTACTATATTTGATGGGCTAAAATAAAAAGGTAAGTGGCCATTGCTTAGGAAGCTCTGTAGTCACCCAAGGCAAAACCAAAAAAGAACAAATAAGAAAGACATTGTAACTGACACTAGGTTTCTGGGCTGACAGAAATTTGATGTCCATGGTTTGCAAACATAACATTTTAATCCCCTACATTATCTAAAACCTAATCACACATTTGCTTATTATTTCTGAGCTGGGAGATGGCATTGGTACATTGAACTGTGTGGTAACAAATGTAATCTGGGGATTAGTAAAAGTGAAATCCCTCATGCATTTGACCTCAGAAACCAGACTGGATTTTCTCTATGGTTGGCCTTCACTGGCTACAGTTAACTAAGAGGTTCTATCCACCTTGGTCGTGTCAAAGTACCTTCCCTTCTCAAGAGAAGATCAGAGAGGTGGTCACAGGGGCTTTGGAAAATGAAACTACCAGTAAGGGAGAGGCATAAATACCAGAAAGCTGTTTCATGATTTCATACATCATGTTGTACAGTCCCCCCCCCCCCCACTTTTTTTTGCATTGTATTTTATGGGACTTCATGAAAACATCAAACTACTTACAATGCTCAATCAAGTGGAAATACAAAATTGGTGATTGAATGAATAGTCCCTAAGAGAACCACAAAAGTTTTGACCGGTTTTGGATTTGGTAGCTGGAGGGTCTGGGGCAAGTACAATAGTCATGATTTAAGCCAGGTGCATTGGACCCTAGGGATTGGGGCTCCTTCTGCTCCTGTGTGGTGTGTTAGGTCCAGTCCTTGCAAACCAACACGCTTGTAGCGTGGCATCAGGCCTTCACAATTTTCAAATAAATCTTAAACAGTGAAATATTATATTTTAACATAATTCAAAGCTTACTTAAGGTGACAAGATATTTTAGCAACATAAGATTTTCAAAGTTGACGGTCTAGAGAGGAAGTTAAATATTTTATATATTTTTTTAAATTTTTATTTACCCTTCCAAAATCATATCTCAAACTTTAATGTAATATATTGTAAAATACATATTTTTTTCTAATTTTTTAATCTTTATGATTTTATGTTGCTTAAAATGTTTACTGTCACTGATGCAAGGAATAACATTTGAATGCTGACTCTGGAGTTACATGTCGTGCCTATGTTGTAAGTGCTCAAAATCACAAAAATGCAGTGTTATCTGAAAATAAGTAATTACACCTATTTTAACATTTATGTACATTAAAAGTTCTTTTTTTTCTTTCTACAAAGTTTCAATATAATTTTGTTGAATCTTCTATGCCAAAGGCATTTCCAATTATAGCATAAATGCATAAATAAATACGTGGAATTAATTTTCTTCTCATTAAAGCTGAAGTCATGAATTATTATACTTGATGGAGCAGATGACATGTGACTTATTGTTCTTTACTGAGGAAAACAAAGCTAGTTTAGCTCATCTACACTATTAGTTCTACAGTTTTAAAGCCTGTGTGTGTGCGTGTGCTCGTGTGAGTGTGCTTGTGCATTCATGGAAAACTTCTGAAAGAGTATATGATATTGTTATAGTCATTACCTCTGGAGTATGGGTGTAGGAGGAAACTTTTCTTTTGATTTTGCATCCTGTTATACTGTTTTAACTTTTTTTAATAGGAAAAAGTCAAAATTAAAAGTACTCTTAAAGGTGTATTCAACAATAACAAGAATTATCTAAGTAAATCTTTGCATTTCATATCCTTCTATTTTAATGTACATTGTTCCCATACAGATTCTGTTTAGAATCCGTTTTCTCGATTAAAGCCTAGGATAATACAAGAAAGCAAACAAAATAATCCGTTTATTTGGAAGTTTAGTATTATCTTCAGGGCCTTCCCTGCTCTCCTCCGTCTCCCTGCCCAGCACTCTGAATCCCTTCGGTGTAGTGTCTGCTGACACAGCTAGGTCTCCAGCGCCAGCTGGGTGTGCGGCAGCTCGACCAGTTCAGTGCTGACACTCACTGCTGGAGTTAGGGGCGACCCCACGGGAGGAGGGCTGCGTCCCACAAGACTGCCCTCGCTTCAGACATCAGCTGCAGGTGGAGCGCCCGGGCTGCCCACAGCCTGATGAGCTGCAAGTGTGGGGCTTCCACGGCTCCTCCTCAGGTTGGGTAATGTGCCAGAGTGACTCCCAGGACTCAGAGAAGCACTCTATTTACTATTATGGTTCATGCTGATGACTGAACGCCTTCTAGCGCCTCATCTCTCTGCACAGGTGGGAGTGCTGAACATACCAGCTCCACACTTGCTTGGTTTTTCACACAGGCGGGCGGCTTTCCTGGCAGCCAGCTCCCTCTTCCTCCAAGAGTCATCTCATTAGCATAAAGGCCGCTATGCTTGAAAGGGGCTTGTTAGAAATGATAAAGTGCAGTCCTATCACTCAGGAAATTCGTAGCGTTCTAGGAAATCTGTGCCAGGAACCTGGGACAAAGACCAAATAGATATTTTTCATTATACCCCACATGCATGCTGACTTTTTACCATGCACTGTTAAAGAAAAAAATCATTCTGACACTTGTGAAAATAGTAAGGAAGACTTTATTCAGGACTATCATGATGGGTGTCAAGACTGTCACTGTGGAGAAGAGAGATCAGGTTCAACTCTGAATACAAGCAAGACAATTGGGGGGTTAGCGCTCGAGCGTGAAGGGGTAGGTGGGTGGAGGAGGGGAGGCATCAGTACCCCTGGGTTCTTTAGTGGTAACTGAAGCCTCCAGCTGTCAACAGAGCCTCCATTATCCTAAGGTGCCATGAAAATCTTATTTTCTGTCTTATATGACATAGAAAATGGTGGGAGAGACTGCAGTGGCACACTGTCTTTATAGTCAGACAAACCTGGAGGGAAGTCCTACCTTTGCTGTTATTAGCAGAGTAACCTTTCTGAACTTCCTGTCTGCCATCTCTTGTGAGGACTGAATTATGTCATGAATGTGGCACATATTAAATTCTCAAGTATTCCTAGCCCAGTAACCAAAACAAGTGAATACGTGTACCCCTTTCTACACCTGATGCCAGGTTTGGGCCTGCTCCATGCTGTGGTTCCCTTCCTTGAACCTGCGTTATCTTGTGGTGCGTCTGGAAGGAGCAGTGCATGTACACAATCATTCAGCACTCATTGAAGCACCTGCTTGTGTACCTCTTACACAGCCAAATGCTATAGGCAACAACGTGAGGAAACAGCATCTGAAATTTTCCAAGATCTGGGAGGTACACGTGGTGTGTGCTTAGTGATGTTTGTTGGATGAAGAAACAGATTTTTACCTAAGAGAAATTTATGTTCTGGTGGGAGAGTATCTTGGTCCACTTGGGCTGCAATTGCAGAATACCATAGACTGGGGAGCTTATGAACAACAGAAATATATTTCTTACTGTTCTGGAGGCTGGAAGTCCAAGATTAACATGCCTACAGATTTTGGTGTCACGTGAGGGCCCACTTCCTGGCTCATAGACGACCGTTTTCTTGCTGTGTCCTCTTGTGGCAGGAGGGGTGAAAGAGCTCCATGCATAGGGTCTCTTTCATAAGGCACTGATCCTTTTCGTGAGGGCTCCGCCCTTATGACCCAGTCACCTCCTTAGATCCCCCACCTCCTAAGACCATCACATCCGGGATTAGGATTTCAACATGTGAATGGGAGGTTCCAAACATTGTCTATAACGGAGATACCGTATGGAGATACCACATTCTCTCCAATAGGAGTCATCATAGAATTGAATGTAAAGTGTTCTCTGAGGATCAAGGTGGAAGTGATTGATTCTTTCCTTCCTGCCTCATTGGTGAAAGGGATAGTCACACATAAAAAATAGTATTTGGTGTGGCTGAATCTTGAAGGAGATGTATGACGTTGAAATAATAACATTACAGGCAGAGAAAAGAATGTTAATGACATGAGTGTGTAGTTGATCCGTGTCACTTGTGAGGAGGGTAGATTTGGTTGGGGAGGTCAACTGACAGGAGGTTGTCTAGGACTTTTCATGCCATCTTAAAGAATCAATTCCTGTGATGTAAGCCTCGGGGAGCCAGGCAGAGCTGGTGGACAGGGATTGTCAGTACTTTGTAACACTGAATAGAGGTTGTTTTCTGGCTTTTCTTAGCTGTTTGAGCAGCCTCTCTCTAGGATTCCAGAAGGCCCCAAGAAACTTATTTTTGTTTGTGTCTGTTTTTTAGTTAGTTCATTGTTCCCTCCATTAGCATGGGCTGTTGAGATTTGACTTTGCAGAGCCATGGTACATGCCTTTTTTCTATAGTACTGGTGAAGAACGATTGATAAAATGGGAAATACGTCATTACTTGGAAAATCCCTATTGATCTGATAGTCCGTATTTCTGTATTTGATTTCATGCCACAGCAGAGCTAGCAAGAACTCCCATCCTCTGGGGTCCTAAGTCATACACTTCATGGTTATCTTTTTTCCTCCACAGAAATAGAAAAGTTTCAAAAAGGAGAAGGCAAGGATGAAGAAAAGTACATCGATGTGGTGATTAATAAGAACATGAAGCTGGGACAGAAAGTGTTAATCCCTGTAAAGCAGTTCCCTAAGGTAAGACAGTGAGGTTTGCAGGTGTGGCAAATCTAATCACAAGGGAGCAGATGTTCAATTTGTATTGTTTGATATTTTATTGAGGTGTTTTCCCTTAGCGTAGCCCTCCCCCACCTCACACCAACACAGATACACTTTTAAAGTTAGTTAAAAATTAAAAACTTACTGAGTGATCCTATCTTTTCTGTTCGACTTTAGTGTGAGTTGGGGAGCCCTAAAGAATTATGCTTCTGAATCATCCTAGTGATGTGACTTTGGACAACCTACGTAACTTCTTTCTACTTTAATTTCTTCATTTGTAAGATGAGGTTGGATTATTAAGAATTAAATAAGATTATCCATGTTAAATGCTTAGCATAGGGTGTAAGCACATAAATGTTCACAGTATTATCTATTCTACTTCTCTGTTCCAGAAAAATGTTCTATTTTTTCATTTATTGCAAGTGTTATGTCCTTGAACATGATTACAATAGGTGCTTTAAAGTTTCTGTCTGATTCTAAAATCTTGGTCATTTTAGATTTGGCATGACTTGATACATTGATACTCTTTTTATCTTGGTTTTTTTCTTCTGAGTGCTCATGTACGTGATTTATGCATACTGTTGTATACGTTGGTAGTTCATTTCTCTTGATTGCTCACTAGTAGTCCATTAGTTGAATATGCTACAGTTTGTTTATTCATTCACTAGGGCGTTTTCAGTTTGGGGTTATTATAGATTAAATTGCCGTGAACATTTTCATACATTTTGTGATGATATGTTTTTATTTCTTTTGAGTAAATACTTAAGATTTAACTAGCTATGTATCTAATTTTACGAGAAATTGCCATACTTCTTCCCAAAGTGATTGTTCCTTGTTGTGTTTCCAGGAGCAGTGCAAACCAGGCTCTGTATCCTCATCGGTGTCAGTGTGCTCTGTCTGTTGAATTTTTAACCATTCGAATAGTATGTTGGTATTTTCCTGTGGTGTTTATTAGCATTTCCCTGATTAGTAATGATGTGATCACTTCATGTACTTACTGGCCGCTCCTCTATCTTCTGTTTTGAAGTGTCTTTTTGGGTCCTTTGCCTATTTGTGAATGGGCTGTATGTCTTCTCATCATTGAGTTGTAGGAGCTTTTTTAAATATCCCAGATATAAGTCCTTTGTTAGATGTGTTCTGTGAATATTTGGTTCAGTCTGTGGCTTTCCTGATATTTTCTTCATAGTGTCTTGTGATCTGCAGAAGTTTTTAATTTCATGATGTCTGTCTAATATATCAGGTTTTTCTTTCCTTTTATGATTATTACCTTCTGTCAACTAACAAATCTTTGCCAGTTTTAAAGCAATGCTAGAGTTGTTGATAAGTTACAGAGCTAGTCTCCTGTGTTTCTCTAAAAGCTTTACCATTATAGCTTTTACTTTTAGGTTTTTGATGCATCTCAAATTGCTTTTAGTGTATGTTGTGATGCAGGGGGTTCAAAATTTATTTTCTCTCCATGTGGATATCCAGTTTTCCCAGTACCATTTGTTGAAAGATGTTTTCCTCCCACTGATGGTGTTGGCACCTTTGATGAAAATTACATGGCTATGTAAGTGAGGGTCTGTTTTTTGCACGTCCTTTGTTTCATTCATCTGTCTATGGATCCTTATGCCACTACCATTCTGTCTTCATTACGGTAGCTTTTCATAATAAGACATGAAGTTAAGTGATGCAGTCCCTTCAACTTTGTACTTCTTTTTCAAGATTGCTTGGATAGAGGTCCTTTTCAATTCCATGTAAATTTAAGAATTATTTTATTAACTTTCACAAAACATTTTGCTTGGATAATGATTGTAGTTGCACTGTATTGATTAATTTATGGAGATAATTTCATCTTAACAACATCGAATCTTCTCTTCCTTGACATGGTGTGTCTTTCCATTTATACATTTTTAATTTCTATCAGCAGCATTTTATGCTTTTCAGGGTAAAAGTCTTACTTGCCTTTTGTGAAATTCATTCTTAAATATTTTATGTTTTTTAATATTATTGGACAGTGGATATTTTAAAGTTTTATTTTCTCATTTTTTTACTTCTAATAGAAAATTTTGTATATTGACCTTATATTCTGCTACCTTGCTAAATTCACTTGTTTTCATAAATTGTTTTATAGATTACTTAGGATATGCTGTGTACACAATCTTATCACCTACATAAATAGTTTACTTCTTTCTCTCCAATTTTTATGCTTTTTATTTATTTAGCTTGCATTATTGTATTGTGTAATGCTTGAGTACAAGTAGTGAGATTAGGCCTTCTTTCCTTGTTACCAGAGTGGAAAAATTTAAGAGTGTTAACAGCCAGGGGGTTTTGTAGATGCCCTTTGTTAGGTGGAGGAAGTTCCCTCCTATCTCAGTTTTGCTGAGAGATTTGATCCTGACTCGGTGGTGAATTCCGTTGAATGCCTTTTCTGCATCTATTGAAATGAACACAGAAGGTTACTTCTTTACACTGTTAATATAGTGAATTTTATTGATTGATTTGTCTAAATTAAACCAGCTTTGCATTTCTGGGTTAAACCCTACTAATTATCATCTCTTTATATATTGTTGGGTTCAAATGCTTCTATGTTCATGGACGATACTGGCCTATAATTTTTTTTCATATATAACATCTTTGTCAGATTTTGATATTAGTGTTATGCTGGTTTCATAAAGTGAGGAGTGTTCCTTTCCTTTTTTTTTTTTTTTAACCCCAAAGAATGTATGTCAGTTTGATGCTGTTTCATCCTCAGTATTTGATAGAATTAACCAATGAAGACCTTTGTGCCTTAAGTTTGGTGATGAGTTCAAAGTCTTTAACTGACAGGGCACTAATCAGATTTCCTATTTCATCTTTTGTGGTCTCCTCCCCCCGCCAAGAGATTTGTCCATTTCATCGTAATATTTTAGCTATTACTTTTTCAAATACTTTTTATGACCCTTTCTCTCCACCTTTAGAGAGACCAGTTACACATATGTTCAACGTTTTGATATTCTCAAAATAGTTCCTGTGTCTCTTTTCTCTTTTCTCCGCTCCCTGCCCCGTTCTTCAGATCAGACTTCTACTTCTGTATCTTCAATTCATGAATTATCTCTAACGTTATCTTTATTTTTCTGTTAAGCCCATTAGATAAATTTTTTATATCAGGTATTGTAATGATCTGTTTCAGAATTTATTATTTGATTCGTATATAAATATGTGTATGTGAAAAAAATTTTTTCTCTGCTGGGATTTTCTGCTTTTTATTCATTACAGGTATCATATTATTTTGTGTCATTGAGTGCAGATAAAATAGGTGCTTTAAAGTCTCTAATTCTAAAATCCTAGTCATCTTGGATTTGACCTGAATTGATAAACTTTTATCTTGATAGTGAGTCATAGTGTTCCAATTTTTTGTGTGTTGAGTAATTTTGGACTGTATCCTGGGCATAGTGAATGTTGTGTTGACAAGACTCTGGATTCTGTTCTGTTTGAGAAATGTTGATGATTTTGGATTCAGACCGCAGACTTGTTGAGTAGAGTGCAGATCTCAGTTCAGTTCTTTTTTTTTTTTTTTTTAATTAGTTATGTTAATCACCGTACATTACATCATTAGTTTTTGATGTAGTGTTCCATGATTGATTGATCTTTTCTTAGTTTGACTTCTGCATTTGTTTTTGGCATACAGGGTCCTGGGGTCAGCCAGGGATTTGGGTGGATTGTTACACAAACTTGGAGGCGCCCCGTCTCTGACTCTGCCTTTCCTTGTACCCCTACCTCACGTGTTGGCACTGTGGTGGTCTCAGGCTCTGCCACTCAGGCTGAAAATTCTAAAACCAGTAAGTTTGCCCAGGCCCAGTCTTCCAAGTCTTGACTCCTTTCCAGAACCCCCTTGTTTTTGATCATTCTCCAAAGGCTTCAGACAATTGATTTTTTTTGTTTTGTTTAGAGTTTAAGAATTTATAGTTGTTATCTATAGATGGTCATCCTGTTAGGAGCTTACACAGCCGTACCTGCAGAACTGAAGATATACGTTTTTAGTAAAGAGAAAACTATGTTGCAAACATTTCATAGACAGACTCGTTACTAAACAAAGCGTGTAGACAGACTCGTTACTAAACAAAGCGTGGCTTACGGAAAGCTTTATACATCGATCACTCTGCTCGATACACTATATGCACAATGGGCAGTAGATAGAAAGATGAACACTCTCCCTGTCCTGAAATAGTTCATGGTCTAGTAGATGATTAATCTGGAATTAATACTTTGTGAATATGAGTGAGTATATGAAATACAGTATGTGTACAAAAGTACCTGAAATAAAATCTCAAATACTGTTTTTCACTGTCAGCTTTGATGAGAGTGGGGGAAGACAAATTATAATTTCTGTGTCTAATGGAGAGCAGAGTCTATTTCAAGTACTCATAATATCTGAAGTAGGCTGCTTAGACATCCACTGCTTTCAGAATGCTGAAAAAAAGATATTTCTGCTTAGCCTAATTGAGCCTGGGAGTTTCAGGCCAGACTTTTGTGAAGGCTAATCTGGTACTTGCGACAGTTCTAAGAAAAAAGCTTTCGTGCCGGTGTCAGTGAGTAGATGGAGCTGGAGGAAGCTGGCGATCGGCCCTCCAGAGTGCAGGGCAGAGAGCAGCTGGATGCACAGTTTACCCAAGAGTGTATACCTTCAGCTGCTGCGGCAAGAGAGCAGGGCTGTTTGTGAAGATCCATCCAATAAAAGGATTTCCATTAATTGAATATTTTCTCTCTTTTTTTTTAAAGATTTTATTTATTTATTTGACAGAGAGAGACACAGCGAGAGAGGGAACACAGGCAGGGGGAGTGGGAGAGGGAGAAGTAGGCTTCCCGCTGAGCAGGGAGCCCGATGCGGGGCTTGATCCCAGGACCCTGGGATCATGACCTGAGCCGAAGGCAGACGCTTAACGACTGAGCCACCCAGGCGCCTCTTGAATATTTTCTCTTAATGAACCACTTCCAACACTCTTTCGGTGGGTAGCACGGAACATGAGTCTTTGAGTATTCAGAGCTAAGACACATTCACTCTCCTGAGTTATATGTCAGGGCTTGTAAAGTGTGAAACTCAAAGTAAACACTGTTTTATGGGGTGTTTTTTAAGACTTCAAGCTGTAGAAATTGCTATCCAGAGTCTTCCTGTGGAGAAACCCTTACCCTTGATTCTGAGCAGTGGCTAGATACAGCATAAGGGCCAAATCAACATTGGAACCCGTAGATCCTTTGTGGTTTAGATTTTACATTCTTTTGTTGTTGTTGTTGTTTCATACATCATTGAATCCATCCATCCATTAGTATACCTAGTATTTACTGGGAAAACAGAAGTGATCAAGACATGTTCCTTTGTTACAGGAAGATCTGTTTTGTGGGGAGAGCAGATGAACAACCTAACGTCTATAATATAGCATGAGAAGTTCAAGGTTAGGGTGCTCTAGGAAGACAGAGCGGAGGATCATATTGACACTCTGAGAGAAGCCTTCCCGAAGGCGGCTGTCTCTGAAGGAGCTAGCTGGGCTTGGGTCTGAAGTCAGACAGGGTGAAGTTAAGGGGTGGCCACGATAGGGAAACACAGGGTAGATGGCAGTTGTGAAATTACAAGCCATTTTATTTGGCTAAACAGGTTAATTTCAATAAGGTGTGCAGATTTTTATAGAGTAGTAATAGATAAAGTGGTAGGAGAGCGGAGTGTGGGGTCGGGCTGGCCATTGCGGGCTGCAGAGGTCGAGCAGGAAGTGACGTGTGGGCTGTCCTGGAGGATGAGGCGGGCTTCTCCAGGTGTGTCAGTGTTGGGAACTGTTCAAGAGCAGGGCACACTGCATGCAGAGTTGTGCTGGGGCGGAAGACTCCTGTGCACCATTTGGAAAAGCAGGCTCTAAGATGAAAGGAAGGCATTACATCTCTGTGGAGCCTTACGCACACTGCACGCTCTACTGCTGTGGTAAGATGTCTGCTACAATGTTAAGTAAACAAAGAAAAACAACATGTAAAGCAGATAGTACCCCAGTTGGACAATTATTTAGGAAAAAAAAACCCAACAACTTGACTCTTAAGAGCAGTTACTCTCTAGAGGGTAGGATCATGTGCGGCTTTCTGCTTTACCTATTTCTGTGCTTTAATGTTCAGCAGTTTGGTGCAAATTTTATAACTGGGATAAAAAAAGATTTCCATTTTGGGGAAAAAATGGTCCTGAGATTGTTAATTTGAGAGAGACCTTTGTACTATGATTGTTAAGATTTAGTGTACTGAGTTAAATTCTGTCATTTTCAGTTATAAGTTTAAGTTGGATTTATTAATTTTCTTAATTTGCTAGTTGTGTAATCCCTAAGCATTATAATACATGCATACTATTTTCAAGTAACATTATATTAATACACGTGGTCTGTTACAGTGAATGTTTTCCTATTATGTGCATATTTTAAATTTGATATATTTGCTGTTTCATAGAAGCTTTTAGGTTAAGGGTCTTGAGAGAGAGAAGAGAGAAGTACTTACAGAAACATGTTCCCTCCTGGAGTTTGAATTAAAGCTCAGGGAAACGTTCTTTTTAAAAATTGGTTTGCATTTTTCCCTTGTAGCATGTTGCAGACAAGTAAAAATCCATAAATTTACTACGGGGCAGAAACCTATTCCATAAAATCTTGATGGGTTTAAAAATTTCCCACAGTAGTAAATATTTTGACAGTTATGTTGGTATGTAAACACTTGCCTTTTCTGTGACTCCTAATTGATTTTCAGAGGCATATAATGTTTTTCAAGAGGCTTTATATGAAAATAAGGTGTATTTTTGGTGTCCAGTTGATAGTTTACCTGTAGAAATAAAGGGATAATATACTTGTATGTTAGTTCTTGATGTATAGGTGCCATTACCAAATTGATGTTGGTGGCCAGTGGGGATTTTGAAACTTGTTGACATCAAGGAAGCCTGATACTAAAAATAATCACTTTAAGACACATGTATTTGTGGTAAGTTGCTATTAGTGTCCCTCCTGGTATGCATTAACTTTTGGGACCCCATGATAAAGTAAGAAGGCCCCTCTGGACTCCAGCACCTCAGGGAAGGTAGTGACGTATAAGGCCGCTGTTTGACCATGAACCGTCCAGGTCAGCCTCCCACCATCTCAACAGCCCACACCTCCCAGGGAACCGAGAGCTGTGCGGTTTTAGGTAGAGATGGAAGGATGCATCTGCAGCGGCTGTTTTCCCTCTGTTGTGATCTTGTGACACATGCTGGTGTCACGACAATTAGAAAGTTATTTAAATTGGTATTCGTAAATATGATAGCATTCAAAAAATATTATGAAAGAACTTCAAATCTTATGCTGTGACTTTTCCTTTATTCTCTTTAAAATTCTTGATTTTTGACCTGGAAAGTAGCAACTTAAACCTAGATTTAGATTTGTTAAGTGAACTCCAAAACCAGCCAGGCATAAATTGAGGGGTTCCTAAAAGAATTTATGTTCCTGGAGAATTTATTTATGTTCCTGAAACATAGACATAACCAAATTTTGTGACTTTCATTCCTCCTCTTCTTGGCAAACCTACACCTTTTTCTGTGTTCCTTATTTCACCGAATGACAGACACCACATATACCTAAGTGCCCATGCCTGAAATCAGTGTGTGATTTTTGTCTACTGGTTTCTCCTTCATTTACTTCCTCTCCCTCCATTCTTGAAGCACCTTGACTTAGACATTTATTATTTGTGCTTCCTCAATTAATAACTATCCATCTCTGTGTTCCTGAAACAACTTATGTTGTTTTAGGGGGTTATTATTATTATTAATTATTATTATTCCTACTCTTTTATTGAGCCAAATGAATAATCATAAAATTTAGTTATATATAGACCCCCCCCCAAATTGCGTTGCATTCAAAAGACTGGAAATGCTACCATATATGTACTTGGGTCACAACACAGTACGATTTAGAAATTAAAGTCTGTGATAAATATTGTTATATGTAAATTTTGTATCATATCACTGCTTACTTTCTAAAGGGTGATAGAAGATAGATCTGTGTGTTGCTGAGCCAAAAGGTAAAATCATTTTTAGTGCTTAACAATGTGTTACCACTGACTTAGATACCTTAAATATTATTGTAGTGACTATTTTGGCTCTGGGCCCCCAGAGAACCACCAAGTTGGAGCAGTTGAAAATCACATGACTGTGGTATTGCACACAGGACATCTGGTCCCTCACTTCTAGGATTCCCTGCCCAGTCAGTAAAATGGGAGAAATTCATACCACAGACCAAACTATGAACTTTTATCAAGACAAATAATTGGCACATAATTACATGAAGCAAAAGGACACATTGATTCTGAGAAGCAGTTAGAGAGGGGAAAGAAGCCAGGTTTAGGAACCAGTCCCTCTGTGTTATGCCCAGCTCTGTCATTTACTAGCTTTCTGACATCTGATGTGTCTCCTCTATGTGGGTCTCTCTCTCTCCCCATCCTCTTTACCTCCTTCCCATCCCCGTCAGACCAAGCACCTACTGGACACCTCCACTTGGATGTCCCACAGACCTCTTACATTTGGCGTGCCCAAAAGTGACCTTCATTCCTCGCCTTCTTGGCAAACCTAGAGCTTTTTCTGTGTTCCTTATTTCACTGAATGACAACACATATACCTAAGTGCCCATGCCTGAAATCAGTGTGTGATTTTTGTCTACTAGCTTCTATTTGATTTACCTCCTCCCCCTCCATTCTTGAAATACCATGACTTACACATTTATTATTTCCACTTCCTCAATTAATTACGATTCATCTCTATGTTTGCATTCCATTATACTCCTTAATTTATACTGTCGTCCCTCACCCATCTTATATAACAGGCTCTTGTCCAGATCAGTTTATTGCCTTTAGTTTCATACCCTCGAAGCCAGACTGTTGAAGTCTGGGAGTTTCTAATTAACAATTTCAAACTCACTATTGGATAGTTTTCTTTTTTTATTTGTTTTGTCATCTAGACACTCAAAGAATAGAATCCAGCCTTGAGCAAATAGAGATAGAAAGTATGTAGATTATTTCACATTGTACATTATTTGTGTATGCCTGTGTGTATGGATTTTGCCTATATCACCTCCTGGAGAAGTTCTTTGTATACTTTGTTGATTTTTAGAGTTGCTGATGTCTAAATAAGTTGAGCTGTTTGCCATTTAGAAGTAGATACTATGTTAAAATTACAATCAGTGTAGAAACACCAAATAATCTCCACTACTACCAATAATACTTAGTGATTGTGGTTGGCAAAGTAATAAATTTAAATAATTATTTTTATCCATAGCTTTAATAGGTCACAATAATTTCTGCAAGCAAAGAAAATCAATAAAATCTGTGTTGACTAGTGCCATTTGATTTGGGATAAAATAAACTTTAATTCCACAAGTATTTCTTGAGAAACTATTATGTAGGAAAAATGATGAATCAGCTGTTGGTCCCAGTTACTCCCAAGGATTGATACTCTAACAGGAGAAACAGAGTACATTTCGCTAAATAATATAGGGTAAATACTAAGTCAGCAGACTCTACAAGAATTTAAAGATGTAAGAGAGAGCTATTTTTGGAGAAAGAATTACAGATGGAATTAAATTTAGTCCTTAAGTGTAAGTTCAGGATGTTAATAAGTAGAGATCAGAGGGGAGAGCAGAGTAACTATTGAGCCAGAATGATTTAATTATGGAGAATAGTAGGTTGTAGCCGTCACTGGAATGGTGACAGCTAGTCTGGAAAGCCTTCAGTGCTATACTTGGGCATCAGAATTTTATGTAGCCAGGAGGAAGCCCTGGAAGGCTGATGACACAGAGACAAACAGACAACTAGAATGTATAGGGGAAGGTGTTCTGTATTATAAAAGAATTTACTCTTTTTTTTTAATTCCTCTTAAAATTTAGGAATGATTGATTTAAATACAAGTTTGGAATGTTTAAACAAGTTTGGAATAACTTTTATTCTTAGGAAATTCATCTATGTAGAGGTGATTATCAGAATCATGGAAGTTATTGTCAGTAATCCGAAGCTTGACTTAGTTACTGGCTCTGCTAAGAAACAAGCATGTTATTTCTAAAGCACCCACTCCACTTCATGTGGATGCTATGGTCCCGAATCTGTTATTAGGTTTACTATTGTTTGGAGTTTGGCATTTATGACATTGGTTTAATTCAAATAAGATCAATATTCTGAATGTCAACTAAAATGTGGATTTATTTAACTAACCATTGGGTTAGCAGTTACATCATTGGAAACTAAAATGGCCCATAGACCTAATAAAAGTGGTGATCTGGTCTTTCCTTTCAAGTGAAGGCAGGTAAGACAGATCTCATTTACTCTTTACTTTCAGTTCTTGCCCTTGGGCAGGAATCAGAGGAATGTGGAGATTATGAACAAAATGTGTTTCTTGAGGGTTTAATTCTCTTTCCCCAGTAAGGTGAAAGCAAATGCTTAGGTGATGTTTTCCAAAGAGGGCTGTATGCACAACAATATACTTGGTGCTAGAAGCACTTGCTAGAACTTCTGTTTTAATGTGTGTGTGTGTGTGTGTGTGTGTGTGTGTGTGTGTGTGTGTGTGTGTGTGTGTGTGTGTGTATAAATAGCCTGTGGTTTTCTGTGTGTCAGACACTGTTCCAGCATCTTACATATATTAACTTATTTAATCCTTACAACTTTAGGAGGGAATGATTATCTCCTCTTCACATATGAAAAAACTAAAGAATAGAGAAGTAATTTGCTAAGGGTTACACAGTTACTAAGTAACAGGCATTTGAATCCCAGAAATCTGGCTCCAGAGCTCATGCTCTTATTCAAGAAACTAAACTTCATGTTAGTATTTAGTACCTAGATTAATGCAGGGTTCATGTGAGTGCCTACAGTTCCGTGCACGCCGAGACCCTATCTTCCGGTAAAGGGGGGCGGGGGAGGGGGAGTTCCACAGTGCAGAAGGTCTCACCAAGTCTTACTTTGCTTTCAGGATGTTAGGCCATATAGCTGTGATATATGCCTCATTATGGATTCATGGGCTACGTTACCTGGTTTTAGTTAAACTTCCCTTTAAATGGGCACGGGTTATTGCAAAAGAAACTGTGAATTAAAGGTCTAAAATACATTCTAAATGAGCAAGAAAAATGGCCGCGCTGATCCTTCCCCCGTGCCTAGATCCAAGCCCAGCCTTATGACAGAGTGAAAGCACCTGTGATCTAGTTGGATGTGACAAAACGAATCTTCTCAAACTGGAACTGTTTCTCTGTGTCCAGTGTCATTAATGATGAATCTTTTGCCCTAAGTATTACGATATTAATCAATGATAGAAGAGATACAGAATTTTAAAGTAAATGAGTGCCTACATACATACGCAGATACACATGTGTACACACATACATACACTTCACGTGTGTGTGTGTGTGTGTGTGTGTGTGTGTGTGTGTGTCTCTGTGAGAGGTGTGGGGGCCAGTGGTAGGGGTGATTCTTGGCTGCCTATGATCTTGGCCTACTTGAGGCAATGGCCCAAGGGTGCATTTGCATTTGCCGTCACTGGTGACCTGCTCCCTTTGGCCTCCTTCCTCTGTTACATCTTCTTAGCTCTTAAATTAATGAGATGTATACTTCATTCTGTATCCAAGCATTTAAAAAAAACTTCTTTTTATATCCTCTCTTTTGTTTTGCAGTCCTACTTCAGACCCATCTCTGTATTACTAAACTACATTGTCTATCTGATATGTACCCTATTATTTTGTAGTCTTTCTCAGATGTCTTTTTAAGCATTTTAATGAACATTTAGATTTTATATGACACTCAATTACAAGATGCTATTGGCCAGTTAGGACCCATCCACCAGAAATCTGCTGCCTTCCATCTGTGCTTATGTGGCATACTCTAGGTTTTCTTTAAGTTAATTAAACTGTGTTAAACCCTTGGGTAGTGATTGGTATACTCTGGACATTAATTTTGATTGACATTCATCATTCTCTTTGAATGCATGAGACACTGCTTGCCTGTTAGAAGCTAGGTGCTGTTTTACGCAGTTGTTGAGTTGTTGCACGGATGAATGAGACAGGGTCTCTGCCCTTAGAAGGTCACAACCTCTGCGCTCCTTAGGGAAAATAATAGGTGGTTTTCTGTGC
Organism: Phoca vitulina; assembly: GCF_004348235.1. Classification (NCBI taxonomy): domain Eukaryota; kingdom Metazoa; phylum Chordata; class Mammalia; order Carnivora; family Phocidae; genus Phoca; species Phoca vitulina. Next base: position 28,441,954 of record NW_022589721.1, read on the forward strand.
AGGTACATTGCTAGGCCTAGAAAAGACTGTGATGTTTGAGGCTATGAAAACTTAACTTTTTGATAAATGACTGCTTTGTCATTGTTCTCTGTGCTGGTGCTCTGCCCTCAGCGATCACTGCCTGCCCTTCCCTTACGTCTCTCATGACCTTGCAGCTCCCTTCCAGTGAGAACTTGCCCCAGAGCTGACGTGGTACCAGCTTCCGGGCATGTGCTTTAAGGGAACAGGTAGCTTCTGCTTTTCTGATCTTGGAAGTCATACGCCAGGAAAAAGCTCTGCCACCTTGAGGCCACCATGGTAAGTGGGAGCCCAGGATACCTAGGTGGGGTCGAATCGGTGCAAACAAGGAAAACTGAGGACATCAGCTGACAGCCACCATCAGCGGTAACAGGCATCGAACGAGCCATCTTGAGAGCGGGTCTTCCGCCCCAGCTGATCTGGCCGTTGCCACATGGAACTCCCCCCAGGGTTCAGATTGCTGAATTGTGAGCAGATAAATCAGTGGTCATTGTTTAGAGCCATTAAGTTTTGGGTTAGTTGGTTACATAGCTGCAGATAACCAGGATAGCATTAAAGTGTGCTTTTCTCGCTGCCGGGTCAGGCCGGGCGTGTGAAATGACCGACATGTGCACATGCTGACTGCAGGCCAGGGTTTCAGGGTTGGAGTGGCAGGGCTGTGCTGGGGGGTGGGGGGGGGCGGCATCATGGACCGAAGGGGTGGCTTTTACCAAGTGTCAGGTTTATCCCAGGATTTCATTTTGGCAGTGAAATAGTAAAGTGCATTTAAGAAAAGCAGTGGAGGTGGAGGGAGCATTAGAAAGTTCAGTTACATTCAGGGAAGGTCCTGTAACCCGTGCATGCACTTCATCCCCTGGAGCTCACTCTCCCTTCAGTGTAAAGTTGTGCCATCGTTAAAGGAGTGAGTTCTTATCAAGAGGGAACAGTTAAGCAGTGACCAAAATACAAAGGGAAAGTGAAACCATCCAGATTGCCATCAGTATTTTAAACTCAGAATTAAATCCGGATTCTTGACAATGGCCTATGAGACCTGCTGGATGTCTGTCTTTGACCCTCTTCCTTCCAGCCCCGACTTGCTCTGCTCCCCTCAGGCTGCTGGCTTCTTGGTTCTCAGAAGCTCCTTTGTGCCCAAGGGCTTTCGCACTGGCTGATCACATTGCAGGAAACGCTGTTCCCCACACCCTTGCACAGGACACAGCTCATGCTCGGCCGTCACAGGCCAGCCCTCCGTGAACACCCAGACGCTCTGTAGGTGCTTTCGTCCACCTCTGTGGATGCTCACTGCCAGTTAGTCAGCATGGCTGTCTTCGTGTAAGCTGTACTTGTCACCGGGCTCTTACTGCTGGAATGTGAAACTCTGTGTGAGCAGGGTCATCATCTCTTTCCCTTTTCCACTCGGCCCCTAGAACGAGCTTGCCACTTCACCAATGTTGTAGTAGTCATAACACGTACTGAGGGCTAGAAGCTGATCTACTACATGCTTTGTTGACTTTGTCAATATTTTAAAAAAGCAAAGCAGAGTGGTCTTGTTGTCCTTGAATCTGCAGATTAAGCTTTTGTGCAGGGGCGTGATGAGGGCATGAGTCTGAGCTGATCTCAGTAGTGGCTGCTTCCTTCTTCCACACGGCACCCAGGGAAGTGGCCTCGGGAGTCTTCCCCGCTCGCTGATCTTCCCTGTGAGCACGTGGAGGTTGGGGCAGGAGTGTTGAATTCCTGCACAAAAGACCCTTAAGGGAGTGTCAGCTCCTCTAATTCTGTGGCTTTTAGGGCTTCGTGCTCTCAGGTGAGCCCACCCCAGGTAAGCAAAGAAGCAAATGCTGGAGGCTCATTTCTCCCTGCAGGCGCCTGAACTCTGCCCCATGGGTGGTTGGTGTTTGCCCTGGGACTTGGGCGTTAACTTTCATTCTGTCCAGCTTTCTTCTTGTCTTAAAGGGCAAGAGTGACGTTCATCTGAGCTGAAATGGGTAGTTCTCGGAACGGGGTAGTTCTGAGAAATGGCAATGGCTAAAGTCAAAAGCAGGAGAGCAGTGGAGCCTGAGAGGCGGGCATGAGCCGGGTCAGGAAGGGCCTCTCTCAGCAGTGTCAGGACACGGGGACTAGATTCTGAAGACTGTTGGGAGTTGTGTTTGAATCAGAGATGTACCCGAGTGAACTTTGTGTGACACTCTGTGCTGCCCGAGGAGCTAGAGGTTGATTCAGTGAAAGGATGCTGAGGCGGGCGAGGCGAGCAAGGATGGTGGCCGGGGGTGGGGGCTCGTGGTGTGACTGCAGGCAAGTAGGCTGTGAGAGGCATCGAGGTGAAATCGGTGCGATATAATGAGGTGTTGGAGCGGTGAGCACAAAAAGAGCAGTGAGCCCTCATGGCGTGAATGTCAGGTTCCTGGCTCGAGTCAGGGCACCGCGGCAGGCCCGCTGGCTGGGCTGAGGAGCTCTGACGGGGCGCTGGCACAGGCCACGAGTTCAGTGTTAGGGTGGAGTTGGAGGTCAGTAAAGCATCCCTTTGTTGGACTAACCAACTCTTTGGTGAGCACCCAATTAAGGGGACCTTTTAATGGAGACAGTGACATGTTCTTGAGACTTAGTTGTTTATGAAATGACAGCTTAAGTGTAATTGTTCCCTGAGGAACAGTGTCACGTCACAAATATAGTTGAAACCAATTAAAGCCAGTTCAGAAAAGCATTTGGTCTTTACCAACGAAGAACATAATTACGGGATCTTATACATTATGCAGTGAAACCTCTGTGTTGGTTTACCGTCTTTGAAAAGTTTCCTGTTTACAATTGTAACACTTGTAATATGATAATATATTTGTAATGTAATAATTCACATCTGGAGGGGCGCCTGGGTGGCTCAGTTGGTTAAGCGACTGCCTTCGGCTCAGGTCATGATCCTGGAGTCCCGGGATCGAGTCCCACATCGGGCTCCCTGCTCAGCGGGGAGTCTGCTTCACCCTCTGACTGTCTCCCCTCTCATGCTCTCTCAAATAAATAAATAAAATCTTTAAAAAAAAAAAAATAATTCACATCTGGAAAAATATCATTCATCTTGGAAATAACACTTTCACCTTTTATTCAAATCTAGGCACAAATGAATTTATTAATAAAAATGAAAGTTAAAATATATTACATTCTCAGAATACAGTTATCAAAAACCAGATCCTGACTTTGGTTAAGGAAAGAGTTTATTTGAAAGTATTACAAAAAGTATTACAAGAGCAGGGAGGGGGCCTTGTAATAGGGAGAAGATCTGCGCCTCATGAGATCAGTCAGACAGCCAAGGCTTTGCTTTATGAGGAGAGGGCATGAGGCCAGCAAGGTGGGGGAGGTGGGAGGAGTGGGTGGAAGCGGCATGAAGGGACAGTAGGTCAGAAAACGTTCGCCCTGAGGCTGGCGCCTGACGTGGAAGGGTCTCTCGGGGGTTGTGTGCTGGCCCAGCTTGCTGGTGGGTCACATTCAGGGGCCTGAAGAAGGAGAGAACCTCCCTGAAGTTTGATCAGGTCAGGTTAGTGGACATTTTCTGATTGATCAGTGGGGACAGCAGGTCAGCTAATCTTGTGTGGGGCAAAGAATGTGCATTTAGAGGGTCTGTGTCTGGCCTTGTCGCAGGTGAACAGCGGGTCATCCACAGGTCTTATCTAAATCATGTGCGGAGGAGTAGTTCTTAGCAATGAGCCATTCCCAGGAATGGAAAAGGGCCTGGGCTTGTCCTCATCATACTGTTTTTCAGGAGCACAGGGTCGGGTTAAATTCAGCACCCTTCCAGTGCTCAGCACTTACCTGATTGATGCGCCTTAATCTTCATGATAACCCTTCAGTGTGAGGACTCTCACAAGCCGTGACTTGGCTTCCTGAGGACCGGGAAGGCTAAGGAACTGCCAAGGTCACGCTGCCAGTAAGGGGCGCCGTGCTGCTTCGGAAGGCTGTGGCCTGGGAGCACCAGTGGGCGGTCCTAGTACTCAGAGCAAGTGAGACGGCCATGCTGCCTGACTTGTGTATCGTCATGTTGTCTGAAGAGTCCCTGTCACTCAGGCCTTTTCTTGTTGCAAGTAGCAACCTGGGCTAGCTTAAGATTTGTTTTGTTTTGTTTTGTTTTTTGAAGTATGTAGGGTACCTTACAGAATCCGTGGAGACATTGAACTTGTAATCCGCAAGAAGGCCTGAAGCAAGGACTTAAAGCCTAAGAAAGAGAGAGGAACCAGAATCAGTGACTCCTCTCCCTAGCGGTGTTTCTCAACAGGGACACAAATGACATTGTACACAGGGCACTTCTTCGTTGTGAAGGGCAGTCCCACCATTTCTGATGTGTAATATTCTTGGCCTTTGCCCACTAAATGCCAGTAGTGACCTACATCATTGTGACAACCAAACAGACGTGCTAAGTATTTCCAGATTCCCTGGGAGGTGATGCAATCAGGGGTTGAGAACCCGACCAAGCAGCTGAGCGCAGTGCCATTGTTGTGACTCAGCATTAAGGACATGAGTGTCCACACTCTTAGTTACAAACCTCAGACTCCATGACTTCCAGTCAGAGGCCAACTCCATGACCCGCCTGGGTGGCCTGGGCACAGTCCTGCCGTTTCAGTGTGCTGGCTCCCTTGGTAGCCTCGTGGATGGAGGGGAGTCAGTTTTCAGTAATCAGTGGATATTGTTCATACAGATTTATGTATGTCCATAATAGTTGAATTCATCAATTTATTACTTACTAATTTGGCCTGGAGTATGCACAGTCTGTTGGTTGCTCTCTTAGGTGATTTTTTATACCTTTCTGTATTTAATTCATATTTACTGTTCATCATTCAGTGGGTTGTATAATCCCTGTGTTGTAGATGAAGTCTGGGACTCATGAGGCTGACTTGACATAGAACATGTAACTCCTGCACAATACGTGCTTGAACAGAGAAGGGAGTGAAAGTGTTTCTGACTGTCAAAACACTCATTTATGTCCTTTTTGTGAGTGAAAGACTAATAGAAGTTAAATGGAGAAGGAAATCCTAAAGGCATATAAAATCATAAAAATACTTTTCCTTCTTATGTAGAGTTCTACAAGTGACCTTGAATAAATCATATCATTCTGTGGACTTCAGTTTCCTCAGTATAAAATTAGATGTTTGGACTGGATGATTTCTAAGGTGTGTTAGTTTTTGTTAATGGGGAAATATAAGATGTGATGTAAATATGGCTGCTTGACCACAAATTTAGTCTCATGCCATCTTTGAAACCTTCCAAAATGAATATAAATGAAGGAAAAAGGCACAGATACTCAAAGACAAGAATGGAAGGGTGAAGCAATAATAGGCCAACGATGGGAGTGAAGTTTTGGTGGCTGCAAAATAGATGGGCAAATGGTAATGACTTAGGCGTCAAGAGAAAGCAGAATTCAGGCTTACAGGGCAAGAGAAAGTGTCCCAGAAACATGGGCGTTAGTACGGAAATAGCTCGAGGAGGCTCAGGAATCAAGGACACCAGTTATTGAGAAGGTGGATTGGTGGGCAGAACTGAAGAAGAGGAGACTTGGTTCAAAGTTTGTGTGAGAAGTGGTTAGACCACTAGATGCTCTGCCTGGCTGATAAAACCAGGCATCTGCCTTCTTAACCTATAGCAGGCTAGAGATTTCCTGGAGGGATTGAATAAAGAAGCCTTGGGCTCTCAGACCCAGATAGATACAACTGAGGGCTAGAGATGCCACACTGAAAATGAGGGTATTTTTTTCCCTTACATAAAGGTGTGCACCTACTAGTGGGAATCCCAGCATTCCAACAGCCAAGCTGATACCTCTTCCTGGGAGATTGGGGAATTCCTATTCAGGGTAATGCTTACCTAGGGCAAGAGAAGAGAAACACAGATACTGATATTTGAGTAACGTTTGATGAAAAAACTAGCCTACCATCTTAAAGTGAATTGTCAAGTCCAGTTGTCAAATCCTGTGGATGAAAGCAGGACTTCAGGTAGTGTTTTGGAACCTCAGCCTTACATTTTTAAGAATAGGCAGCAGAGGATTACTGGTCACTTGAGGAAAGCCCATAATGTACAAAGAGACCAATTCACAAAATGTGAATCTGTTGGAAGAAGCAGATACTATAAGCTCCAAGTCGGGGTGGGGGTGGGGGGCACTGCCATTCATATCCTCAGAAATATAAGAATTTATATCACTTCCATAAAATATTTTTAAAATGCTGTAAAAAAAGAACAAATATAAGAAAATACTGTTAATATTTAAACATTTGATAGCAGAAATGAAAAAAATCAATAGATATGTAGGAAATGTACTTAAATTCCCCAGAAAGTAAAACAGAGAAGGTGAAAGAGAAAGAGGAAGAATAAGAGAGAAATTTAGAGTTCCAACTCAGGAGATCCTAATAGCCAAATAATAGAATTTCCAGAAAGATAAAGCAGAGAAAATGGGGAACCAAGAATAAGATAGAGATGAGTGGATGGAGACACTGATTTTTTTTTTTCTATGTTGTATTATTTGATATTTTTAACTCTATATGTATCATTTCTATATTTTTAGAGAGTAATCGACTTAAAATTAAATTTAAAAAACAAAACATACTTACATGTGAAGGTTAAAAATACTGTAGATATTTGAGTTTTCATTGAAGACCAATAAAATTAAAAGTAGGCAAGGAAAAAATACCATTTTGATTTTTTAAAAGTATATATTTTAAGAAAATTACTTCAATTACCATAGAGAAATTGAAGAACAGTTTTCTCTTAAAAACAGCAACAGCACAGCAGTGGCACAGATCGTGGAGGAGCTGATGCCAAAACAGCGGCTGCATGAGTTTGTAATCAGAAGTCTTGCCAAAGAGAACAGTTTCCCTCCGGTCAATAGGGCTGACTTTCTGGGAACAAGAATTATTCATGACTTACCTTAATTATGGGAAAGCTTTTAAAAGTTGTGTGAAATTCCTAATTACAGTCCTTTCATTCAAGATATATTTATTGTCTTTTCTATGCTAAGCATTGTTCTGATTCATTTATATGGACCCATTTAATCTTCCTAACAGCCTTACGGGAGTAGGTTCTGTTGTATTTCACTGTTCTCATTTTACAGACGAGGAACCCACAGTACAGAGAGGTCAGGTGACCCAGTTAACTAGCTGGGTTACTCAGCTGGTAAATGGAAAAGCCGGGTTTTAAAACCATGGCAATGTAGCCTCAGAGTCCATATCATTAATGAATTCACTTCTGCTGTGCTTGTTAAATTAAGAACCCTAAGAATCAAGACTCATTAATTTGTCAACATTTTCATAGCTAGTTATTTTAGAAGAGATAGATGGATTTTGTCATAAAGCTTTGTGAGCCACCAAATGCTTGAGAACTCATCTAGGCCAGCGCAATCCCTGGTTGACTAACCAGGGCTCAAGTGCTGAGGTTAGGTGGGAGGACCCCGACACTCCGTAGTGACCCGCCTGGAGCACCGTACATCTTCCCCACCTGCATCCTCATCTGATTAGCACTGTGCATGGTTGAAGTCAAATGTGCGTTAAAATTGTCAGGATAGCAACCTAGGATTTCTGGGAATTAGCTTAATTTATAATTTGTGAAATCTAACCATCATTGAAATGATTGGTTTTTACTTTACGACTTTTAGCCCCGTTATATGTGGTTTGTGGAGAGGCATATAGCAGGAACTTAAATATTTGGCATTAATTAGTGATTTGTAGCATACTGTAGTGTTTACTGACATTCAAGATTAATAAATTACTTTCAGATATGAATGTTACAATTTTGGTTTGTTTGTTTTTTCCCTAGTTCAACTTTGTGGGGAAACTTTTGGGTCCCCGTGGCAATTCTCTGAAGCGTTTACAAGAAGAAACCTTGACAAAAATGTCCATCCTTGGGAAAGGTTCCATGCGAGACAAGGCAAAGGTAACATTCATCACAGACAATGGCTACTTTGGAGACAAGTTGCATAATGTACTTTTAGATTATCCATTGTATTAATACAAATTATATTAGAGCTAGCTAGGATTGCGAATGAAATTATATGAAAATGTTGTATAAGGCGATGAGTTTGTGGTACTGTGTAGAAAACTGAGTCGCTCGGACCAGTTTCAGAATATATGGTGTCCTCCGTGTACATCTGTAACTGTTACCTTCATTTGTAAAGTGCAGTAGCAGAGCCTGTGGTTTCGGCTGTGGAAGCAAGTCCTCGTAGGAAGGACAGTGATACTGAAATTACCACGAAGAGAAAAGCTATCTGCAGTCTTAACTGCCGCTGTTTGCATCTTCGAGGAGTTCCTGGGGGCCTTTTTTCTATGCCTGTATTTGAAATAGTTGAGTTTATAAAGTATACACTTGGATTTGCTCTTTTTGCCCTTCATTTGATACCCTGTACATTTTATCAAGTTAAAATTGGTTTTAAATGTTTTACTAGTGGCTTCGTATTCTCACACACAGTAGCTCTACTTGGCTCTAGTCCTTCTAACTGCCTCTTTTTTTTTTTCTGTGATAAGCTAAAATTACTGAGTTTTTTTATTGATCACTTTCTTAAATACACCACTTCTGAAAGAAGTTTTCACGTTTCATAGTGTGCCGTCATCACTTACGTTATTCTCCGTTACCGTTTTGTTGCTCTGTCACTGTGAAGAGATTGATGTCACTGAAAACCAAACCCACATTCCGTGGCCACTTTCCATGAAATGTTGAACAATGATTGTGTCAGACAAGAAAGTTATTTAGACAAAATGCAGCCTCTTCGCACACACAAAAAAGTCCATCTAAACAAAGGCTTTTATAATAAAAAATGGCTGCCATTTGTTTATCGAACAGCTACTGTGAGTGCATTACTCCGTGTTATCCCTAGAAAAATGATGGAAGATACATAACATTTTCCTTACTTTACATGTAAAAAAACTGAGATTTAGAGAACCTGAGTATATTATCTGTGTTAATCAGGGAAGTTAAATTATTTCATTAAAACAGGGCTGTTATCATACTCACATGGAGTGCTGTTTAAAAGTAAGATTCCCATACAACCTTTTTAGGGTAGAACCTCAAAATGAATTTTCAGTGGGTGTTTGAAATGATTCTAATGTGTGGCCAGGTTAGGTTAACTATTCACTAAGCCTTCCTGTCTCAAATGATGTTACTTTGATTCCCTGACTCATCTGTTCTGGCAGCTGGAGGAAATGGAACCATATATTGGTCAGTTGGTCAGAAATTTTGTATAACTTGTAGGAAACTAACCCATCCTTGCTGATATCTTAATTAGGTCTTCAATAAAGCCGTCTGGTCATGAAGTACATGAAATGACCAGTGAAATTCATCAACATACTGCTTATTTTGTTTGTTGTTAAGGGAGGTTTTTTTGTTTTGTTTTGTTTTTTTTGTCAGAAGCGACATTTTGTGGCATACGGTGGCAGTGATCAGGGCATCCACAGATAGTTTCACAGGTACAAAGGAAGGAGGGAAGGCAAGTCTTTAGCTGGATTATATGTCCAAGTAATAACAAGTGCCTGGCTATCCATTTAATGAAAAGAATTCTAAATATGGTCACTTTGCTATCAGGGCTTAGTGGTTTTTCCAGATTGTGTTGTCATTTTAAGGGCTCTCTCTGCTGTTGGCATATTGGGCATTCAGCAGTGCAGTAGCTAAGAATCCTTTTTGAGGGGAGTCTGTGTTGTGAAGTAATATGTAACCTCTCTCTCTATCGCCACAGACACTTTGTTCAAGTCCCTTGAGTAGCACTGAGGTGGCTGGGCAAGGAGGTGCTTTGACATCTACTAAAATGAGTCCCTTTGTCTCCCCGGTCACTGAGTGCTTGCTCTGCATTGCATGGGGCACCCTGTTCTCTTACACACTCAGTGGGTCTAGGCTGCTTTCCTAGACTACTTTCCAGCCCTTCACTAATCCTCTCATTTCTATGTCCTTGACCACATGGGTCTGAGAATCATTATAGAGATTCTGTAAGTGGCTGATCGTTTCCATTCCATCAAGACACCCAGGAACTGGGGAAGTAGCATACATTTGGGGTTTACAGTCCATTGAGCTGCTATCAAGGGACAGGATCAGAAGTCCTTTATTCTCTTGACCCTGTAGATCCCACGGTCATCAGTGGCCCTCAGTGGAGAAGCATTTGCTCAGAGTCAAGTTTGTTAATCCTCAGGCTTTCTGCGTATTTATCTTATCAGTGCATAGTTGCTCTAGGAAAAGGCCCCAGATCCTTGGTGGGAAGACAAGGAGGAAGTGTCACATGTACACAGGGAGGTATTCACAGTTATTATTAGCTTTCTTATTCTCTGCATCCCCGGGGCAAACAAGGATCTGATCCTGGGCCAGGAGGTCATACCAAGAAACAGTAATAAAGCGTGACACCTGGGTGGCTCAGTCAGTTAAGTGTCTACCTCCCGCTCAGGTCGTAGTCCCAGGGTTCTGAACTCGAGCCCAGTGTCAGGCCCCCTGTTCTATGGGGAGCCTGCTTCTCTGTCTCCCTCTGCCCCTCCCCCCGACTTGTGTGCGCACCCTCTCTCTCTGTCTCTGTCTGTCCTCTTGCTCTCTCTCTCAAATAAATAAATAAAATCTTAAAAAAAAAATAAAGCCAGAGAATTTTCATCTCCTTTCAAGGAACTACCTTGGCTATTCAAAACAAGGTAGGAAAAGTTTCACCAGACAGGCTTCTGCCTGTGTGGAAGGCTCAGTGGGGCTTCAACATTTGAATACTAAGGGTTGTTTGAATCCTCCCAAATGTTGCCAATCCAGTTCTCAGATCTTCACTGTTCTCTAGACATTTTCCTAAACCTCACAGAAGAGGTGGCTGGGCAGAATACTAAGGGTTGTTTGAATCCTCCCAAATGTTGCCAATCCAGTTCTCAGATCTTCACTGTTCTCCAGACATTTTCCTAAACCTCACAGAAGAGGTGGCTGGGCAGTCTTCAACTCTGCTTCTGCCTGTTGGCTCCATAAGCCTGTGGCCATAAGCAGTAAACCTCCTAGCCTGCTTCTGGCTCTTTGAGACTTGAACTCGTAATGTCAAGTCTTGAGTCTGTCATTTTCTTTTTAGAACTCTTCGGTACAGTTTGACCCCACTCCCCCTGCCTTGTTTTCCTCTTGTGCATCATACTGTGGCCGGCCTCTGCCACACGTGGCCATCAGTCTTCAGAAGCATGTCAGTGGTGTCACCACAGGTGATAATTCAAGTAACAGGTTTGCTGTAGAAGGGGAGACCACTGGTACCCTGTGTCCTGTGCGGCAGTCAGGTCCTTGCGGCCTGAACTCTGGAATGCTCCTCTCTGGTGATCCTGTTAGTCTGCAGAAATTCTCGGTTAATAATGTTTATTGCTAAAGAGGTTTCCATTACTATTAAAATCTCATCTTTTAGCTTTTCATAGTGTTCACTATCTAAATTCTAATGAGACCATAATTCATTTTATTCTTGTATTTTCTTTTTTTTTTTTTTTTTAAAGATTTTATTTATTTATTTGACAGAGAGAGACACAGCGAGAGAGGGAACACAGCAGGGGGAGTGGGAGAGGGAGAAGCAGGCTTCCTGCCGAGCAGGGAGCCCGATGTGGGGCTCGATCCCAGGACCCCGGGATCATGACCTGAGCCGAAGGCAGACGCTTAACGACTGAGCCACCCAGGCGCCCTCTTGTATTTTCTACATTGACGAAATTACGGGAGTCATTACTGACTTGTATCAGTTGGTTATGTAGCATAATAATCACCGTAATGCTATGGTCTTTCGAGCCTTCGGTTTGTGCCAAGCGTGCTGGCTGTTTTTCCCCTTATCGTCTATATTATAGAATAATAGAATAATTAATACTGTAGTCATCATTTATTGAGTGTTTATTATGTACTAAGCACAGTTCTAAAGATTTTTTTGTGTCTTTAAACATGAAACTCCTTTTTTACTGCAACTTCTTTATATTACTAATAACTCCTAATCACTGTCCTGGTAACTCCTTTATTACTACTCATTGAGCAGTAGATACTGTACTGTTACTCTGCACTTAAAATCACCTCTTCAAGATGATAAAGTAACCTGTCCAAAATTATACAGTACATGTTGAATTTGGGATTTGAACGCAGAACTCCAAGCGAAGTCTGTGTTCTTCCCCAAACACCATGTTGCCTGTCCCCGCTAACCCGGGACAGAAGCTGATAAAGCTCCTCACTCCGTGGCGATGAGTGACAGCAGGCTGGGCTAAGAAAGCCTCTCTCCCCGTTTCCATCTGGGTAGCAACGGCAGAGTGCTGCACTGTGCATCACAGTTACTCTCATTAATATCAGTAGTGTGATGCTGTATTCTAATAGGGAAGCAGTGTTGAGGTCAGTAGTTTGTACTTTCAGAAGTGAACTGTTGAACATAAAATTCGACTTTATGAAGTTTAAAACTTCAGCTCCGAAAGGCAGAGTATCAGATCAAGTGATGGAGAGTGTTCTGATTAGAACAAATAGTCTACAGTTGGCCTAAAAGAATCGTGCTTTTTATACGTGACCAACTTTGAAGGAAATGCAGAGGATATTATGGTAGCTTATATTTGTTCTCCTTGCTTCAAATATTTCTCCTTCTTTTCCTTCGGTTTCTGACCTTCTTTCCGTAAATGCGAAGAAAACTAGCTCTTATCGAGTCCTGGCACGTGTAAGGCAGTGTGCTGGGCAGTATGTACGTGATCTCCTTTGCCAGGCATTTACGGAAAGTTGGTCCTTTTACTCTTCTCAACAGTCCTGTATTAATATACTTAACACCAACTTGATTTTTCAAATTAAGAGTTCATCTGTCTAAACAGACACACCTGGTGTCTGGCATGGCTACGATTTGGGTATATCTGACTCAAAACCCCACGTCCTGTCATGCTCTATATGCAGATCTCTTTGTTCTCTAAAAGAAATCAAATGAGTGAAGTAACACAAGTTGACGTCTTAAACGATGAAGTCGGGGGTGCTTGGGCCTCTCTGACCTCTTGGCCTGCGGCGGAATTAAAAGGTGGTGTTGCCAGGAGTTCTAGGGTTCTCCTTCTCATGGGGTTGGTATTTTAGAGAGGCTAGGAAGGTTTCCCCCCATTTTGGAAATCACTCTAGATGTAGGTACCTGCTCTTCTTAATCTGTCTGTCTGATTTGAATGTTGGAAACAAAGACTTTTAAAAGATCCAGATTCTGTCATTTGCCACTATAATGAATGCTAGTTAGGAGAAGATCATGGACCAAAACCATTTGTCTCTTGCTGACTGATCTAGGTTTTTCCCTCCTCTTTTTTCCCCCCTGAATTTCATTATGTAAACAAAAAAACTTTAATGTGTATCATAATTATGTAAAATCATGTAATAAAATCTTTCATTTATTTTACTCACTGTTTTATCTTCAGATACAGTGCCAGGCATGTAGAAATGTTTTTTGAATGAATATATGAATGAGCAAATGAACATAGAAATGAGTAAATGATATTTACCTGTTCATTCAAATGTATTTGCTGAGTGTCAGCTGTATGCCAGGCACTTTTCTAGACAAGGAAAATGAGCACCAGAGAAGACCATCATGGTTTTGTTCTGTTGCTATCACCTCCAGTGAGGAAAATTAGATAATAGTTAAGTAAACAATAGGTATTTTAGGTAATTTGACGGTGGAAATGGTTTGTGGCAGCATCACAGATACTTCGCGTAACCCATGTAGAGGGAGCTTGGGAGATCAGCCGGTCTGACCAGGGGTCTGAGCAGCACCTGGAGGGCGTCGGGCTGGGGGGACAGGAGGAGACAAAGCAACCAGAGCACACAGTGTGGCAGAGGGTCTCCCCCTAGGCCAGAGGCAGGGGTTGAGACTTATTCCAGTAGCAGCACGAAGCCTTCAGTGTTTTCATAGAAGGTGGGAATGGCAGGATCAGATGTGTATCTTAATCCTTCATCCTTAGGACGGTGCTTGCCATTGAGTGAACCTTCTGTGACAGCTGCATGCCGGATCAGCTCTGTGTAGCGTTCCTGTTCCTTTTCTTATAAAGATGCCCTTTTAAGCATGGTTTTTCTTTCTTCAGGAAGAAGAGTTGAGGAAAAGTGGAGAAGCAAAGTACTTTCACCTCAACGATGACCTGCATGTTCTCATTGAAGTCTTCGCCCCACCAGCAGAAGCATATGCCCGGATGGGACACGCACTGGAAGAAATCAAGAAGTTCCTCATTCCTGTTAGTACAGTTTTCCTTGATAGTTAATTTGCACTTCAAAGTCCTTCTTTTATTTTAATCCTTGGTAATTTTTAGCAGTAAGTATTATTTGCACAGCACTTTGTTAAAAGTGTCCCTGTGAATTGGCATTTTTCTTTCTTTATAAATGAGGCAAGGGATTTTTAAAGAGATCAGATAGGACTGGTAAGGCTAGCCGGCCAAGAAAGTTGAAGAGCATAATCACTAGTTCAAGTTTTGGGACTCATAAGTCCTAAGCCTTTTTGTGACACTAAAATCACCTACAGATCCATTGTTCTCCAATATAAACACATCAGTGCCTTCCATGCAGCAAGCACTGTGGGTGGTGTTGGACCAGCAGCCATAAATAAAAGTAGTCCCTACCCTCGAGGACTATGTAGTGTAGGGGAAGGGAGAAGCGTAAGCCAATGATTTCAGTATAGCATGGTAAATACAATGACAGACCTAAGCATAAGGAGCACAGAGAAGAAAGGCACTGTGCTGATAGTTACCTGGCTTCTGCCAGGTGTTTTATGCTTTGGTTTTTTGTTTGTTTGTTTTTTGGGTTTTTTTTTAAGATTTTTATTTATTTATTTGAGAGAGAGAGAGAGATCACAGTGGGAGAGGGAGAAGCAGGCTCCCTGGGATCATGACCTGAGCCGAAGGCATACGCTTCACCGACTGAGCCACCCAGGCGCCTCTTATGCTTTGTTAATGTAACAGTTGCTATTCTGTTTTAACCCTTCCCAGACGCTTTGACATTGCTAAGAATGTGGTAATTTAAACAGAATGTGTCCCTATCTCCATTATGAAAGTTAATTTAAGTTTTTTATATAATTTACATGTACTAGATTTAAAAAAAAAACTGAAACATTGAACACTTTGGGTCTTTAGACAATTTATTTAGAAAAGCTGTCATATCTGCCAGACAGCAGCCTGAGGTAAGACTGTCTTCAGCAATCCCAGGTTGGTCTAGTAGATTGACTTACCTGCCACAGTGTATGTGTCATGACTATATTACCTGTGAGGAAAACTGTTGAGTTTATAGGGAAAGGATATCTTAAGTCATGATTGCCTTAGCTGAGACATGGGATTGTATTAAGTCATTTTACTTGGGAGCTGAAAATGGTTCAACTTCCTTAATTCCCTCATGATGATCCCAATATGATGCCAATATGATGATCCATTTATTCACTTATTTTTTTGTTTGGTTTGGTTTTTAGAGAGGAGGGAGAGAGAGGTGGGGGGCCAGAGGGAGAAGGAGATAATGTTAAGCAGGCTCCACACTCAGTGCAGAGCCTGATGCGGGGCTTGATCTCACAACACTGAGATCATGACCTGAGCCGAAATCAAGAGTCAGAAGCTTCACCAACTCTGCCACCCAGGTGCCTCTACTCATTTAGTTTAGAAACAAAGTTTTTTAGTACTTTCTATGTGATAGATACATGGGAACTAATAAAAGACATTCTTTTATCTGACCCTGTGGAGTCTATATAATGGAAGAGACAGATAAGAATCAGATAGTCATACAAACAATTATAAAATTGTTACTCTGACAAGACTAAGGAGAGGTTTAATGTCTTAGTGGTCATTCAGTGTGGACTGGGGAGTGCTGACCTAGCCACGTAGGCTGCCACAGGACCTCCCACCCCATCCCCTTTACACTCCTCCACCAGGACATGGATCTGACTTCTGTCCCCTTGAGTCTGGGCTGACCAGGAGAACTCTTTGCTGAACCGAGGGTCACAAAGATTTTTTGCTGTTTTCTTAATTTTTTATAGTATCAGCTCTGTCATTTTAAGTCTATGATCAATTTTAGGTTAATTTTTGTGTATGGTATGAAGTTAGGATCTAGGTTTATCTTTTCCTATGTAGATATCCAGCCAGTTGTCCCAGCACCATATGTTGAAAAGGTAATCCTTTTCCTATTGAACTGCAACACCACTGTTGAAAATCCACTGAACATAAATGTATGGATTTGTTTCTGCATTCTCGGTTCTGTTCCATTGATTTATATGCCTGTCCTTATGCCAGTGTCATGCTCTTAATTACTTTAGCCTTCTAGCAATTTGGTGTGAAATCCAGGTTGTTGATTCTTTTTTGAAGAAAAAGTTCTATTTCAAAATTGTTTTGGCTATTCTGGTTCCTATGCATTTCTACGTATATTTCAGATTAGCTTGTCAGTTTCTACAAAAAAGCCTCCAAGGGTTTTGACAGAGGATTGAATCTGTAGCTCAGTTTGGGGATAATTTCCATCTTAATAATACTTAGTTTTCTAGTCCATGACTACGAAGTGTCTCTACTTAACAGATATTTTTTTTTGTTTCTTTCAGCAGTGTTTTATAGTCTTCAGGGTGCCAGTCTTAGACTTCTTTTGTTTAATTTATTTCTAAGTATTGTACACTTTTTGATGCTATTGTGAATGGAACTTTTAAAATTTCATTTTCAGGGTGCCTGGGTGGTGCAGTGGTTGAGCATCTGACTCTTGGTTTCGGCTCAGGTCATGATAATCACGGTCCTGGGATCGAGCCCCACATTGGGCTCCGTGCTCACTGGGGAGTCTGCTTGAGATTCTCTCTCCCTCTCCCTCTGCCCTTCCCGTTCATGCTCTCTTTATCTCTCTCTCTCAGATAAATAAATAAATCTTTAAAAAATTTTTCATTTTCAGATGGTTACCAGGATATCAAGATGCAGATGATTTTTATACACTGATCTTGTATCTTATGACCGTGTTGGACCATTAGTTCTAGTGTGTTGTTTTGGTTTTTATGGAATCATTAGGATTTTCTACATATAGAATTATGTTATCTGTGAATAAAGTATGTTTTATTTCTTCCTTTCAAATTTTAATGTCTTTATTTTTTTATTTTATTTTCCCTTATCACATTGACTGGAACTTCGAACGCATTGTTGAGCAGGAGTGGTGAAGATGGAATATCTTTGCTTGTTGCTTTTCGTCTTTCACCATTAAGTATGATGTCAGCTGTAAGGTTTTCCTTGCTGCCCTTGACCTTGTGGAAGAAGTTCTCTTCTGTTCCTGGGTGTTGAGAGTTTTATCATGAATGAGTATTGGATTTTGCCAGGTTTTTTTTTCTGCCCATTGAAATGCTCATGTGATTTATCTTCTTTTTTTTGTGAATAATAGTATATTGCATTAGTTGATTTTCAGATGTTAAGCCAGCCTTGCATTCCTAGGTGAAATCCCACTTGGTCATATTACATTTTGCTACACTTGATTTACTAGTCGTTTGTTGAGAATCCTTACATCTATAATCATGAGGGATGTTGGCTTGTAGTACAGTATTTTTATAATCTTTGCATTAACCCTTACATTTACCATTTCTGGTGCCCTTCATTTCTTTCTGCGGATAGAGTTGCCATATGGTGCCACCTCTTTTCAGCCCAAAGGACTTGCTTTAGTCTTTCTTATAACCTTGATCTGCTACCCCCAAAAATTGTTCTGTTTTTTTCAGAATGTCTTTATTTCCCCTATATTCTAAAAGATAGTTTATGTAATTCTTGGCAAACAGTTTTTTGTTTCAGGTGGTAGAAAGAAGGCCAGTCTGCTGCTTTCTGGCCTTCATTATTTTTGATGAGAGGAGTCCTTAAGGATTTTGTTGTTTTGTGCATGATCTGTTGCTTTTCTCTTGCTGCTGCCACGATTTTGTCTTTCTTTCATTTTCATTAATTTGACTGTGATTGTGTATGCTTATCCTCCTTACTCATTAAGCTTTGTGGATCCATATGTATACATTTTTCTTCAAATGTGGGACGTTTTCAGCTATTGTTTCTTTAATATTTTTTGCCTTTTTCTTTCTCCTCTGCTCCCATCAGTCCTGGATTCCCATGATTCGTATGTTGATACACTTGACGATGTCCCACACGTCTCTGCGGCTCCTTTCTCTTCATCCTTTCTTCTCTGTGTTCCTGATCGGGTAATTTTAATTGGTTTATCTTCAAGTTCGCAGACTCATTCTTTTGCCATCTCAAATCTGTTCTTGAACTCCTTTGGTTAAATTTCATTGTCGTTGCTGTACTTTCTCTTCTTTTTTTTCTTTTTCTCTAAAATCTCTCTCTTTTTTTTTTTCCCCCGACATCTGGTCCTCTCCAAGACAGTTTCTTCCTACTGCTCACTTGCTTGCTTGCTTGCTTGCTTGCTTGCTTTCTCTCTCTCTCTTTCTTTCTCTGTGTATGGGTCACATTTTCTTGTTTCTTTGCATGTCTCTTAGCTTTTTTTTTTTTTTTTGAAAACTCCACATTTCAGATAACATAGCGCATTTGCATTCTGATTCATTTTAGTCTCCAAGGGTGGTTGTTGTTACAGGTTTTTCTTTTCTTCGTTTCTTTAGTCATTTCGTTGGACTAAATCTGCAGTCTGTCTACTTCATGATTTACGCTTTGTTCATTTTTTTCCTTCTCACTTTTATTTTAAGCCTGCCCTGCAGGGCACTTCTTCTGTGTCAGCATTGCTCAGACATCACCAGTGATTAGTCAGAGGCTGCGCTCACACACCTAGGTTAATAAGGCTTCTGCCCTCTGCTGATGGAATTATGGGGGAGCACCCATAGACTAGTCAGTTGTCACATCTTCCCTGGCCTTTACTGTACTTGTGACCGAAGCTTAATCCCTGCATCTCCTTTGCACATGCCCAGAGTCACTGTCAGGGAAGGATGTGTGGGGAGCTGTAAGCTCTCTCCAGTCTTGGCTGTACGTGTGCGTAGTCTTCCATTCAGCAGAGATGTGCCAGATGTCAAGGCTCTCCATGGCTGTTAAGTTTCTGGCTAGTCTGCCAGTCTGTTGCTTGCCCCACACAAAACCTGAATATTAGGATTGCCTGTTCACTGGACTTCTATGTATTTGCTACCTAAATTGTTACTGATATTGACAGTGCTGTTGGGTATGAGGGTTTTTCACACTTTCTTCCAAATTAAGTGAACTTCCTCTTGCAGCAAACTGTTGGTTTTCGTGTCTTTCCCCAGCAGTAGAGCTGACACAACATCTGAGCTGGGGAGGAGGGATGGCTGTGTCCATCTCCCACTTGTCGTACCTGACATGAATAAATTTACCATGTTTTCAATTTGATATGTAACTTCAGTCAGTTCCCAGAGTTCTGAAATGGTTGTTTTTAACTGTTTAACTGTGTGGTCAGCTTTTATTGTTGCTTTTTATGGAAAGGCTTTGCTCAGCTCCTTGTGTAGCTAAACTGCAAGTCCCGTATTCTCTCATTACATTTATTTTTTTACATCTTAGATTATTTTGGACCTCTGACTATATGAGGATGTGTAAAATTTCCCTTCATTCTTTTTAGTGTCTGCATAATATTCCATCATATGCATGTTCTAGAATTTATGTAATCAGTCTTCAAATAATGAACATTTGTTATTTCTTGTAGATTATAATACAGACATTGATCCCAGGATTAATCTTTGACATAATCGTTGGCATATTTGGGCAAATATATCTGAAGAGAACATTCTTGGCAGAGAATCCACTAAATTTCAATGAATTATTTTTAATGATTTCAATAAAATAAAATTAAAAAAAATAACTTTTTTTCCCATTCTCTATGCTAACACATTTAAATATGTTCTAAATTTACTGGATAGTAAAATCCCATGTATACCTGTGTAATTAGAATTCTGATCACTTTTCCACTCTTCACAGTTGATGACATGTTAGAATTAGTGTGATAATATGCTCACTTTTCTGATAGGAAGTTAAAATGGTAATTTACTAATGACTAGTTTAAAATGTAGAATTATCATTTAGTCTGTGTGCTAGCATATGCCACTTGGTTTCCCTCCTGATTTCAAATTGTCATATTAAAGACCAAGAAAATTGTAACTACAATGATTTTATCTATAGTGCTGACAGAAACCGTCACCTAAAGTTTCAAAAAGTTGTCTAACATCACGAAGTCGGTGAGTCCAGTTGGTTAAATTCAGGCTTAACCCAAGATGTGTTGACTCAGATTCCATAATTGGTTTCTAACTACATGGTTTGTCTTCTTGAAAATGTAGTTTTACAAAGATAATGTTTAGCTTTCATTCTAATTTTTTGACACCATTGTAATCACTTTACTTAGAGCAATTTCTTTTTCCTTTTTAAATTTTTAATAGTACTTTTGGAAGCTATGTTCTTTTCCCATGAATCTATTTTTGAACCACGTTCAGTTTTGTGTCACACCTCCTAGCACTTTTCAACAGGGCAAATATTTAGCATTTATGTAACACATTTTATTTAGCATGTGCTTTACAAATAATTTATTAATCTTCACACGTTTTTAGTAAAATGGTAAGGAACATATTAATAGGCTTGTTTTAGAGAGGTTGAAGTAATGATAGATTCAAATGACTCTTTTGAATTCGTAATACCCTAAATAAGTTAGAGAAAGAACCTCTATCTGCAGGAAAACCTAGAGTCCTGGTCCTTTGCCTCTCCCACTAAATCATAGCAGGTTGAACTTGTCTTCGTTTCCCTCTCCTTCCCCTTCCTCTGCAAGTTTTTGCTTATTATGGTTTCAGCTTCCTCTTGACTTCCTTTTCGACTGGTGTTCATGCTACTTTTCCTATTCCACAGTGCCTTCCATATAGGTTTCAAGTCATTTTTTACACTCTGCTTTTGAAAACTAAGGAAGAGATAGCAGATTTTTTTTTTATAAATGTACCAAGTCTATTTCATATTTTAAACTCTAAATAATTCAGGAAACTGTTGCCCCTGAGTCTTTTATTCACACTCAGAAAGTTTGTTTCTTCTATCATAAGAGCCTCCCTTCCTCGCTCAAGCAGCTGTCCCTCCTGTTCCTCTTTGTAGAGCCATGCAGCTGGAAAACCCGCCTGCCCACACTCCCTCTTCCTTCCCCTGAGATGGATTCCGGCTCCACCCTTCCCAAAATCACCGTTGCTGAAGTCAGTATTGGCTTTACTGTTGAATCCCATGGGATGAGTACCTGGCTGCTTGACAGAATGTGAATGCAGCACTGACTTGCTGTGGCTTTCACACTAGCACGACCTCCGTGTCCTTCTCAGGCGCTTGTTTCCCCTTTTCCGTCTCCCCCATGCAGCTCTTCTTCTGTTACTCTACGTTGATGTCCAGAGCCCTTCTCTTGCTCCAGGAACGTGCCCCAAGCAATCCTGCCTATTGCTGACATTTGTATACAGATGAGTTCTTGCTAGAGAACCACCTTCAAGCCCAATAATTCTCTAGAAGGACCCGCAGGACTCAGAAAATCGGTTAAACACTGTGATTATGGATCATTTCAACAAAAGAATACAGATCAAAAGCAGCAAGAAAAGGAGCACAAGGCAAAGACCAGGCAAAGTCTGGGCTAGGCTTCCAGGTGTCCCTTCCCAGGAGAATTACACAAGGATGCATTTACTTCTTCCAGCAATGATGTGTGACAACACACGGGAGGGGTTGCTAACCAGTAAGGCTCCCCTGCACCACAGTGTGCACGGTTTTTATTGGGGACCAGTCACGTATGCATACAGCACCCCTGCACCTAACCTCAGCTACTCCCAGTCCAGCACCACCACCCCGCTTCCTGAGCCAAAACAAAGGTTCCCCACTAATCCCATTGCTAGGGCAGACTTACCTGGCCACAGTGGGGCAGCATGGGCTCAAGCCTACGCATACAGAAACTCTCTTAGCAGGCAGCCTCCTCCGTGGGCTTAGAGGTTATCTTCTGGGGGCTGGCCACACGCCCGCCTTGATGACGGGCCAGGCTCGGTGCTGTGTAGGGCCTGAGTAGCCCTTCCTTGTCCACTTCTGTATCCATATCTTTAACTTCTAAATTTCCAGTTTTTATGTCTGATTGCTATGGGACATCTCAATATTAATATGTCATAGGCCATTGCATATTCAACCTGTACCAAACTGATTACAACATGGTACCACTGTTATTTATCCTTCTTATTTTCCAGCTGCCCACTGACATTCTTGACTTTGCTAATATACTTCCCCCCTCTAGGATATTACCATTTCTAATAAAATTAAACATAAATAACTCCAAATCTACCTTTCCTCATCCTTCCTGCCACTTCCCTACTCCAGGTTGTCTTTATCACGTACTAGAATTATGAGTTTCCATCTGGAATTTCTGCCTCTAGTGTGCTTTTTTCCATTTAATATCTTTATGGAAATATAAATCACATAGCATAAAATTCACTCCTATAAAGTATACAATTCAGTGACTTTTCGTGTATTCATAGAGTTCCACAGCTGTCACAATAACCTAAGACCATTTTTATTACCCCCCAAGTAAACCTCGTAATGAACAGTGACTTCCCATTCTTCTTCCTCCCTAGTCAACCACTAATTTACTTTTTTGCTTTTTACACAGCCTTTATGGAGATATAACTCACATACCCTACAATTCACCCGTTTAAGGCATATGGTTCACTGGATGATTGTGCATTCACAGTTATGCAGCCATCAACACATTCTGTTTTTAGATCTTCATCATCCCTCAGAGCAGCCCCATACCTGTGGGCAAGCACTCCCCATTCCAGTCCCCTACTGTCCCACTTCTCTGTCTCATGCCACCAGTAATCTGTCTCTATGGATTTGCCTGTTTTTGACATTTTGTGTAAAACGGAACAGTATGTGTAGTCTTTTGTCCTACCTTCTTTCACTTAGCATACTGTTTTCAAGGTTCATTCAAGCTGCTTTTCATTGCTGGATGATATTTGATTGTATGGATATGCCATGTTTTATTTGTCCATTTTTTATTAGTTGAAGCCTTTGGTTGGGGTTATTTCTATTTTTTAAAATATTTCTGTTATTTTTTTTGGCTATTATCAAGAATGCTGCTGTGAACATTCATGTACAGATTTTTGGGTGGATGTATGTTCTCACTTTCTTGGGTATGGCCTAGGAATGGAATTATTAGGTCACATGGTAGCACTGTGCTTAACATTTTTGAGGCAGTGCTAAGTGGTTTTCCCAAGTGGCTGGACCAGTTTTCATTGCCTCCAGCAAGGTGTAGGGCTTCCATTATCTTCAGTGTTCTCCTTGTTATTATAGTACCACTTGCTAAAGAGACTTTTTGAATATCAATCTATAGTAACTTATGTCTAGGCTCCCAATTCTATTTCATTGATCTTTATGTCTACCCTTTAAGCCAGTACTACACAGTCTTTGTTACTATGGCTTTGTAGTAAGTTTTGAAGTGGGAATATATTAGTCTTCCAACTTTGTTCTTTTTTCTTAAAATTGTTCTGGATATACGAGGTCCCTTGGATTTTCATATAAATTTTAGCAAAGAAGCCAGCTGGGATTTTGATGGGGATTTCCTTGACTCTGTAGATCAATCTGGGAGGTGGGAGAGCAGGGCAGGGATATTGTCATCATAACAGTATTAGGTCCTCCTATCCATGAATATTGGGTATCTTTCCATTTACTTAGGTTTTAAAAAATTTCTTCCAACAGTATTTTGTAGTTTTCAGTGTACAAATCTTGCTCTTATTTTAATTTATTGCTAAATATGCTGTTCTTTATGATACTGCTGTAGTGCAGTTCTTTTTTTTTTTTTTTTTTTTAAGATTTTTTTTATTTATTTGACAGAGACACAGCGAGAGAGAGAACACAAGCAGGGAGAGTGGGAGGGGGAGAAACAGGCCTCCCGCGGAGCAGGGAGCCTGATGCGGGGCTCGATCCCAGGACCCTGGGATCATGACCTGAGCCGAAGGCAGACGCTTAACGACTGAGCCACCCAGGCGCCCCTGTAGTGGTTATTTTCTTAATTTTATTTTTGTATTGTTCATTATTATTGTAAAGAAATAAAATTGATTTTGGTATATTGATCTCATTATATCCTGCTACCTTGTGTAATCTGATTATTTAATAATGTTTTTGTGGATTCTTTGTGATTTTCTATATACAGGATTATGCCATCTATGAATAAAGGTTGTTTTAGTTCTTCCCTTCCAATCTGAACACCATTTATTTCTTTTTCTTACATTATTGTCCTGACTAGAACCTCAAGTATGATGTTGGTTAGAAGGGGTGAGAGTAGACATCCTTGTCTTGTTCCTTATCTTAGGATGATTCTTTTACTTTTTTACTATTAAATATTTTGACTGTGGGTTTTCCTAGTTTGTTGAGTGTTTCCATCATTAAAGTACTGGATTCTTCTCTCAAATGGTTTGGTTTTTTTGTAGTAAAATGACCATTTTTTTGTTCTTTATGGTATTACATAAATTGTTTTTGTATGTTAAACCAACCTAGCAATTCTGGTATAAGTTTTACTTGGCTCTTGTGTATATTTCCCCCTTTTATTTTGTTTATGCTGTTGGATTTGGCTTCCTAATTTTCTTCGAGAACCTTTGTATCTTAAATTCATAAAGATATTCGTCTATAGGTTTCTTTTCTTGTAATGTCTTTGTCTGTTGTGGTACCCAGACAGTACTGGTTTTATAGAAACAGTGAGTAAGTACTCCTTCCTCTTTCATTTTTCTGGAAGTTTGTGAAGGATTAGCATTAATTCTTAATTAATTATTTGTAGAATTCAACATTAAAGTCTTGTGGGCCTAGGATTTTCTTTGCAGGACATTTATTGAGAATTTAGTCTCGGCTTATCTGTCAAATTTTCTGTTTCTTCTTAAGTCCGTTTTGGTAGTTTGTGTCTTTGTAGGAATTCATCCTTGTCATTCTGTCATCTTAGCTACCTAATTTGATGGCATACAATTGTTCATAATATTTCTGAAGCATAAACTTGGATACGCAACCCTACTCCTTAAAACTATTAAGTGCTTTTTAGTACCTTTAATTTTAAACCTTTAAAGTTATATTTAAAATGACTTAAGGCTTTGTTTAATTTGGTTTCTGCTTTTCTCTCCACTTTGAGACCATGCCCCCACCCCCCACATACACACCCCAAGTCATTCTTATAATTCAGCCATAGAGCACTTCTTCCTGTTCCCTAGACACCATTTCTTTAGGTCTTAAACTATGCTTTTACCTCCAACTAGAGTACTTTATTGCCGCTTTTCTGGTATTTAGTTCATACTCATCCTTAGATGACACTTCTTATAGAGAAACCTGCTCTTATTGCCCACAGCTGAGTTAGAGGACTTTCCTTTTTGACCATTTAGACCTGAATTTTCCTTTTATTGTGAAACAGATCACACTTTTATTTATTTATTACATGTCTTTCTTGATGACTCTTGAATGGGGTTAGAGATATTCAGGAAAGGAGAAATCAAGGATGACTCTCAGGGTTTCTCGGTTCAATATTTAAACAATAAGATAACGAAGAGCAAGTTTCCAAGAATAAGATGTTTTGGAAATGGTGCATTTTTGGAAATGGTGCATTTTTGGAAATGGTGCATTTTTCTAGTATAATATTCAAATGGAAGTGTACAAGAAGAATGTGTACATGTGGTTCTTAATTTCAGTAAAGCTATCCTGTGGTATGTATGTCTTCCTGCTTTGTCAGGTTGTGTGCTCCTTGGCTGCAGGGACCTGGGCTTGCTCCTCGGGCTCTGTTGGTGGCCCTTCACAGATCTCAGTAACTACTCGTTGAATTGAGTTGTAAATAACAATGCCATGTGTCTGTATATCATATTTTAATTTTATTGTAAATATCTTACTTGGAAAGTAGGCCCAGCAGAAGGAGTAATGGCTGATTGTAGAAAATTTTAGTTTGGGAAAAATCCTGTTTTGTTTTTTTTTTTTTTTCCTTTTTACAACAATTTATTGATGCATTTTCATTTCAACAATCTCAAATCTTATTTTATGAATTCAACTATTTCCCTTGCCCTTTTTTTCTTTTAAAAATTGTTTTATTCTTGTCCTAAATACTTTTGTATTTTTCACATGAGGTGAATTATGCTCTCTTCTGTCTTCTGTGTAGGACTATAATGACGAAATCAGGCAAGCACAGCTCCAAGAATTAACATACTTGAACGGTGGTTCAGAAAATGCGGATGTACCAGTTGTTCGAGGGAAACCCACCTTGCGTACAAGAGGTGTACCAACCCCAGCAATAACCAGGTAGGTGTAATTAATTGACTTAACATTTTGTTGTTAGAATAGGGTACCATGGCAACAGTTTTAATGTCTGCTTTATTAATAGTCAAGCAGCTCTATCAGTGTATCAGTACAAAGCCTGCAAGAATATATTCAGACATTATGATGTTGTAATTAAGGGGATTCACTATGCTTGGACTGAGATCTTCCTGGGTTTAAATAGAACCTGTACCACTTAACTGGCTGATGACTATAGGCAAGTTTATTTATCTCTCTAACATTAATTTTTTAATTTTTTAAAATGAAACTTGTTTTAAAGTAATAGCATTGATATGCAAATTGAGGTCCTGGAAGCATGTGCCTTCCCCATTGAGTGTAGGATTAGGCCAGTTCTTTGCCACATCTCCAGTGTTGAGCACAGTGTCAGGCACCAAGTGAGTATCTAAAGCCTGTTGTCATTTTATTCACTGAGAATGCTCTGTGGTATCTGAAAACTCCTCAGCTGGTCCAGGTACACAGAATTTTTTTTCTGTCTTTGGATTGATGACTACTTTTAATATGAAAAGTGTTTTAATGAATTCATAAGACTGTTTAAGCAAAACCCGTATATTGAGATATGACTATCTCAGATTTATTTGAAAAATTTTAATTTTTTAATCTTTGCATCCAAAAGAACTCTGTAGAAAGAAGTAACACAGATTTTTCATTGGTGACTGTATATATTTTTTCAGATAGAATTTTGCATGAAATAATTTAAAATAGCATTCTTTTATATCTCCATTTGGGGGGAATAAAAAGTCAGTTTTCTTATTGAGTGTTGCTGATCAGTGTATGGTCAAAGAGAGCAATTACAAATAGGTGTTATTGCATTGTAAAATAAACAGATCTGCTCTGTACCAAGTGGATTTTCTCTATAAAAAAGGCTAATAATAATGGGATCACTGTTGATGGTTTAATGATATTATTTAGGTGTTCAGTAAATGGTAAATCCCTTTCATTTTCATTTCTTCTACCATTAAATTTACTTTAAATCATAAGAAATTACAGTTGAACCTTGATCATTGTGGGGGATAGGGGTACTGACCCCTTGCATAGTCAAAAATCTGTGTATAACTTTTGACTCCCCAAAAACTTAACTAATAGACTACTGTTGACTGGAAGCCTTCCAATAACGTAGTCGATGAACACGTATTTTGTATGTTATATGTGTTAAATACTCTATTATTGCAATAAGATAAGTTTGATAAAAGAAAATGTTACTAAGGAATTCATGAGGAGGAGAAGATGCATTTACACTATGTATTTATTGAAAAAAACCTGTGTGAAAATGGAGCCATGCAGTTCAAACCTGTGTTGTTCCAGGGTCGTCAACTGTACTTGCTTCCTTAGTTTCCTGTGGCTGCTGGGATGAATTACCACAAAGTTGCCAGCTTTAAACAATAGAGATTTATCACTTCTGGGGGCTAGATGTCCAAAATCAGTATTGGCCAGACCACAGTCAAGGTGTTGGTGGTGCTCCCCCCTCTAGAAGAGAGTCCTTTCCTCGCCCCTTGCAGCTCCGGGGGCTGCCAACAAGCCTTGACTTGTGGCCACATCACTCTGGTCTCTGTCTGCATGTCGATTTCTGTCATGTCTGTCTTTCATCTCCATTTGCTTCCCTCTTCCACATGATAGCATTTAGGACCCACCTGGATGATTCAGAGTATTCTCCCATCTCAAGATGCTTCCGATAATCACATCTGCAAAGGCTCTTTTTCTAAAGAAGGCAACATTCACAGAATGAATCTCCTGAACAGAGGGCGTAGAGAAGAGAGCACACTCGGTGCCACTGTTGAGGGCACTTTTTAGGGGATGCTGTGTTCCTTAAACCAGAGCTGTCATTTTGACTAAGATAATTTCTAATTTCCCTGTCAGTTTTTTTGTGTTTGTTTTAAGATTTTATTTATTTGTTTGTCAGAGAACGAGAGGGAGCACAAGCAGGGGGAGCTGCAGGCAGAGGGAGAAGCAGGCTCCCCACGGAGCAGGGAGCCCGATGCGGGGCTCGATCCCAGAACCCTGGGATCATGACGTGAGCCGAAGGCAGACGCTTAACGACTGAGCCACCCGGGCGCCCCTCGCTGTCAGGTTTTAAATTAAGTTGAAAATGTTATGTTATGAACAGGTGAGGAAGGCAGAAGCTTTTTGGTTTTTAGATTATAGTATCTGGAGAAACACCTCTGTCTGCCCGGATGAAAAATTATTCCTCTTGATGATGCGTATACATTGCTTGCCATTGAAAGCCTTTCCATTGTCTTGACAGTGAATGTTGTCTTTGTGGTGGAGTATGGCTGGTTAGTGCTCGGCACTGGGCAGAGCACTTTACACACACCCTGCCTTCTTTCCTCCATTTGATTATGGGCCTCCTCAGTACCAGATCTTTCAAATACTCTGCTTTTTTACAGCGTAATATTCCTCTTCATAGAAGAGGTACTCAGAGCCCTCCTGTATTCTTTCTTAAGGCCTCACTCCGTTTAGTCTTTATTGATTACTTTGCCATATTTCCTGTGTGTTCCACCCCTGGCTGGAAACTGCTTATTTCATGAAGTTGGTGCTCACGTCCTTCCAATACGTTTGTTCTCATTATTCCTCTGCCCACAGTTCTGTAACCCCTCTCAGCCCCTCACCTGTTTACATCCTACTTCTCTTTGTGTCTCACACCAAAGCTTATTTTAACACTTCTACTGTTTCTACTATTGATTACTTTTCTAAGCATTTACAGATATTAACTAGGTTACACCTCATATCAACCCTGTGAGGGGGGCACTGGTGTGTTAAGTCACCATTTTACAAGTGAGGGAGGTGATGACTTGTCCAAGATTTGTAGACCCTGGTTCCACAGTCTGTGCCTGTCCCCTGTCTTTGATCCTCCCCTTGGATTTCATCCAGAGTCGGGCTTTCTTCCATCCATTCTGGCACTGCATTTCTTCCATAGAGTTTTGACTCTGTCATGTTTACTGCATTTTTATTGCAGCCCATGATGGCACCTTTAATACAAGCTATGGTGAAAATACTTTTATGTTTTTTACTACTTTTTCTCATTAAATCACATATAGTAACTTGCGAAACTAATATGCACATCTCACAGAATAAAAATAAATGGATGTGGAAATTAGGACAGAAAGTTACAAAACCCTAAGGGTGAGGTTAGTACACAAGAGTACAGTCACAGAGTTGGTCTTCGAATTATGCTTTGAGCTTCCTTGTAACTCAAGCCGAGGAAAACATGGGCATCAATTCACATTGTCTCAAGGTCTAAAAAAGTAATAAAACAGAAGACAGATGTACTCATCGAAGCCCAGGGCCTTCTGGTCCTCAGACCTGTGACAAATCTCTCCAGTGTGCAGTCATCAGTAGATCTTTGCCATATCCAGTCCCTCAGTACACCATTTTGATTTTACCTCTGAAATAAACCTTAAGTCTGGTTTTCATTAATCACCTCTTCCATCCCCCCTAATCTAGCCACACTGCTCTTCCACTTTTAATTTGCAGTCTTTAATGACCTGTTAAAATTAGCTTTTGTCTGCTCCCTGCCTCAGTTTCTCTGGTGGCTCCCTTTGCAGCTACAAGAATACCCAGACTTCCTGCTGTGCTCGACAATACCCTCCTCTTCATCTGGCGATCTCCCTGCCCTTTCTGACCTTGTGGTTTTCTGCA
The DNA here is from genome assembly GCF_004348235.1 of Phoca vitulina. Classification (NCBI taxonomy): domain Eukaryota; kingdom Metazoa; phylum Chordata; class Mammalia; order Carnivora; family Phocidae; genus Phoca; species Phoca vitulina. The sequence continues at coordinate 28,471,752 of NW_022589721.1, forward strand.
CTGTGGCCAGGCTGGTCTCCTAACTGTCTGGTAAACTGACCAAGCTTATTTCCCTCCCAGGCCCTTTGCATTCACTGCCCCCGCTGCCCCCACCTCGGGACGCTTTGTCTGGGGCATCACGTTGTAGGGAGACCTAGGCACGTGTTTGGGAAGCCGTACTGATCGCCTTGCTGAGAGTCATCGTCCCCCAGTCCCACAGCTGGGGTACAGCGTCCTGTCTCGGTCCCTTAGTAGCATTTATTACGCTGAATTCTGCCTTTTTTATTTGTTCACATTTTCATTGGCTTCTCCTCATTATAATGTAAACCCGTAAAGGCTCTTGTGTCCCTAGGACCTGGTATAAAGGATTCAGGCAGTAAATAATTGTTAAGTGAATATGGTACAATAGCAAATCCTTCAGGCTCTTTTTGATCAAGTGTCGATCATTTACAATATTTTGTGTTAATGTGGTTCGCTGTCCCATGATTGAATGTACTAGGGGAATAACTTTGTGGGAATGGTCACACAGTTGTCACCACTTTGGAATTTTAGACTGGAACAAGTTACTGCTGGAGTCTTCGTCAATGTTCCGCACTGTTACCACTTCAAGATACTTTTCAGCTGAAAGGTGTAAATGACCTAAAATTAAATCCTGCAGTGGGAAGTAGTACGTGTTTTAATAAAGCCTTTGTTTCAGTTCAAATGGGAGAACTAAACATCCCCTTTGTTAACTCAGGAGGTAGGGCGGTGTCCTTACTTCCGGTCTGTCCTGTGCATGTCTCCAGAAACACTGCTGTGAAATGTGGCGTCCCCCGCTCTTCGCGCAGACCCCACAGAGAAGGGGGCTGTGGAGGTGGGGCCACTCCAGGCAGCACGCTTTGGGCAGGTCCTCCCCGCCACCCTGACCTGCTGCCCAGCGGTCTGGCTAGGCGGTCTCGAACCCACGGGGGTGCTCCCTCCACCCTTTCCTCAAAACAGCTGCCTTGTTCTGTGTTGCTTTTCTCCCAACCTTTACTCTGGCCATCTGGCCCTTCCTCCCAAGTCTTACCTTCCTTGCATTTGAGACCAGAAGCAGTAGGAAGAAGAGTGGACCAAGCAGGTGAAGCCTGCCTTTCTGAGGAGTGAGTACATGTTCATCAGTTCTGGCTGCTGAATGTGGTGGTTTTGACCCAGGACATGAAGCTGACACAGTGCTCAAGGCTTTTTATAAGCTTTCATTAAATTGGGGAAATTTTCAGCTCTGGTTTCTGTACATTTTTTCCCTGCCCTTTCCTGTCTTCTCTCATGGAGTTCCACATTAAATCTTTTGGCTGCATTTCCCAAACTATATGCCAAGGTGCTGGGGTTCTGCAGTGTTTCCCGGGACCCCCGCAGTCCTCAGCATCTCATACATACTGCTTGAGCTCCCAGCTTAAGGTAATTGTTTATACTTTCAACATTAGATTGTGCCCCACTGACATCTTATCTTTGTAAAACCGGCATTTTGGCAGTTTCTGTGTTAAACAACAAGTGGCCACAATTCCTTTGCCTCTAGGGCACTACATAACTTCTCAAACATGAGGTCGGATAGGACAGTCACTCGCGGGTCCTCATCTACACTGATTTCCATGTGATTTCACTTTTTGTTAAAATCGATCGTGAATATCATAGATGCTAACGGTTGTTTTAGTGATTGAAAATGAGGTATTTTCCCCCATAATGTATGAAGTTATGAGAATGTTATCAGGAAAACTGAATAGTTAATATAAGAGTCATAATTTATATTTCACCAGTATATGATATGATTTGTGTTAATCTACCCATCTATATTAAAAATCCTTGTTTTTTTTTTTTAACTAAAGACACAGGAAAATGACAATATATTTCTTTTTCTACTAGCCCACATTATAGGTAGGCATTTTCTATTAAAAAATAGCAACACTTTCATCCGAATCATGATTTCCGCTCAGGTCATGATCTCAGGGTGGTGAGATCAAGCCCCACGTCAGGCTCTGTGCTGAGCCCAGAGTCAGCTCGAGACTCCCTCTGCCCTTACCCCTGCTCACATGCACACATGTTCTGTCTCTCTCTGAAATAAAGAACTAAAATGTTAAAAAAAAAAAAAAAAAGCAACACTTTCTTGGGATGTAATTTAAATTATTTGATTCCCTGTTGGACTTACCTTCTCAGGACATTCTACCACCAAACTGTCAGAACAGAAGTCACCCTCCTCTCCTTCCTTCTGATCTAATAAAAACCTAGGCATTGGTATGTGACACGTGTGCCCCACTTCCCAGGCAGAGAGTAGTAGACAACTTTCCTGGGAAATGAGTTTCTCTTCTTTTCTTGCCATAAGGTTCACGGATTTCTCCTACTGAGCTGCTCCCTCCTTCCTCAGTATCCACTTGCTTTCTGTTCCAATGGTCCCTGAGGGCGTATTAGTGAGTGGCCATACTGGAGTGGATTAAGGGGAAACAAAAGGAGAAAATGGAAAATGTGTGGTTTCTTTTAAAATCATTTTAATAGGCTTTGGGAAGACAAAAACCAAGGCAAATAGTGTTATAAGTAGTGTGAGAACTTTGTACAAAAGCTTGTAATTCCGAAGCCAGCCAGGGGCCCGCAGGTAAGAACGGCAGCTAAGCGCGGTTCTCCTGGTCACAGCTTGGTGGACCACGTACGTGCCAAGTGCAGCATACGGCCAGATAAATGTTCTCGGCCCCCCTGCAGGCGTCAGTGCCAACTGGAGGAAGGTTTTTGACATCCAGTTTGCCAACTGATTTTTCCCTACGATAATATTAAACAAGATCTGATAAACTGAGACAGTTTGGGGCGGATGGAATCAAGTGTGTTCACGTGCAGTGGGACTATCCTCCCACCACACCCTGGTTTTTCAGAAGCTTTTTTTTTTTTTTTTTAAGATTTTATTTATTTATTTGACAGAGAGAGAGACAGTGAGGAGGGAACACAATCAGGGAGAGTGGGAGAGGGAGAAGCAGGCTTCCCGCCGAGCAGGGAGCCCAATGCAGGGCTTGATCCCAGGACCCTGGGATCATGACCTGAGCCGAAGGCAGACGCTTAACGACTGAGCCACCCAGGCGCCCCTCAGAAGCTTTAATGTATTTCTTCTTCTTTGAAAATCAGTCTATTCCTGCTGTTAGGTCATTTAATGTCACAGAGTATCTTCGAGCTCTTTCTGTGACAGGGATTGAAGTTACAGAGATGGCTAAGTCATTATTTTGACTTCAGGGAGTTTAAGAAGCAAAAGTCAGAGAAACAAGTAATTATGGCAGACTGGTGTAAAAAGGGGATGGGAGATATGAAAACAAGTGGAATGGAAATAGAAATGAGGGGCAGATAATTTTTTAAAGTATTGTATCTACTCATTTGAAAGAGAGCACATGAGCGGAGGGGTGGGGGCGAGGGAGAGGGAGAAGCAGACTCCCTGCTGAGCAGGGAGCCCAGTGACCAGAGCCTAAGGCAGATGCTTAATCAACTGAGCCATCCAGGCACCCCATAAGGTGCAAATAACTTTGAATGGGGAGCATGGGTATAAGGCAAGACAGTGCCAGAGGGAAGTCAGCCCAAGCAGGGGACAGAGACGGGAAAGTAGAAAAGATGGGGACTGTTGGCTTGGCATTTGGGTGTGACTCTGTGGGAAAATCAGTCCCCTGGCTCTTTCGAGCTGTAGGTCCTCAGGGGATTTCTCCCCAGGCTAAGCCCTGGTTTCCTTGGCTGTAAAATGGAGCTAGAACACTGAGCCCACACTAATCCAAACCCTGCTTAATTTTTATCATGTCCATGGGCTTAATTTATTCAACTGTGCCATGATTCCTTTTCCGATTACGCAAAATGATCCCACATCACAACTTGAATTCTTATGGAGGACCTTGGGCAAAGTACACATCTCTCTCAAACTCCTTTACTATTAATTCACTGTTATCAGAGAGGAAGAAGACTTGTCCTGCATAGTTGCAAAGGCAGAAATAGGGCCGTTAGAAATGATGAAGACTTTTGCAATTTTTATTTTATTTATTTTTATTTTTATTTTTAAATAAAGAAGAAAAGTAAAAGCATGCTAACAGAATTGGAAGATAGTGACAGGCTTCAAAGTAAGGAATGAGCTCCCTGTCTTCAGGGGGGATACATCACTGGCGGGAAAGAGAAGATAAATGCATTTCTTGCACTTTATAAGAGGTTGTGCTTCTCACACTGTTTTACTAAGAACTAGTTGGTAACTTCTTGAAGAAGAAACAAGTTGCCTTAGATTTATTTTATACCCTGTACAATGTATAATAATGAAACAGTTGCTCATGAATTTTTCTTTAATTGTGTTGGAGATGGGATGGATCCCAGAATGAAGAACAGGTCTGTAAGTTCTGGGTCCAAACCAGGAGCAGCATCACCCGAGAGCTTGTTGGAAATGAAACCCCAGACCTCCTGGCTCCCAACTCTGCCCCGACACGGGTCCTCGCTGGTGATGAGGACGCACAAGAAGTGTGGACATGCTGCCCTAGAACCACATTTCAGATCATCTCTAAAGGTGCTAAGAGTAAGGGCTGCCAGAGGATCTGGAAGCTTCGGTCGTCACTGGCTTTGACGATTTCTTTTGCACGTTCTGAGGGATTATAACCGCAGGCTACGTTCCCTGTTTGCTTTTATCTAGCCTCTCATTCACTTGTCATCTCTGGCAAGAAAGGAAAGTCCCAGAATGATTAAGTTTCCCTCTCAGAAAACCACAGAGATGAAGACAGGTTGTCCATGAGTTTGTTAGGGGGTGTGTGGGAGAAATAAACTGCCCCTTGGGTGGTTAGTGCATCAGGGCACGGGCCTCAGGTGGCCATCTGGGCAGGTGCGCTTCCTGCTGTGGTACTGGTGGTGCCCAGCGAAGACCCTGCCGTCGGCTCCCTCGGGCACAGCCTGTGACCCGCTGTGGGCCCGGCCCAGTTAGGAATGCTGGGGCTGGGCGCCCGGGGGCTCAGTCGTTGGGCGTCTGCCTTCGGCTCAGGTCGGGGTCCTGGGGTCGAGCCCCGCATTGGGCTCCCCGCTCGGCGGGACCCCTGCTTCTCCCTCTCCCACTCCCCCTGCTTGCGTTCCCTCTCTCGCTGTGTCTCTCTCTGTCAAGTAAATAAATAAATAAATAAATAAATCTTAAAAAAAAAAAAATGCCGGGGTTGGCTTGAGCCTTCAGGGCTTCTGCCACCAAAGTCATTGTTTTACCCAATACTTTTTGTTCCTCATAAAATTTATAGACAAAAGCCAAACACTGTAGTAGTGTATGTTTATACTCTTTCTCTACCAGTCTGCATTCTTGCTCTGAAATGTATAGAGTGTGCATAAAGGTGCTGTTGCTAACTGATGTGATCTATACCTTCTACCTGTTCTCTCCTCATCCTCCGGTAAGCAGCCCAAGGAAGGTGTCAGGACAGATTCCAAGTGGAAGACTGTGTAATAATTACCACTTACTAAGTGCCTGAGTTAGGTTAGGCACTTTATACATCCTGTGTGTAACCCTCACGACTGTCTGCAAGAGCTAGGTATTATTGAGGCCATTTTACAGGTAGAAAACTGAGGCTTGGCAACCAAATGACAGAGCAGATTTGAGTATGGGAATGTTGGAACTCAGAGCATGTACTTTTTCAACACATCCTAAAACCTCTGCCAATCTATAAATAATTAGTTCCTGATGAATCAGTCATTCAGAGCATTGTTCCCATGAAAGTACCTGTTCACAGACCTTTCTGGATTATTTCCATATCTGCGTTTCAAACCAGGAACCAGGGTCTCGCTGCTGAAGAATGCAAACAGAAAGAACCATGACCATCACAACGATTTGTCTGCTTCCAAGCTTTCTGTTCAGATGGGTGATCCTTCTTTCCCGTTAGCCTCATTCTGAACAGTGTGGCAACCTAATTTTATCACTTTGAATCAATTTTTCAAGTAAAAAAAAATAAATTCCCATTGATTATCATTATTTCATCTAACAGACATTTTTTTCTCTTCTTGTCCCCATGTTATCAGTCCAGCTGTTAAACTTTACACTGAACTTCATTTGTAGCATTCAGTGGATACTTTGGAGATTGATGGGATTTTTATGTTAGCCTGCTACTTTCCCCCATTTCTTCCTCTCATCAGAGTATCCTCTGAAGCAACTGTGCTGCTTCACACAGCTCTCATGGAATTTCAAACACTTAAGAATGACTCTTCAAAGGATCTTTCATAGATAAGTATCCAGAGCTACATATATCAAATGACTTGTCTGAAATTCTGTAATAGATAGTTTAGTATGAGTCCATATACCCAGAGGGCACATAACCAAACAGGGTAGATGATGCTGGGAAAGAATTGTGAGCTTCTTGAATATATAAATTTATGTCTTTCAATTTGATGGAACACTTAAATTTATAGATTCAGAAAACATGCTGAATGTTTTCTGGTCCATGTAGTACCTTGGATGGCAGGGATGGGGTATTAGATAAGGAAGCAGGGGCCTTAGTTTGAATAAACACAGATTAACTGAAATATCACATAGGAATTAGATCTTCTCTAATCATATTGAAGATGGTTCTAGATATATCCTGGAGATAAAAAGATGAGTAAGACTAGAAAGTATCGTGTCTGTCATTGCAATTGAGAGTGATTGAAATCTACATAAATTGTTGATTTTGATTGAGTAGGAGATGTGCTAGGTACTTTCTGTGTCCTGTGTCATTTTTCCTACATAGTACCACTAAGAAATGGGTTGTGTAACTCACTTCACTCTGGAGGAACTGGCTTGGAAAGTTCAGATTTGATTAGTTTGAATATTAACTAGAAAGCAGAACTTAAGACAATAGGTATAATCAATAATTGAATTCAGGTCTGACTCCAGTGTCCTTTCTCTTGACCACTGCTTTTACTATGCCAATTTTTATAGTCTCGGATGAACAAAAACAGACCGAATTTACAATACTTACAAAAGGAATAATACAAGTTACCTAAGGGTGAAAGTCTTAGATTTTGCATCTTTTTGATGGCTTTAAAGTTTTTAGAAGTACTGGTCAGGTTCTTTGAGGATGTCCCTCATCTTGGATCGGTCTGATGTTTTTCTCAAGATTAGCCTGGGGTTATGGGTTTGGGGAACAAAAAACACAAAGGTGAAGTGTCATTTTCATCCCATGTGTCCGGGGTGCCTACTGTCCATGTGACTTTGTGCTGCTGATGTTGCCTCGGTAACTGGGCTGAGGTCATGTTTGTTGGGTTTCCCCACTTAAAGTTACTTTTTTCCCCCATGAAGAGTAGAATATCTACATAAATTATTGGAAGATTTTTCTCTTTTCTCCTGTTTATTATTTCAATCATTTGTTTACATTTGTGGACTTATGGATATTTATATGTTTTATACATTGGTTTAAAATCCAATACTGCTTTATTCTTTTTACTCACACTGTTTTAGCTTTGGCCATTGGGTGTTCTTTCAGTTGGCTCCTCTGCTCCTTTCATATACCCTCATAATTTTTTTATTGGTCATTCATTCATTCGTTCATTCATTTTTGAGTACATCCTTACTTTGTGTTCTACAAGTAGCTCGAGCATCATCTTGCGTACTTCCTGCTCTAGTCCTGGAATCGGCCATGTCTCCAAGGAGCCCCAGTTCCTTTTATTGGAGAATGGTGTGAGAGACCAAGATCTGGGTGCTGGTTCTGCTTCTTGCGGCTGGTGTATCCTTGCTTCCAGGCCCTGTCAGCTGACAGAGCATGGAAGCATGTATACTACTAGCCCATGTATGTATACACATCTGTGCATCTTTCCGTGTGTGACCGCCTGTACCTATAGTAAATGAATCAAGAGTTGATACTCATGTCTCTGATTCCAATCCATTACCATAGTGTTCATTCTAGCCTCTTCCCCTTGCTTATCTGTAACCTTCAACACAAGAAGGGTGGCTTCCATCATCCACCATCCATTTAATTGCTCGAGTTCAGTGTATGTGTAGAGTGTATCAGAATCATTACCTATCCCTGCACCCCTCCTCATGGGAAATAAGCCTATCCCCTAGACCAGTGCTTATGTGCACTTTCTTTTGCCTTTAGTCGTACAAGGTTCACTCATTTCTAAATTTATTTTATTTTAATTTATTTTAAAGATTTTATTTATTTATTTGACAGAGAGAGACACAGCGAGAGAGGGAACACAAGCAGGGAGAGTGGCAGAGGGAGAAGCAGGCTTCCCACTGAGCAGGGAGCCCGATGCGGGGCTTGATCCCAGGACCCTGGGATCCAGACCTGAGCTGAAGGCAGACGCTTAATGACTGAACCACTCAGGCACCCCTCTAAATTTATTTTACCTCTCAACTTCATAAAGGTATTTTATATGTTTTTAATGCAGTTAAAATATTTTGTCACATTTAGCATTCTTAGAAACCTTTAATTTCCTAAATAATATATATATTTTTAGTTTACATACATTAAAGTTCACTCTTTGTGCTATAAAGTTCTGTGGGTGTTGACAAATGATTTGTGTCACATATCCACCATTTCAGCATCCTGCGGAATAGTTTCGGCCCCCTAAAGTGTTCTACTGCTTCACCTGTTCAACCTTCCCTCCTCCCCTCAATCTGTGTCTACCACTGGTTCTTTTTTTTTTTTAACTCATCATTAGTTTTTTTTTTTTTCTTTCCCAGTATGTCCTATAATTGGAGTCCTATAGTACATAGCCTTTTGAGATTGGCTTCATTCACTTAGAAACATACGTTTTAGGTTCATCCATAGCTTTTTCTGGTTTGTGAGGTCATTTCTTTTCATGGCCAAATAATATTCCTTTGTATGTGTACACCCCAGCTTGCTTATCCATTCACCCCTTATAGGGCATCTTGGTTGTTTTAGCCACTATGCATAAAGCTTCAATGAACATTCATGTGCAGGTTTGGGTGGGTAAATACCTAGGAATACAGTTGCTGGGTTGTATGGTAATACCGTGTTTAGCTTTGTAAGAAAGTGCCAAACTGTCCTCCTAAGTAACTGTACTCTTTTGCATGCCCACTGGCAATGAATGAGAGAGCACCTTGTCCTTCACATCCTCACCATCAATTGGTATATTGTTTCTTTTGATTTTAGTTATTCTAATAGATATGTTTTAATTTGCAATTCCCTAATGACAAATGATATAGAACATTTTTTTCCTTTGGTTATTTGCCATCTTTATAACTTCTTCTGCCCATTTTTTAATTGGATTTTCTTATTGTTGAGTTTTAAAAGTTCTTTGTATATTTTGGACACAGGTGTTTTTTATCAGATATATGTTTTACAGATATTCTCTCCTTTTCTGTGATTTGTCTCTTCCTCTCTGAACAGTGTCCTTTTCAGAGGAGAAGTCTTTAATTTTAAGAAAGTTCAGCTTACCAATTTTTATTTCATGGATTATGCTTTTCATATTGTATCTAAAAACTCATCATCAAACCCAAGTCACACTGATTTCTTGATTTCTTCTGAATTTTCTTCTATAAGTTTTATATTTTATGTTAGGTCTAAAATCCATTTTGAGTTAATTTTTGTGAAAGATGTGTCTAGTTCTTTTCTCTTTTTTTTCTTTTGTGGCATATGAATATCTATTTGTTTGAGCACTATTTGTTTAAAAGACTTCTTCACTGAATTGTCTTTGCTCCTTTGTCAGTAGTCACTTGACTATAGTTCTGTGGATCACTTTCAGGTCTGTTTCTTTTCTTCCACTGTTCTGTGTGTCTATTTTTTCCATCAGTACTTACTACCTTGATTATTGTAGCTTTATAATAAGTCTTGAAATCAGGTACTGTGAGACATCCAAAATTTAGTTCTTCAGTATTGTGTTATCTGTTCTGGGTCTTCTGTGCCTTTCTCTATATTCTCCAGAATATGTTTGTCAGTCTACAAAGTAGCTCTTGGGGATTTTGATTGGGATTATATTGAGTATAAATGTCGGGAAGAATTGGCAACTGAACAGTATTGACTGCAACAATCATTAAGCATGAGGTATTTCTCCTTTGATTTATTTCATCAGAGTTTTATGGTTTTCTACAGAGAATAGTTGTACATATTTTGTTAGATTTGTACCAAAACATTTCATTTCTTTTGTTGCTTTAATAGATGTTATTATTTTGTATTTTTTAAAAAATTTTTATTATGTATTTTTTTAAAGACTATTTTTTTAGAGCAATTTTAGGTCCACAGCAAAATTGAGAGGAAGGTACAGAGTTTTCCCAGAGGCTCCTTGCCCCCACACATGCGTAGGAAAATATGAAACACTTCATAAATTGGTATGTCATCCTTGAGCAAAGACTATACGAATCTTCTCGGTATTGTTCCAATTTTAGTATATATCTTGCCCAAACAAATACTGTTAAATTATGTTTTAATTTCAAATTTTAGTTGTTCATTGCTGGTATATGGTATATATTGTTGAGTTATTAACTTTGTATTCTGAGACCTTGTTTTTGTGCAGTAAGCTCTAGGAGTTTTTGTTTGCTTGTTTGCCTGCTTTGTTTTATTTTGTGATGATTCGGAATTTTTATATAGAAATGATGTCACGTAAATAAAATTTTATTTCTTCTTCCACAATCTTCCACAATCTTATTCCCTTTTCTTACTGAATTAGGACTTCCAGTAAAATTTGAGTAGGAGTAGTAAGAGTGGCCATCCTTGCCTTATTCCCAATCATAAGGGAAAAGCATTCAGTTTCCCTCACCATTCAGTATGATAGCAATTACAGGTTTTTGTAGATTTTTGTTTCAACTTGAGGAAATTTTCCTCTGTTCCTACTTTGCTGAGAATTTTTACATGAATGATGTTGCATTTTGTTAGATGATTTTTTTTTTAAGCCTTGTTGATATGGTAGATCACATTGATATGCTAGTGTTGAATCAGCCTTACATACCTGGAATAAATCCCACTTGTTCATGGTATATAACTTTTTAATATATCGTTGGATTTAATTTGCTACTATTTTTGAGGAATTTTGCACCTTTGTTCTTGAAAAGATATGGATTTATAGTTTTTGTTTTTTTCATTTCATAATGTCTTTAATGGTTTTGGTTATTAGGAGGCCTCATCCTTTTTCCCCATTGGACGACATGTCTCTTCATGGGGAGGTCAGATATCAGCTAGGCCAGTCCCTTGGCATCTCCCCTAGACTAATATATGGAAGAATTCAGCAGTGAAATCATCTGGGCTTGGTGCTTTTTGTTTTTTGTTTTGTTTTGTTTAAATAGAGGGATGGGGACGGGCAGAGCGAGAGGGAGAACCTTAAGCAGGCTCCACACCCAGTGCAGAGCCTGACGTGGAGCTTGATCTCAAAACCCTGAGATCATAACCTGAGCCAGAATCAAGAGTCGGATACTTAACTGACTGAGCCACCCAGGTACCCTGGTGCTTTCTTTTTTGAAAGGTTATTACTTTTTCATTGAAGTTCTTTAAGAGACATAACTTTTTTCAGATTACTTAATTCCCCATTTGTGGGATTTGGTCATTTGTATATTTCAAGGAATTAGTACAGTTCATCTAAGTTAACAAATCTGTGGGCCTAGAGTTGTTCATAATCTTCCTTTACTATGCTTTAATGCCCTTGAGGTCAGTAGTGATGACCTCAATTTCATTTCTGATATTTTTTTGTGTGTTTAGCATATCTAGAAGTTTATCAATTTTATTGATCCTTTCAAAGAAACAGCTTTTGGTTTTGTTAATTTTCTCTGTTAAGTTTTTAGCTATGTATTTGCTATCCCAATCAAACTAAAGAAGGAGATAGGAGATATGTAGGCAGCCACATTATCTGTGACAGTTCTCCTTATTTGGGGGACGTTGTCTGTGGGAGGTGGATCAGGCCAAATCTTTATTCTGTGGCGTAGCCTCATTTTTCTGTCTTCATTTTTTCATAGGCCTTGCACGTTTTTTCAAGATTTTGCTTATGTTGAGCTATTCTTTATACAGTTTCCTTCTTCCTTCCTCTCTGACTTGAAATCTCATATTTTAGAAATACATAAATATGTTGAGTTCTACTTCAGAAAATACCTGTCTTTATTTAACTTAAGAATGGTATTTTAAACTACTATGTGTTCAGTACATTATTTGGGAAGGTACGTTTTATTTTCTCTTTCACGGAACTCTGATGTATACTTTGGTCTTTGCTGGCGGTGTGTTCTCAGTTTCAAGATCTCTCTAGCCTCAGTTTCCTTGTCCATAGACAAGCAGAATATAGCCCACTTCATAGTGGCCTGGCATCACAGAGAAATCCTCAGTAGATGCAGCCTTCCCACATGTCAAAGCTTCCTACTCTGTATCTTAGCCAGAAATTGAGTCTTGGGGTTTCTTTGATGTTACAATATTTATCACTGCTGGATAAGCTGCTTAAATGAGTTAACTTCCTTTTGGTATGAGTTGTTTCTCATTTGCTTTAGTTTTCACTTTGCATATGATTTCCTTATTTCTTTTTACAGTCATATGGAACGTTGATTTTCCTGAGGTATAAATGCATGTGAACCATGGAATGGTAGAGAATATGGTGACTATTGCTAACTTGCCCCTCTTGCTTGCAGGGGAAGGGGAGGAGTCACAGCCCGGCCAGTTGGAGTTGGTGTACCACGAGGGACGCCAGCTTCCAGGGGAGTCCTTTCCACCCGAGGGCCAGTGAGTCGGGGAAGAGGACTTCTCACTCCCAGAGCAAGAGGAGTTCCCCCAACTGGGTACAGACCTCCGCCACCACCCCCAACACAAGAGACCTATGGAGATTATGTAAGTTAAGGGGTCAAACGGCCACTATGCTGATCTAATTGAGCCAGTCCACACATAGCATTGGATGTTATAACCCACCCTTACTTGCTGTAGTTCTCGAATATTCTACCTTAGTTCAGCAAACATTTATTGAGTGCTAAATAAGACGTGATACTGGAAGTATAAAAAATGAGAAAGAAATAGCCTCTTTTGTCAAGTAGCATACATCTATGATAGGGAAGGTGAAGTTGGGTGGTGGGGAGGTTCGAGCCCAGGATCAAGGAGACATGTTATCAAACTCTTATAGGTTTTAATGTAACATTCATTCATGTTCCACTCCAGGCTGCCTCTGAGTAATTCAGTCATTTAAAAAAGAATCACCTACATATACCAAGTTGTTTTTTACCCTGAAGTATTTCCTCTTAAGTGCTGTTGTTGAATATGGATTCTTAGTTGAAATTTTTTTCAGTGAAGAAAAACGAAAGTTCCCAATTTTTTATATTAATGCAAATCAGTCAGTGTTTCCATTTACTATTCAATAATTCTTTGATATGGTTCATAGAGTTACCGAACATAAGAGAAAGAAAATATATCCATGGAAACTGGGTAGAGGGGAAGGGCAGAGGAGTTCTTCAACAAGAATACAAGCCCCCTGGGATTCTTCCTGTGACTTCCAAGTTTAACATAAATAAAATAAGTGGTGGATAGATGTTTCATGTTAGTGATTGAAAGTCTTAAAGAAACAGTACATGAACTATTGTCAAAGAGAAGCAGTGACGGGTGATGGGGCTGAAACAAGAACGGATGGGCTTTCATGTCTTATGTCAGGGAAATCTCTTGCTGGGTGCTGGGTGCCTCTCTGCATAGTGTCTGGAAGGCTGAATTCATTCTCTGGGCCACAGACAACATCTTCAGCTTCATCAGCAGCCACTGGAAAGATGAAAGTCTTTGTCCTGGACGTAGTGAACTTTGTGTCATTCCCTGGGTATGCTGTGTCCTCTCAGACTTCCAGACCTTTATTCGTGCTGCTCTCTCAGCTTGGAATCTCATACTTCCCGTTTGTCCTTGTACACCTAGGTCAGCTATCCCTAGGGAAAGTCAGAGGTGGTAGGAGCTGCTGTATCGAGCATTACTGCTGAGTCACATGTCTCTCTCCCACCTACACTGGGACTTCTGGAGGGGCCAAGATGGTTAGCTTCTGTCTCTCTGTGACTGGCGGAGAATGGGTCCTGAGAACTCAGTGAATTTAACAGATCAGTCCCACAATACTTTCACCATTTTGCTATTCAGCTGGGGAAGGATGTGACCTCTATCTCTTCTCCTTGTTTTTCTCACAGTTTGACATGTTCCTATGTCCTAATATTCCTACCAAACGGACAATAATAATCATGCCTCAAGCTCTTCCACAAATGCGGAGTCTCTTGAACATAACAGACAGTGTCTGTGGTTTTCCACCTGGGCTTATGTGGAGTTCTCTCAGGTTTGGATTAATGTAGGTCTGGTTAGATGGCGTTGCCGTAACCATCAGGCAGAGGGTGTGGAAAACCTGGATCCTCGGCTCCACTGCACCATGAGTATGGTATGAGTCAGGCAAAGTGCTTGTCCGGCTTCACAGTCACATTTCAGAAAGACCTGTTGCCTTTTCTCCATACATGAATTCACCTTTCCACTCAGATGGATTGAATTCCCACTGTGTGAACAAGACACACGTGTCCTCTGTCTCTAGGTGTATACTCTAGTGAATCTAGAATGAAATTAGATGAATACAAATAAACATTTCTTGAAAGGTTCAAGTCCAGGGGAGAAAAGGCATTAAAACAATTGATTTGAAAAGTATTCTGTTGAGTTAATTTACTCCCCTTTCCACTGACTACCATGGATAATGCGACAGTGGCCATGTGGAAGAGTACGTGTGTCCTTTCAGGAGCAGACAGGGTTCGAGGGCTTCAAGGACAAAGGGAGCCTTCACACTCACCTGGTGCTCCTCCAGGCACTAACGGTCACTACGGCCAGAGTTCAGGCATGGCGGCCTCTTCCTGCCACACCAGTGTAGCCTTCAAGTAACCGACGGCCATGTTTGCCGTCCTCGTTTGAATTTATCTGGAGTGCAGCATTGGTAATTTTGTCACGTTCATACAACTCTTGCACATGTGACTGCTTTCTGAGTGTGGTCTGTGCGGTAGAGGTGGACCCACACACACAAAGGAAAGATGGCTGACTCTTGAACAACATGGGTTCCAACTGCATGGGCCCGCCCATATGTGGATTTTTCTGATAATAACTGTATAGTACTATAAATGTATTTTGTGTTCCTTATGATTTTCTTAATATTTTTTCTCTGGGTTTCTTTATTATAAGAGTACAGTATGTAATACATACAACATACGAAACATGGGTTAATCAACTATTTATGTTACTGGTAAGGCTTCTGGTCAGCAACAGCCTATTTACTGGTAGTTAGGTTTTTGGGGTAGTCAAATGTTATACGCAGATTTTCACCTGCACGGGAATCAGTGTTCCTAACCCTGCATTGTTCAAGGGTCAACTGTACTGTCATGAGTACACCCTCTTCCCCAAGTTGAATTACTGTCATGAAGAGTTTGGATTATGTGCTCTGCCTTTCCCTCTTGATTTGTATCTGTTACTCCTGGAAACACTTATGGAAGTTAATAGCCAAGAAGAAGGATTTTCCCCATTTCGCCTAGCATTTTGCAAGCCTTCTACACTGTTACAGTGAAAGCTTCAGTAGCTGAACGCTGTACGTAGCAAACAATGTTGGGAGCTGGTGTGAGGAGGAGACACCGTCCCCTCACCTCTGCGGCTCGCCTCAGTAGCTCTGCCCCTCAGGTGTGCTCTTTTCACCTCTTCTTTGTTTCCTGACCCAACTTGAATTTATTTTTTTACTTCTAGCCCTTCTAAACATAGCTTTGCTGTGTCTGGCATATTCCCAGACATTGGCCATTGGTCCTAACTGTTTGAAATCCTGAAGATTATTCACACAACATGCTCAGCTTTGGAGCATGGGAAGGAGAAAACACCCAAACTTAAAAGAAAATTAAAAAATGTGTTTGTAGGACTTTAGAAGAGGTGGGTATACTAAATGGTATCCAACTTAGAAAGCCTGAGATCCTATAACCCCCCAAAATAGTTATTCATTCATGTGGCAAGTGGGAAAGTTGAAGTTGATCTTTAAAATAATTATCCCATTGAACTGGAATGATCATAAAGTAGCGTCTAAACTCCTTGAGAGTATGGATCCCTCACTTGACATTCACTTTTATATTCCCAGTGCCTAGTATAATATCTGGTACATAGGAGGTCTTTAATAAATATTTGCTGAATGAGTGAATGAATGAATGAATGTTCTCAAGACTGAGTTTTAAGGGATGCCTGGGTGGCCTTGGTTAAGCGTCTGCCTTTGGCTCAGGTCATGGTCCCAGGGTCCTGGGATCGAGTCCTGCATTAGTCTCCTTGCTCAGCCGGGAGGCTGCTTCTCCCTCTGCCTACCACTCCCCCTGCTTGTGCTCTCTCTCTCTCTCTGACAAATAAATGAAATAAAATAAAAAGACTGAGTTTTTAAAAAAATTTACATGTGTGGAGAACCCACCCCAGATGCCTCTTGTGTGGTTTTCATTTTTAGTCATTTAGCAATTTATATATAACTTCATTATTAGCATATAGCTGTATAGTGCAATCATTAGTATACATCTGTTTCAGCAGATTATAAACTTCTAGGGAAAAACACTGTGTCTCTAGCCCGTAGCATAGTGTCTGGCACATTATATCCACTTAGTAAATCTTCACTGGATTGGGGACCCAATAAGTTTTCCTAATGAAGGTTACCATTGATCTTTTCTAAGTCATTACTGTAACCATCCGGTGGGAAGCAGTGTGACAGTTGGCATTTGAAAAAACATGTTGCCTTAGTTATCCTTGTCTTCTGGTGCTCAAAGGGCAGTTACAGGTTACAAAGAGATAAGACTAATTCTGTGTAGCTCCTGAAAGTAGTAGACTAACATAAACCTCATCTCAGTATAAGAATGAACTTTCCAGAACGATGTAATATTTAATGAGAAACTACTCTCTACAAGGCACTTTCATATATGTTATGTCATGTTCTTCTCAGAGCCACTCAGTGAGATGTTATGAGCCTGTTGTACAAATGAGAATTTAAGGTTGGGGAAGTTAAGTGTTTTGCCTAAAGTCACATGGCTGATAAAGAAGGAGCAGATGCGGAGTTCAGTGTTCAGGGCCTATATTCTATCTCGAACAGTCAGTGCTTTATTAAAAACCGTGCTCTAGTAGCTGAGATTATAGGCTCTTCTCCTCTTTGGAGAAAAACGCAGCAGGTACCTTATCTTGCCTCCTCAGGACCGTGGGCAGGGTGACAGGAGATTGTGTTAGATGACCCCTGTGGCCTGGCCATGTAATTAGCTGCTCGTGTTAAGCTACCTTAAGTAGATAAATGGAAATAGAGAAAAATTAGGAAAAACAAGATGGGGTTAGGATTTTTTAAAATAATAAATGACAATATTGTATTTATTAGCAAAAAGAGAAAGAGCTTTTTCTTTAAGAGTTTCAGAGCATCTGTAACTCTTAAAAAAGACTTGTCATTCCTTTGGAACTCAGAAATGTGATTTTTAAAGATCCACCTTGAAATGCATTCATAGTATAAATGTTTTATTTCTATGAACTTGTTTGCTTCTATCTAACCAATTCAATTTGCTTTTCATTTTAAGTTCCATTTAACATTTATTATCTGAGGACATTATTTCCAGAATAAAAGACAAAAATCGTATGAGTTGCTTATTTAAACAAAAAAGGGGGTAACATCCTACTCCTTCAGATCCTGCCACAGCTGCTGCTTTTTTGAGAAAGTACACATTTCAGTCCTTAAAATACTCCGCATTCTTCAGAGTATGTGCACGAGCACGAGGGGATTCCAGCATAGTGTAAGCCTCAAAAGCTCAGTGAGTGGTGTGCGTTACAGTTGTTGGTACGCAGTTACAGTATGCCCGTTATAAGAATATGTTTGATTAGCCCCGGTGAGGAAGCCTGATAATTTGAAGGTATTTCCTTGTCAAAATGTGCCTATTGAAATTGGACTGATTTTTCTCAAGGTGTGTGTGTGAAGATACTTGATCATTTCTAATGTCACCTGAGCCAACTGTTCTTCATCACACTCACTGTCACAAAATACTCCCTGAGCATGTGTCCTTGAGAAGAACATCTGTCAGCAAATAAATCTGTTGGTCTGTGAGGAGATGAGTGTTAGGAAAGGGCAGGTGACACACAGTGGCCGTGTGCAAGGAACAGACTCACTGTCAGGGAGACCAGATCCTCCCGTCAGTGAATGCTTGTCTTTTAAGAATAACTCTAAGGAAACAAGACAGTTCACATGATTAGCTTTTTTTCCAGGAGAGAAGAAAACAGATAATGGATATGTTTTCAACCATTTGGGAATAAATTGGGACCTTCTGCTCCACTTTTAACTTAGTAAAATTAGACATAATTACTGTAACTTCTCATCTCTTTTTTGAGAACAAGAAGTACCTCTTCCCCAAAATAACATTGATTCATTACTTGTGTCCAAATAATTAAATAACTGAGTAATTAGCATAACCCGGAATACATTCAATGAGAGCACTTTAACAATGCAAAATGTTGGTGTAATTACACAGAAAGACATGTTTGATGCTTCCTGGCAGAGCCCAATTTACATATGAATTTCTAAAATGAAACCATTTTTGATAAATCACTTTAGGCTCCGCATGCAGAGAAAACACACAATCAAAATAGATGCATGTTCTCCAAGCACTCAGTATCTTTTACTGTCTCTGAAAAATGTTAGCCATTTCCATGATTTCACCTAACACTACATGTTCCTAACTACTAGATCTAAGTCTCTAACTCCCACCTCTCCCTTGCGTGCCCTCCAGTATCCACTTCCTGTGTCCTTCTGTCCCTGAGTGCCCCAGAGCACTGTCAAAGCTGTGGTCTGGGCCAGCCCCTCGGGCTCACAGAGACCGGTGAGTGTGGACGGCACCACCGTATCCCCAGGCTGCAAGGGCTCACCTGCGCCTCTTCTCATTCCCCGTAATCAGGGAGCAAACCAAGTCTTTTCACGTCTTTTCATGTCTGCGTAGCTGTTGGGTCTCCAGCTCCTCACATCACCCTAGCTTTAGTTAAGGTGCTTGCCCTCCTCGGGAGACACCCCTCCCTCGCAGCATCCAGCTCACGTGCTATGACCATGTCCTCCCGGAGCACCTGCACTTCTCCCAGTCTGCACCTGTCTGTAATGCTTGTCCCCATGTCTCACCTGTCACCAGCTTTCCATCTGTGTTCACGCTTCTGTTCCTACCACCCAACACACAGTAGTCTTTCAGTAAATACTGGTTGTTTAGATGGGCAGATGGGTGGGTGTGCAGACAGACATGTGGATGATTGCTGTCACCTACTTAGTCACACCCTTGCTCATAGCCTTGTCCTCGCTCTGGGTCCTTCCCTTCAGTAACGTATTATTCACACTACTTCTAGAGCCCTTTCTAGTGTCTAAGTCTGAGAGTGCTGCTGCCTCCCCAGCACCAGAATAGAAGAACTAGTTTAGAATTCTAGAAGGATAAATTTGAGATTTTTCTGAGTGACATCTGAAGGCCTTCTTGAGTATCCTGTCTGACTGTTCAGCCTTCTAGCCTTCTGCCATCCCCACATGATCATATTACATTCTGTTGACCTGTCCTAGTTCTTTAAACACAACAGGGACCTGAATGCCATGTCGCCTTGCATGTGTAATCGGTTGTCCTGGAATGCCCTTCTTGTTTTGTCCATGCCAGGTCTTTTTCCCTCTTCCCACTTCCCGCTTCCCTCTCCCCCCTTCCCCCTCCCCCTCCCCCTCCCCCTTCCCTCTTCCCTCTTCCCTCTTCCCTCTTCCCTCTTCCCTCTTCC